>NC_142144.1:58869368-59175021 GCF_024610735.1 Ursus americanus | reverse complement strand
GAGTAGTGTATGCAGAAATCTCAAAAATCCCAAAATAGCACTCAATTACCCCTCCAGTTTGGTTCCTCATATTTTTTTTTTTTTTTGGCTTTTCTTTTTTTAGCTTTGTTAGAATTGCCCAATTTTAATACTTGCTTCATTCTGAGTTTCTTCTGTTCCCTTTACATTTCTGTGGTATTTACGCCAAATAAAAATTCTACATTCTTGGGGCGCCTGGGTGGCTCAGTCGGTTACGTGTTGGACTCTTGATTTCAGCTCAGGTCACAATCTTGGGGTTGTGAGATTGAGCCCTGTGCCGGGCTCTGGGCTCGGCACAGCATCTGCTTGCCCCTTTCCCTCTGCTCCTCCCCCACTCCTCCAAAGTAAGTAAAATATTTTTAAAAAATTCTTTCTCTTAGTAAAATATTGTTTTCCCTTTTATATTGCCTTATACCAATATTGGCATAAGTCTTTAACAACACATGACCTATATTTTTCTCTAAAACGCCTCTGCTAATTCGGATATTTTTTTCTTTGTGTCACCTGAAGGGCTACTTATAAAAAGCCCTTCACCCAACACTGTAAAGTGTCAGTTGTCATAAAAGATGCAGTTTTAACCAGCATTCCCATTAGGACACTTTGATAATTAAGAAGGAATTATAAAAGTTCTTGGATGCAGGGGAGACCCTGTTTGGGGTCATTCATACAATAACAACAAAATCTGACTTTTGAGCATTACTCTTTGCCAGGAATTGTACCAACTGCTTTTCATGCAGCTTAGGAATCTGAGGCATGCACAGAATCACTTGCCTGAGGCTAGATGGCTTTAAATTCAATGGTTACAACCCAGTCTGTCTAACTCCAGATTCTAGACTTTCCGCACTGGGCCAGGTACAGACCTGCTACAGGAATAGCAATTACACTGAAAAACAGTTTCTAGATACAAATGAACTTATATGGTTCTTTCTCTACCCTTACGCATATAGATACATCATTGTGCTAAAAATTTAACTACTTGGGCAAACATCTGGCTCTTTTCAGATCTCAGGGATTCGATCATTTAAATCTTAGAACTGTCTGATTTTATTGTTATTATATCAGAGAAAAATCTATATACAGCAGCCTCTAGAATGGCAAACTAGCTAAGAGGTTGCTTCACTTTGTTTTAACCCTACTTAACTCTATGTGAATATTACTCTCATTAATCCTTCTTTATCCTCAGTGAAAACACTTTTACCCTCCATCCTACCCTTCCACTCCACATGTTTTCACAAGAAATAAATTCACAAGAGGTGTGTCATTTTGCCAGACCAGGTTAAGGAAAGAGAAGACAGTTTTGTAAGTATCAGTTTCATGAGTAAATGTCATCCAACCGCCTTATGATAGACAATCTTACCGTCTTCCATTGAAAGTATAGGAAATAGAACTGAAAGTTAAATAAACCAATATCTGAGGAGATACGCAAGTACAGCATCCTGAGGAGCAATCGTGCAAGAAATCCAATCACTTCCCAGAGCCTTCTTAGGAGAGGGCGAACGAGAACCCTTTACGAGCTGGGATTGACTAGCAGTGCCGGGTAGGCACACAATTCAGCAAGGCTAGCTTCAATTCAGATTGTGCAAGAAGGACAGATCCCTGTTCCATACTATGTGATGAGGACAAAAGGTCTAGTTCCCAAATGAGGATGGTCTGTGAAGGGCTTTATCTGTCAGATCAAGAGTTTAACCTTTAGGAATAATAGAGTAATAAATAATATGATCTTTTCTACATTATAGAAAGATAATTATTGATATGATGGCTAGGTCAGAGAGGAGACCCTGGAAATAGGGAGAGAAGTAAGAAGCTAGTACATTATTTCAGGAGGGAGATGGGCAAAGGAGTGTTGTGAATTGAACTGTGTCCTCTAAAAAGATACGCTGAAGTCCTAACCCCTGGCACCTGTGAACGTGATCTTATTTGGAAATAGCGTTTTAATGATGTAATCAAGTTAAAATGAACTCATGCTATATTAGGGTCAGTCCTGATTCAGTGACTGCTGTCCTTACGAGAAGAGGGAAATTTGGACACAGAGCCACACATATGAGGAGAACACCATGTGAGGACAGAAGCACCATAAGATCAACGAGCCTTGCTTCTCAAGCTTGACTTTTTCTTATTTACCTTCTTTTAGGAACAAAGTGAGTTAAACAAATGAGCAGTCCTCCGTACACCAAACTAATGGACACTCCTGAGTCATCAAGAGTAGGGTAGGTTCTTGGCCATGCTTCTGAAATGCTGCGCATTTACTCCAGAGCAAACCCCACAGCAGTGCACATTCTTCTCACTCTTCCTTCCAACCTCACAAAAACAGCTTCCTCCTATAAACAGGCCCAATTCCGGTAAACGCCTTCCTTAATGTGAATGGCCATGAAACTAATCAGGGGGAAAATGAGACAGAAAGAGAAAGGGAGTGTCCATTAAGAAACACTTGGAGACAATGTGTCATTCTCCAAATGCCTGCCTACAGTCACTGTGCATACAGTCACACCCCCAGCCACAAAAGTCCTCAAGTAGTCCTTTAGGGTTTCAAGCAGTAAGTTCCTTATATGGAATAAATGCCTGCTTCCGACCTTGTTTATTCCTCTGCCTCTGAGCATGGCATAATGCCCTGGTTCTAATGTACCAAGAACAGAGTTCAGTGACCTCGGCACCACTCTCTTAAGAATCCACAGGTGGATCTCACACTGTTCCTCTTCGCAGAATTCAGAATGAACACTTTCTCCTTACATAATTCCACATAAGAGACTTTCCAATAGCAATTCCCTTGCGACCAGCACCTAAAATATCAAGCGGGGCTTTGTACCAACCACAAATAAATACTTTCTAACAGGAAGAAACCAATTTAGCTATTAAATACTTGATGCACTCCAGGTCCAGGTCCATGTATGCCAATTTTGACAAGAACTGGAAAAAATGTCAGAATAGACAGGCAAGTGTATGGATCAATATTCCTGCTATACCGAAACACACATTGTTCCCCACCCTTAAGCTGTTATCCCTAACACATAACCCTATGATTACTTTTTGTGTCAATTGTATGAAAAAATATATCCACGCTTTGTTTTTGTTTTTTGGCAATCTTAAAATATTAGGCCTAAGTTTCCACAGAGAGTATATATGATTCTGCCATTTATATTTAAAAAAATAAATACATATGCATATGCTATATTTTAACAGAGTATCTCTGGAATGATTCTCAAGAAACAGATAGGAGGAGACTGAAGGAGTCTTGCTTTTTCTTACATATCTTTCTGTGTTTTTTAACTTTGGACATTATGCCTGTTATTCAAAAATTAAAAACGCAATTAAAATGCTACGCACAGAACAAAATCCTCCTTGTGAAATATAATATGAGGGCAGACACCTGTCAGTCCCCACAGTGGCCAAAGGTCCACAGAGCATGTTCCGGGAAGTCTGGCAGCACCCAGCACAGAACAGCCACTCAACTAGTGTCAGAGCCTCCCTCCCACTCCCTGCCCTTCGTGTACTTGGCCAGATGCACGGAAAAGTTCTCTAAGGAAATCATCAGGACAGAACGCCAACCCACTCATATCTGAATGTGCCTAGAAAGGCCTTTTCCTGCCAGAGGCTGAAGGGGAAAGCTGGGGCCAGAATGTTAGGACAGAGACCACCTTAGCGTATTTTTCTTGCCAGCCTGCAGATCCTTGGCTTCAAACCTGCTCAGAAAACCATGGGGTGGGGTCAAGGGTCTCAATCGAGATAAACAGACCATGAATAATAGCACTTGTCAGGACATTTTCTGATTTTCTGATTGGAACCTGGAATTTGCATACAAGTTCCATCGTACTGTGTAGCCTTTCTGTAGCTTCACCTAATCATTTGCAGCACCCTCTCCTCCCCCATAATAGGCTGACTTAACCCACTTACCCAGCCCATAAGCCCTACTCCCTCTTATTTGTCAGATTTCTTCCCCCTACAAAGGACAGTTTCACAACCAAAGTCTGTGAATCACAGAATTTCTTCATTCCAGGAAGGTAAACCAATCTGTAAGCTCTGTGTCATGTAGGATAAGGACATGGAAACTCTTCAAATTGAAAACGCTTCAAGACGCACAGAGGGGCACCCGCCCTATGTGACAAGATGTGCTTGGGACAGGGCCATGCAGGCCTGACTGGGGCTCTGATCTACCTGGCCCTAATCCTGCCAGGTTCTTCCCCATCTTCTGGCTCAGTTAATTAACATCCCATTGTACCCAGCCCCTCATTACCCCCAGGGGTTAAATCTCTCCAGCAGGCACCTCCAATGTCAAAAGGAGCTAAGGCATGTCCAATCTGTGTTTGTGATGGCTCCTTGGTCCCTCGTCCCCACAGGAGTGAGCTGTCCCTACAGCCCTTCCTGTTTACCCAAAAGAAATAGAGGTTCAAGATCTTAATACTAGATGTAAGAAAACTAGAACATCCCACAGTGGGGAAGTGGGGACAAGTGGCACCATGTCTGCTATTTTCCCCTTGGTCTTGGGTCACGCTACTTTCTATGGGAGGCCTCCTCTACCACCTCTCTTCATTTAATCTACGACCATTTTTTAAAGAAATGTACAGAGAAACATTGCAATTCACATTACCTGGAATACCAGTTTACCTATATAATCAGGCCAATTGGTAAGTTTGAAATGAGAATCAGGGTGGAAGTCCCAGAGTATTTGTTTTTCCTCTTTGCAGCCCTGTGGGGACACTGTTACAGCCAGCAGAGCAAAAACAAGAAGAGGACATGTTCTAGGAGTCCAACTCAAACATTTTAACATGCTTGCAGGAAAGAGATAATGTTTTATAGATCACAGGAATAGGCAAAGGGAGAAAGTTATAGTCCAACCCAGAATCTCTCCCACTAAATTATAATCTCTTTGTGAGCAGGGGCATAGCAGGTTGCTAGGCACATAGTAGGTGCTCAGAAAATACAGGTGAATCAAGGTGTTACAATGAAAACTCGCCTAAATTCCCACATATAGCTAGCTCAAATATTCACAATAATCAACCAACACAGAATCTCATGATGACAAAGCAATGCACAAACTGTTCTCATGTTTAGTTCAACTGCATCCCTAAAAGTATGGGCTTCAGAGAAACGTTTATAAATGGAAAACCACATCTATTCTGTTAAGTTCTGTGAAATAACACAGTGCATTAATTAATGCAGTAATTTCAGAATTTTAGAAATTTTATTTCGTCACTGTTTAATCTGTATGTTGATGATGTGGGCATTGAGAATCCTTACTAAAATTCTGTTTGCATTTCTGCAAAAAAAAAATTCTTTTTTTTTTTTTTTTTGGTAAAAATACTAGATTTCTCCCTACTTGGATGCTCACAATAGCCGTTCTGAACCTTACCCACTTTTCTCTAATGCTCAGTCTCCCGTTTCCTGTCTCTCACTCGGATCATCGGACAGGCAACCCCTCAACTCTTCTTACTTCAGAGTGTCCTTACATCCTCTGGTTGACTGTACTCCCTCTTATGCCTAAGAAAGGTCCAGATATGCCAGTGCAGTCCATAACCCCCTGCCTGAAAATTTATCCTCCAGCCTCTTGAATTACTTCACTTCAGACAGCTCTGCCTCCTTTTACATGCTCTATTTCCCAACATCCTGACTTCCACTTTTCTCCCCCTATTCCATACCTAGAACATCTCAATCCCAAGAATTCATTTTGAAGACTCCCTAATCTGGAACTCCATCTCTCATCTCTCTCTTGAGCTCTAGACTCATTATTTCCAACTATTGCTACAACATTTCCAAATGCATGTTCCATGAATACCTCAAACAATTCTGCTCAAATATTCATGATCTCTCCTTCCTCCAGACCCCTCTGCTTCTCCCTATTTCCAGTTAATGACATTACCATCACCTCGAGACACTCAGCCTAGAAACTGACTGACAGCCCTCTGGATCAACCACCATGTTTATACTAAAACCATAATTCCCACAGGCTGCTCCCAGCCAATTACTAAGAACAGCAAGAGAACTAATGCAGACCCATTCTTGCAAGATGTGGGACCCCTCCCATGGGTGACTTTGGCTCAAAGACTTCCATTTGGACTGACCAAAACTTTCTTAGATCTATGCTTGCAGCCTAAGATTTTCCTAGCCATTCCTCTCCTTCTATCCTTCTCCGCTTCCACCAGGGTCAGACCTCCATCACAGTCTAAAGACTCCCCTGCCTTCTCCTGTTCCCACTCCCAATAAATTTCTTGCATATCTAATAAACTCATCCTGGTGAGTATATTTTGGTGGACCTGAACTAACGTACGTTTCACATATCACCTCTAAACTCTCCAACAATCTCCCAGCTGGTCTCCCTGCCTCTGATCTCAGAGGCACTCGGCAAAACACAAATCATGTCATTACCCTCTGTAATAACTGTTAATGTCTTCTCATTGCAGAGAAAAACAAAACCCTTATCATGGCCCTGAGCCCTCCATATCTTGTTTTAAGTGCTTTTCTGCAGACTGATGTTCTACATAGATGGTCATTCACCATATCCCTCAAATAACCATACATTTTTTTTTTAAGATTGTATTTATTTGACAGAGAGAGAGAGACAGCCAGCGAGAGAGGGAACACAAGCAGGGTGAGCTTGTGGAAGACGCAGGCTCCCAGCGGAGGAGCTGATGCGGGGCTCGATCCCAGGACCCTGGGATCACACCCTGAGCAGAAGGCAGATGCTTCACGACTGAGCCACCCAGGCGCCCCTCAAATAACCATGCTTCTGCTCATGCCTCAACCTCACCAAAGCATTCATCCTATTTACAGATCTTATTGCTACTCAGTATCTATCTCCCTATTAGTTATAAGCTGTAGTCAGGGATCATATCTTTATCATCCTTTACCTGTGACTCTTACCCTCAGTGACTGAAACAGTATCTTATCTCCAACAGAAGCTTCTCAATAAATGAGAAAGGGAAGCAGATGGAGGAAGCTATAGAAATAGATTTGATGATAGTATCTTATAACCCATTGGTGACAAAGGTGAGTAGGGTGCCACAGTTACTGTGTAGGCAAATGGTCCTCTGTACCTTGACACTCCTTAGGGGTAACACTATCTTTATGATACAGTATGACTGAGTTCATTGATAGCACCGAATATTTTTAAAAGTTAAATAAAATTCATTATAATTTAAGATAGGAAGTATGTGTTAATTTGGATGAATGTGGTAGTTTTAAAAATGTCTGCAGGGAAAAAAATGTGTGCAGTATGTTTTTAGGGCAGTGAAACTATTCTGTATGATACTTAGAGGTGGATACGTGTCATTATACATTTCTCCAAATTCACAGAATGTACAACACCAAGAGTGAACCTTAATGTAAACTATGACCTCTGGGTGTTTATTTGTCAATGTGTGTTCATCAGTTGTAACAAATGTATCACTCTGGGGGGTATACTGATAATGGGAGAGGCTACCTGGGGGCAGGAGGTATGTGCGAAATCTCTGTACCTTACACTTAATTTTGCTGTGAACCTAAAACTGATCTAAAAAATTAAAGTCTAATAAAAATATACATCTGCAAATTCCTTCACAGTCCTCCTTTCAAAAGGTGGAGACTTAGCATAATATCCTCTAGGTCCATCCACACTGCTGTAAATGGTATGGTCTCATCCTTCTTGTGGCTGTGTAATACTCCACTGTGTGTATGTACGTATACATACACACCCCTATATCTTATTCCTTTTTCTATCCATGGACACAGGTTGCTCTCATATCTTAGCTATTAGAAGTAATGCTACAATATACATAGTGCTGCATATATCTTTTCGAATTAGTGTTCTCATTTTCTTTGGTTAAATACCCAATAGTGGAATAATTGAATCATACGATATTTCTTTCATAACTTTTTTTGGAAACTCCATACTGTTTTCCACAGTGGCTGTACCAATTTACATTCCCACCAACAGTGCACAAGTGTTCCTTTTTCTACAACATCTTTGCCAACATTTATTATTTCTTGTTTTTATTTTAGCCATTTTGACGGGTATAAGGTGATATTGTGGTTTTGATTTACACTTCCCTGAAGATTAGTGATGTTGAACATCTTTTCATATCTCCGTTAGCCATTTTCATATCTTTTTTGGAAAAATGTCTATTCAAGTCCTCTGCCCATTTTTTAATCAGATTGTTTTTTAGTGTTGAATTGTGTAAGTTCTTTATATACTTTGGATATATTATGCTAAGCCAAAGTCAGACTGAGGAAGACAAATACCATATGATTCCACTCATAAGTGGAATCTAAAAAAACAAACAAAAAATAGAATCGTAACTATAAATACAGAGAATTTGATGGATTGTTGCCAGAGAGGCGGGAGAGTGGGGAAATGGGCAAGACGGGTGCAGGGGAGTCGGAAATACAGGTTTGGAATGAATAAGCCACATGAATAAAAGGCACAGCATAAGCAATATATAGTCAATGATATAATAATAGCATTCTATGGTGACAGATGGTAGCTACCCTTGTGGTCAGCATAGAGAAGGCATAAACTTGTCAAATCACCACGTTGTACATCTGAAACCAATGTAGCATTGTGTGCCAACTATATTTAAATATAAACAAATTTTTAAGTGAAAGTTAATTCCCCTTCCCTTAAATTCAGGCCAGACTTAATGAGTCACTCTAATCAACAGAAAGTGGTGTTAAGTGATGCTACAGGAATTCCAAGGGTAGGTCATAAAAAGGATAGCTTCTGCCTGGCTCTCTTTCCCTCTCTTGAATCACTGGTTCTGGGGGAATCCAGCTGCACCTAAGCAGCTCACAGACAGACCCATGTGGGAGGCACTAAGACCTCCCGCTAACAGCCAGCACCAATCTGCCAGCCATCATGAGTGAGCCGCGTTGGAAGTGGCTCCTTCAGGCCCAGACGAGCACCCACCGATGTGACTGCAATATTATGAAAGACTCGGAGCCAGAACCATCCAGCCTGGCTGCTCCCGGATTGTTGACCCACAGAAACCGTGAGGATAATAAATGTTCATGGTTGTTTTAAGCCACAGAATTTTGCAATTAATTTCTTATCCAACAGATAACAGGTATAATAGCTCCCCCCCAAAAGTCAGTTCTAAAATTAATATTAAAGAAGTAATTTCATTTATATAAAATATATTTGATGATACTGGATCAAGTCCATGATCCTTTAGCAAGATGAAGGGGGAAAAAGTTGTTTTTATATTTTATGTTCTTTGTCCCAGTCACGGGACCTATTTTATTTGCCCTCTCATCACTGTATGTTTACACGTTTGTGTCCTTTGTATGTCAAAAAGTAAGGATGTCCAAAACATTTTATTATTTCTTAAAGATTTAGTTACTTATCTGCAAGAGAGCCACAGAGAGAGAGAAAGAGCAGGACCAGAGGGACAGGGAGAGAGAAAATCTCAAGCCGACTCCACACTGAGCACAGAGTCCGATGTGGGGCTCAGTCTCACAACCCTGAGATCAGGACCTCAGCCGAAATCAAGAGTCAGACACTTAACCAACTGAGCCACCCAGGCACCCGCAAAACATTTTAATGCAAAAATGATAACTCATAAAGACTGAGATATCAAGTTTGTATCTTAATTTTAAAAAGGGGGAAAAGCTGATTATTTTAGGATGCATCTCTTTTAAAATTAATATTTTCATTTCTCCACTTCTATAGGGATATACCTCCACCATTTAACTGAAATATCACTGTTGTATAATAAAAAATATATATGGTCTTTGGAATTTGGGTAATAGGATTATTTGTTATTCATAAGAAGCCCTTTGTGGAGTGCCTGGGTGGCTCAATCAGTTAAAGGCCTGCCTTTGGCTCAGGTCATGATCCTGGGTTCTTAGGCTCCAGCCCCAGGTCAGGTACCCTGCTCAGCAGGCAGTCTGCTTCTCCCTCTCCCTCTGCCCCGCCCCCACCTCATGCTCGCGCAAGCATGCGCTCTCTCTCTCTCAAATAATCTTTTTTTTTTTTTTAAAAAAAGGCCTTTTGATCACACTTGAGTTTATGCTAATGAAGTGATTTGGAGTGGGGCCCTACATAGCCTCAGGATGGGGCTGGCTAGAAAGACCAAGAAAAACCAACTAATTAGAGGGTTGGAACTTTCTTGGCCTCACCCACAGACCTCTGGGAAGGAAAAGGGTTGGGGGTGGGAGGATACAGATTAAGGTATAAAAACTCTTGAACAACAAGACTGGATGACCTTCTGGGATGGCTAATGCATCCACATCCCAGGAGGGTGGTGAACGCCAAGTCCCACAGGGAAAGAAGCTCCTGTGCTCAAAACCCTTATGGGCCTCATCCTATCTTCTACACCGTCCTTTAAAATAAACTGGTAAACATATGCAAATGTTTCTTTGAGTTCTGTGAGCTGCTCTGGCAAATTAATCAAACCCAAGAAGGGGGTTTTGGGAACCTCCAATATGTAGCTTGTTGGTCAGAAGCATAGGTGGACTTGGGACTGGCATCTAAAGAGGGGACAGTTTTGTGGAACCAAGCCCTTAACCTGTAGGATCTGATGCTATCTCCAGGTAGCTAGTGTCAGAATTGAGTTAAATTTGTTGAACACCTAGTTGAACTGCTTTGTGGTGTCGGAACATACACCAGAATCCCCAAATGACGACAGCACAAGTATTCTGATAAGATTCGATCAATGATGAGATCCCAATAATACTAAAATACGTCCCTAATTGTGCTTGCCATGTTGCATTTGCCTTTTCTTTTTCTCAGTGAAGATACTGCCTTTATTTCTTTGCATGTTTTCCTTATATACACGCAAAAAAAACAGTCAATGTAAAGATAACTGCTTTTGCTTCTAACTCTTTACATTGTTTCAGAAACCCTATTTCTCTATCCAACTTCACATTTCTGAGCACTCATAGCATTTTATCCATAGTTCTCATGGCACCTGGAACTTTTTAACTTTCTGACATAATTTATATTAAGAAGGCTTCTTGAGGATAGTGATTATGTTTATTCACCTATGTTTCCTCACAGAGCTTTATCCATACTAGATGGCCAATGAACATTTAGCAATTCAGGCAATTGACTGACTGTCCAAGGTATCACTCAGATCAGCAGCTGTCTGCCTAAAAAGAATTAATTATAAAAACATAAGGACAAGACAGATTCTATTGTGAGAGACTGAATACACAAATACACAATGGCTAGACCATATATTACCACATAACTTTCACCCACAACCTGCAGCAACCTGCTCAAGAAACCAATACCTTTTCTAAAACAAACACCAGAAGACAGCCTGCTGTAAGTTAGACTTGGAGAAAGCCAAATTGCTATCTTCAAGGGACAATTCAGCAAACTGCACAATAACTTATGTAATAATTGGACCAAAATTATTGGCCAGGACTTGATTAATAATTAACAGCTTCTTGAAGTTTGGTCTTGGCTTCCAAAGTAGGACCAACCATACAAAGCCAAATATGCATCCTTAACCAATCACATAGGATCCCCTGCTCTATTTGCCCTCCTACATCTTCTGCATGCCAATAGCCCCCAACATGGGTATACCTAAAGCCTTTCCTTTATTTCACTATAAGGCTTTCCCATTCCTCTGCCAAAGCAAAAGTCTGACTCCCTTGCTACAAGTTCAGAATAAATAGCCTTTGCTTTTCTCATTTGGCTGGTCTTCATTTATTTCCACAGGAAATATAAGGAAAATCCATTGGTATTATCCTAAAGACAAAATAATTCATATAAGCTGGGAACTTGGTCAGGAATAGGCCAAGGGAGAGCCTTGTCACAAACTTAGGAGTCTACAGGCAAAACCCAAAGATGGATATCATCCAGCTGAAAGATACCTGACATCCACAGCCTGGGGAACAGCTGTTCTGTTTAGGTGTCCTTGAGGTCAGGGCAGGAGAGTGCCCAACCCCACTTAGGTGACATAGTCATCACCCACAGCTGCATTACACAACATCCCCTCTGTTAACCATTTATTAAACACCGCTCTCAACGATGTGGCTTAGAACATTAAGTTCCCACAAGTTCATCAAAAGTCTCATGGCGACAGCTCAGCTGCTTGGTTCTGGTTGAATAATATGAACATTAGGGGGTTAGTTTCTCCTCGCTCTTCCTAAGCATTCTCACAATAAGCAATGTGCAATTTTGTGTAAATTTAAACCCTGCAATTTCTGTGAAGTTATGAGCTAATTCAGTCTGGTTAGCTTGAGATGACTTCATTGAAAATACTACACAGCAAGGCATGCCATAGCTAAAAGTGATTGGGTTGGTTCATAAAGTACTTTTAAATTTGGTAGTAACTACAAAATAAATATATAGTTATTGTAGAAAATCTAGAAAAAGCAAGGCAACAAAAAGAAAGCTAAAATCATCCATCATGGCCCATCCAGGGAAATGAATGCTCCCATTGACACATATCCTTTCAACTTTTTTCTCTTTCTTTATGTGCGTATGTGGGTGAGGGAGGGTAGATTCACTTGAACAGGATGACAACAGTTTTGAATTGAGTAGCTTTCCTTATTTCTCTGAAGCATGATTTGCTGAGAATCCAGCTAATAATGAAGGTATTCTTTCAAAGCACTTAAATGTCCAAGGGGAGGGGAGCATCCTCATGACAGATGAATCATCTGTACTTGCTTGACTCTGTCAGGCCACTCAGTCTTGTACGTGATGGCCCCTGCCTGCAGCAGCCTCCCCCAGCCTTGCCCAGCAGAGCATCACTCGTCATCCTTCAACACCCAACCCTAGTCCTGCCCCTGTGACCCCTTCCCTCTCCCTGCCAGTGGCTGAGAGTTCCCACATCGGTGCTCTAAGCAAGCCACTGCACTTCCAACCAGAGCAGTCGGCATATGGCCGGGGGAATCTGGTATGACTGGATTTGTGCTTATCTGTTAACAATGAAGACGGTGGTTTACTAGTGGTTGGAGGGTGGACAGTGGAGCTGGGCTGCTTGGGTCGAAGTCTGTCTCCACTGCAAGTTGACACAGCCTTTGTATGCTATGCTATCTTTATCTTTAGAACAGATAATGGTACTTACCTCATAGGGTTGTACTAAGGACTAAATTAACACATGAAAAGTACTTTTAAAAGTGCCCAATACATGGTAAGCACTACATAAATGTTTGAAATTACTAAATTATGTGTAACAACTAACCCAAGTATCTCCATGGTACTTACAGCTCTCTGTCTTCCTTTTACTCAGCAATGGGGGCATTTAAGACTCATATAACTAACTAGCTCTTATTAGTTTCCTGTGTATACAGTGAACAAGTATTGGGTCCAGAATTCCTCCCTGACTACAATAGAACACAGGCATTCAACATTAAACCATTTGGACAACGCTGCTCCACTATAGAGATGCTACTCCTAGAAGTTACACGGACCAATCTGCTCTCCAACATTCAACACCTCAGTAAAACACTGATGCCTTTCTGACACATTCTGTGCCTACCCCAACCAGAGCTCACTCTTTCAAGAAGCAAGCTTTGTTGGAGAGCCAGTCCACTTCAAGGCAAGGAAGTGGCAGGGCTGGTGGCAGGGGGACCTCCTGACTGTGCAATATTTTCTCTGAGTCACCTCAGAATAACCAGATGGAACCAGCCCCAAATTTCACAGAAGCCACTGGGTTTAAAGTTTATAGGTAACTTGCAAAGTACTTATCAGGAGCCTGGTTCCAATGAGAGAAAGAAGGAGAAATGGAGTCCCCCAATGTTCACATCATTCAGCTGGAAGTGAGTAGCTGAGCTTTTAGACAGACAACTTTGACACGTTTCCTAGGCTCTGATGTTCTTAACATCTTATTTTAGAGTATACTGTAAAAAGGGCTGAACTAAACATTTTCTAACTTTGACAATCTAAGAAAGTCATGACCTAAGGCTTGCTTTAAAAATATACAACTCGGGGGGTGCCTGGGGGGCTCAATGGGTTAAGCATCTGGCTCTTGATTTCAGTTCGGGTCAGGATCTCAGGGTTGTGGGATCAAGTCCCACATTGGGCTCCCTGCTCAGTGGGGAGTCTGCTTGAGTTTCTCTCCCTCTGCCCCTCTCCCTGCTCACTCCCTCTCTCTCAAATAAAAATAAATAAATCTAATGTATATATAAAACTCTTGGGGCACCTGGGTGGTTCAGTTGGTTAAGTGACCAACTCTTGGTTTCTGCTCTGGTTGTGATCTCAGGGTCGTGAGATCAAGACCTGTGTTGGGGAGTCTGCTTCAGTTTCTCTCTCTCCCCCCCTTTTGCCCCTCCCCCCTAAAATAAATGAATAAATCTTTAAAAAAAAACATATACAACTCTTCACTTTTTAAACATCCAGTAAATCAGGATTATGATTTCCTAAAATTGAAATAGATAGAGCTTCCAGCTATCCCTAGGTCTCAATCAGTTCAACTGAACAAAATGTGCAGATTTCCTTCTAAAGGCAAGGTCCCTGCCATCAGGAGAAATGGTTCAGATCTGAAACCAACCAGGGAAGCAGTCCTCATCATAGCTTGAGTTACATTAGCCTGCTGGAGCTGGACTGGCTTCAAACCTGAAGTAACCTATTTTTTTTGGAGGGGGGAGGGGCAGAGGGAGAGAAAATCTTAAACAGGGTCCACACCCAGCCCAGGAGTCTGACTTGGGGCTTGATCACGACCCTGAGATCTCAGGATCCTGAGATCATGACCTGAGTGGAAATCAAGAGTCAGTCACTTAACCAACTCAGCCACTCAGGTGCCCCAATCTTTATTTTGTTTTTAAGTAGACAACTTGAGGGATGCCGGGGTGGCTCAGTGGGTTAAGTGTCTGATTCTTGATTTCCACTCAGGTCATGATCTCAGGGTTGTGGGATCGAGCCCCCAGTTGGGCTCTGCACTCAGCGAAGTGTGCTTGTCCCTCTCCCTCTGATCCTCACCTGGCGTGCATGCATGCCCATGCTCTCTCTCTCTCATAAATAAATAAATAAATAATAAATAAATAAATAGCATCTTTAAAAGAAGTTTGCCATCTATATATCCCTTCTGTCCTAAAACTTAAAATAAAACTAAGTACCTTCTCTTCACCTGACTCCAAGAGTAAAGAGACAGCATCTCTATGATTCAAAACCAGATAACCCCCAAAAGAATTCTTTCCTGTTTAGAGAGAGAGGGAGAGAGTGCTCTTCAGCTCTGCCTGACCAATCCTTTGACATGTGAATTCACGACTAAGTCCATGGAAGTCAAGTGCTCAGATAAAAATACCTCTGAAAGTCAGTCTTCAGACTACTAAAAATATTTAAATGTATAATAAAATTCTAATTCTATGAGTAAACTAAACTTTCTTAACCAAGCACAAATCTTATTTGCATGTTTCTTTACAAAAATCATTTGAACTTGAAGAGTACTGCTGTCTTACGCTAGGCATAAGTAATGAAATTGGACATGAGATAAAACAACGTGAAGCTGTAGTCCTATAAAGAAAATTGGGCTGGGAGAGCACATGTCTGCATCTCCTATTTTTGCCACTTCCCTAGTTGTATGATCATAGGCAATTCCTTTTCCCTTCAGATTATCCTGACTTGCACAGAGGTGATGACACCTCTCTAAGCCCAAAGGACATGAGAACCGTGGCCTGGGACGGTTGCCTGGGAAGTGGGGAGTCCTGCACACGCGTGTGTGCACTGCCTTCCGCTGGAAGTTTGCTGGCGCCTAGATAAAGACCTAGAAAGGTGAGGCATGGATTCCAACCTAGGGTACAGAACTGACTGCTTCGGGAACTAAATATTCCACCGTCTCCCGCCCCTCAAGGCACCCGCCACTGTTTTATTTTAATAAACATATTCCCAGTCCTGGGCAATCCTAACCCAGAGCTGGATTTTCAAAGACTACAGAAGACAAATAGGCCAGAGCAAGCGGAGTCTAAGGGAGCCCTCCCGCAACTTACAAATAGGGTCTTCCATTTTCAAGGGTCTTTTCAAGCGGATGCTGGCGGGGACCGTCTTCTCAATCAGTTCATCAATGCTCTAAAATTAAAACATAAGTCCGTGAACACTACAGGGAGAGGAAAGTGCTTCGGAAGTTAAAAGAGTCACCTCTGTGTTTTGCATCTACAAAGGCTTATGGGAACCTCATTTAAATCGCCTAATTAGGGTTTCTATTTTAAAAAGAAAAGAACAATTCTGAGCAAACCAGAAATCACTTGGAGGAAAGCAAATGAATTCGATTAGTGATTCCACCGCTCCAGGTTTGGTCCTCCTTTTGCAAAGTTAGGGTTCATCAGGAGGGCGAGTTGGGTTGAAAAACATAAGGGTCTGAGGCGCGAAGAGCGGATGGAGAAAGTAAACGAGTGAGAGAAGGCTGGGGCACAGGAACCGAACTCGCGGGCTCGCTGCCACGCCAGGGCCCCAGACTTGGGAGTGGGTCCCACGCGGAGCAAAGCAGAGCTCTGGGCGGGGGACCGGAGGCCGCGCCGGCAGAAACCGGGCAGGGCGGGATGAGGCCCTAGAAGGCCGAGCGGGGTTCTTACCGCCAGCCCCAGGGCCTGGAGCATCTCCCTCTGGTCTTTGTCCCCGGGGCCGATGTGCCTCCGAGCGAAGTCGTCGTGTCGGGGCAGGAGGCGCTCGAGGAGGCGCGAGTCCCCAGCCCTGCTGCTGTCCCCGCCGCCGCTGCTGCTGTCACGGCCCCGCGGGACCCAAAGCGGTCCCGTGCCTCCAACCAGGCGGCGGCCGCCCCCGACTCCACAGCCCAAACGCAGACCCCAGGCCCTGGCGCACGTCTGCATGGTCGCGGCCACAGTCCCCTGCCCCGGCCCGCGAGGGTCGGCCGCGCTCTCGGCCTCTTCTGGTCGGAGTCCTCCGGGTGGCGGCTGCCTTCTGCCTGGAGCCCCTTCTCGTTGGACGAGCGGCAGACAGACGGATGGGGCCTCGTGGGCAATGAATGGGCGCAGCGCTCAGCCGGAACACGCGCGCAAAGTTGTTGCTCCACGCGAGGCACCTGCTTCGCACACTTTAAGCTTTGCCCTGCCGGCGGACGGTGGGATGGGGCCAGGAAAGGCTCCGCCAATGGGAGTGGACAGAGGGGCGGGGGAGGGGCACACCCCGCCCCGCCCCCTCTCCTGCTCCCTTCTCAGGCCCTCAGCAGTCTCGCTCCTGGCTCAGAACCGGCCGACCTCATCACTCCTACTCGGTCTAGGGCTGATGCGGAGACCGGGGCGATCCACGCACTCGGGGCTAAGGTCTGAGACCGCACTGGCGCGGGATCCGGCTGCACGGCTGCAGGCGAACTGCCTGAGGAACTCAGCTGAGATGAAAGATGATTCTGATAGAGAAGACGGGCTCCAATAGTTTCCATTCATTAATTTTAGGGTATCGTTTCCGGTTATATTTCATGGAAACCAATAAGGGCAGATGAAAGTTTTTTTTTTATAGTTATGATTGTGGGCAAGTTACTAAACCTCTGAGCTTCAGTTTTCTCGTCTCACCCAGCTGGATGGATTTTATTATACATTGAAAGAATTGCCCCAACAGTAGGCTTCAATCACTTCTCTCTCTCTCCCCATATATATGTGGGGAGGGAGGGAATGCAAAAGATATTGAGGTATATGTTTTGCACTGTCATCTTAGTTGGAAAATTTTGTACATCTAAGGTCTCCAGCTATCTCTTGAGATTTGTATCAAGAATGAACTTTCACGGGGCGCCTGGGTGGCTCAGTTGTTAAGTGTCTGCCTTCGGCTCAGGGCGTGATCCCGGCATTCTGGGTTCGAGCCCCACATCAGGCTCCTCCGCTGGAAGCCTGCCTCTTCCTCTCCCAAGCCTGCCTCTTCCTCTCCCACTCCCCCTGCTGTGTTCCCTCTCTCGCTGGCTGTCTCTATCTCTGTCAAATAAAAAAATAAAAATTAAAAAAAAAAAAAGAATGAACTTTCAAGGGGCACTCGGGTGGTGCAGTCAGTTAAGCGGCCAACTCTTGCTTTCAGCCTAGGTCTGATCGATCTCAGGGCGGTGAGATGGAGGCCCACCTCCTCTGGTGCTGAGTCGGCTAAAGTTTCTCGCTCCCTCCCACTGCCCCTCCCCACCTCACACACACTCTCTCTAAAATAGATAAACAGTTCTTAAAAAAAAAAAATGAATGAACTTTCTGGCACCTGGCTGTCTCAGTGAGTACAGCATGTAACTCTTGATCTCAGGGTTGTGAGTTCTAGCCAGAACTGGGTGTAGAGATTACTTTAAAATAAAATCTTAAAACAAAACAAAGAATGAACTTTCAAAATTACGACTGTCCTAATATGAGGAAGATAGGACTAGACAGAAGACATCAGAACATTACTTAGACTACAGGTAAGTAGAACCTGCTTTTTTCTCCTCTACTTATCTGTAGTCTAAGTAATGTTCTGATGTCTTCTGTCTAGTCCTATCTTCCTATTTACCTGAAGAGAGTGGCGGTCTTTCCACTCCATTCTCTGCACTTTCTGGGTTCTGTAGCTGACAGGCACATAGACTATGCAGAGAGGCAGGAAAGTATACAACAAAACAGTAAGCAAAATGTGTGCGTATGGCAGGCAGGTGCAGATGGTGAGCTGAAAGGGCTGTGCTGAATGTCTTTGAACAGGTTTTCATTCATTTAGAATGGAATTTACAGCCTTCATAAAAGTTGGGAGATACCCTCAGTATGGGATGCCATCCCTATTCCTGTCAATACACTCTATGTATCACAGGGGCTAGAAGCCAGAGAACTATAATTCCCAGTTTCCTTTGGCTCCAGGGTTCTGGATGTCATTAAACTTCTGTCAACAATCTAGACTTGTGTGAGAACTAGAAAATGGAATAAAGCAGAAATCATTTTCTTATTTCTCTGACAGCAGCAGACAAATGCACAAGTGATAGCAGACATGGAGTACTTCCTTACCAGCCACCCACATTGGTACAGCAGGGCAGCTGTGTCCCTCTGTGGAAATTTCCTTTGGTTTTCCAACATAGGAGGCAGCAGGAATTTCTCATTGAACTTCAGTGGTTTACTTGAATATAGTGGTGGTCTTTCCACTCTATGTTTTGTTCTTCCAGTCCTTCCAGTGGTTTTACGTGCACCTATTCCTGGCATTTTAATCTTCCTCTGCTTGTTTTCTGAATAAACCTTAGAGCCTGCGACTGAGGCCAAAAGTAGCTTTAGGAAAACTAACCCCCAAAGACAGGAATCTGGGATTAGCTACCTGACCCAATTCTGTCTGAAGTAAATAATAACTCTGTCACTAGTGGAAAATGAGATCATGATAGTTTTGTCATGAAATGGAAACAGTTACTTAGATTATCAGTGGGGAATTAAGTGCCTATTGAAGGGAGGTCTTTGCTAGACGAACTAGTTCCTGGGTTAGACCTTTGCAATGGGAATGATATCTACAAGGATTATAGGGAGGGCTGGTGGCTTCCAGATGCCCTAGAGAATTTACAGGATAAAATGATAGTTCAGAGAACTAGAGAGCCTTCACCACTCTAAACAATCTCTTAACTTCTTTAGCTGCAGGGAGAAGGTATTTACAAATCACACCCAATCCAGATGCCAAGAGGGATGTTTTGACAACTAAAGGAAAAGTAGGAAAAGATTGTGTGGAGGGATCCAGTGTGGTGGCCCTTGGAGGGTGCTTCACCGTAAGACAGCCCCCAGTTTCACTTCCTGTCATGTTGTCAATCCTGTTTCTTGCTCTATACCACTCTGCTTTGTTATATCAAAATTGTACTTCATTAAACTCTTTTGAGAGACAAAAAAAAAAAAAAAAATCACACCCAATGTTTGATCCTGTGGATTGCCCAGTTATCATACAAGTTGAATTCACGGCTTTATCAGGTCTCACATGTGAAAGTTTGGGATTAATTAAAAACTAAGTCTTAACTTGGAACAGGGACATTTTGGTAGTTTGGGTTGAATTTGATTATCTTGAACCCCCACTTTCACTGAGTCCCTCTGACAGCTGAAGCTGTCCCTCATCCCCTCTCTGAAATGCTGATAATCCCTTATTGATGATCGTGGAATGGCTTCACTAAAGCATTAATCTTGCAAAGGTGTATCAATACTTATTTACCTCTAGATCCACAAGATTCAGATCTCAGCATACCCTAGGAAGATGAGAAGCCTACCAGAGGAGAAGCCTACACAGGGAAACAATGGCAAGATATCACTAATGTATATCAGTACTGGAGGATTTCTGTGTGGGAGTGGGTTCTAAACCAAGGAAAATAATACAGAAATTACTCAACAATGGCCTTCATTAAATTAGATTAAAATATTAAAACTTTTTTGGCATAATAGAGAAGAAAGGATCCAAAGAATTGATGAGATAGGGATGTTGGGATGATTTCATCATGTGCAATGTACTCTTCAACCCTTTCATTGTATCCCTCAGGATGGCCCAGAGGACAATCACTTCATCTAAACATTGAGAAATCCATTGCTAAGAGGAGCAGTAGTATTCTTGAAAAGCTCTGTATTTTCTATGTCTGCACATATGAGATGATGGGAGAAGACGCCACTGTTGAAATAGGCTCCTTGTGTTCAATGCTAAGGATAGAGTCCCAGAGTGGTAGGGGCCAGCAGCAACACTAGAAAACAGAGAAAAGGGGGCAAGTTTGCTGTAAAGGGCAGCAGAGTCAGAGTGGTAACTAGTCAGGCTTGATCCACAGCCATCTTTGGTGCTCATAATTAATGATTAACCTATGAAAATCTTAGTTAATCTGGTGAGCCAAACTTGGATATGTCACCCAAATAAAGAGACACAGCCTGTCAAATAGCTCTCTTCCTTTAGCTGGTTCACAGACCCAGAGCCTCCCCAGTGAAGGGAATCTTAAAAAAGAACACCTGAGAAAAGACCTTATGACCCTGCTATATATATACACCATAAATCTTCTTCCTAAACTCTCCTGAAGATACCTGTGGCCATTTACCAAGTGTTATGGTTAGGCCACAGTGCCCAGATATGTGGTCAAACCTTGTTCTGGTGTTTCTGTGAAATGTGTTTGGTTGAAATTAGCATTTGCATCAGTGGACTCTGAGGAAAGCAGACTGACTTCCTCCAAAAGTGGTTAGGCCTCATGCAATTAGTTGAAGGTCTGAATAGAACAAAAAACTGATCTCCCCTGAACAAGGGGAAATTCTGCAGCAGACAGCCTTTGGACTTGAACTATAGAATTGGCTCTTTCCCGATAACCTTTAGACTTAAACTATAGCCTTGGCTCTTCTCTGGGTCTCCAGCCTGCTAGCATGCTAGTGCAGATTTTTGGACTTGCCAGCCTCTATCATCACATGAGCCAATTTCTTTTTTCTTTTTCTTTCTTTTTCTTTCTTTCTTTCTTTCTTTCTTTCTTTCTTTCTTTCTTTCTTTCTTTTCTTCTTTCTTTCTTTCTTTCTTTCTTTCTTTCTTTCTTTCTTTCTAAGATTTTATTTATTTGTTCGTCAGAGAGAGAGAGAGAAAGCACGCAAGCAGAGGGAGGAGGCAGAGGGAGAAACAGGCTCCCCACTGAGCAGGAAGCCTGACACAGAACTTGATTCCAGTACCCTGGGATCATGACCTGAGCTGAAGGTAGCTAACTGAGCCACCCAGGAATCCCAACATGAGCCAATTTCTTAAAATTTCTTTTGATATATATACATATACTATTTATTCTGTTTCTCTGGAGAACACTGACTAATACTCCAAGGAAAGGAAAATACCCAGACTTCGGGCAGTTACTGGAATCTGGTTCTAAAAGAATGCTAAATTCTGCAGACCCAAAACAAACTACTCTGGTCCACTAATCACAGTGGGATGTTATGGAAGTCTGATTATAAGTGAAGATTTGGGACTTCTGCTTTCAGGTCCAATATGTAAAGAGCATGAAAGTCATCACTTCTGTCCTTACAACAAAAAAACCTGAAAAAACTAAAAATCAATGGTTTTGGACACATCTGAAAACTGACATTGCAGGACAAAATGCCTCCTTGAAATCTGATAAGACAGGCTCATCCAAGGAGACATAGCCAAGATCTGCTTGCCTAGAGAAGAAGCTGCTAGAGTTAGAAACTGGTAGGACTATGTAATGGTAATTATGATGGATCATTGGATGCTGACTGTGGACTAACTTGAGAGGAAGAAACTCCTGGGGACTACAGTCTTAGTGGGTTCCCACACTTTCTTGGGCTTTACCTCCAGGAGCCTCACCACAGTTAGGATAAAAATCTAAGAAATATCTGCCCCCAGCACTGGTAGAAAAAGGAAAAGAATAATCACTGTGAAATATGCCCAGAGCCTTCTTCATAACAAAGACCTACTCTCCAAAGAAAAGGACTTCCAGAGTTTATCCAAGTTAAGGAAGGGAATTCCTCCCACTTCACCCCCTCCAGTATTCTTATCTCAGATAGTGGGGGGGGGGGGAGTCAACAGGGTTTAGTGCTTCAAGACTGGGAAGCCTGCAGCCAAGGAAAGGAGTATGAGGTGGGGTGGGGGTGAGGGAGCTGTATCACTAGAGATACAGTTAGACATTCACAGCACAAGACACAGGCCTTTTTTTTCCCTAAGATTTTATTTATTTATTTGACAGAGAGAGAGAGACAATGAGAGAGGAAACACAAGCAGGGGGAGTGGGAGAGGGAGAAGCAAGCTTCCCGCTGAGCAGGGAGCCAGATGCAGGGCTCAATCCCAGAACGCTGGGATCATGACCTGAGCCGAAGGCAGACGCTTAACCCACAGGCCTATATTTAACTGGAGCATTAAAAAACACTCTCCTCCACCACAACACACCACCACATAAATAGGACTCCAATAAAACAACTAAAATTTCTGTAAGACACAGGTTGTCTCTGAGGAAGAGTACTAGGGAATCCCATAAGCAACAGGGGAAAGATAAACAAGGACACTAGAGGAATTTGAAGCCTCTGTCACTGTTAGCTACAGTAAACGTTAAACACAACACAACCCTGCCAAACTAACATCAATTCTCACATTAAAGCCCTATTTACCTCAGTTCTTATCACTCAATACATCATGTTCAACTTTCAACAAAAAATTACAAGACATGCAAAAAGTAAAAAAAAAAAAAAGCAGTTTGAAGAGACACATAAATCATCAGGATCAAACTCTCACATGATACGGATGTAGGAATTATCAGACAAGGAATTTAAAATAATTATAATTAACACGTTAAAAACTCTAATAGAAAAAGTAGATGATCTGTAGCAACAGATGGCCAATGTAATCAGAGAGATGGATACTCCAAGAAATTATCAAAAGGAAATGATAGAAATCAAAACACTGTAACAGACACGAACAACTCCTTCTAAGTGTTGATGAGTAGACTTGACACAGCTGAGGAAAGAATTAGTGAATGCAAACATGTCAATAGAACTTTCCCAAACTGAAATGCAGAAGAAGAAAACAGAATGAAAAAGCAAAAAGAAAAACAAAAAACAGATCAGAACATCCAAGAACTATGGGACAATTTCAAAAGGTGCATAATTGGAATACCAGAAGGAGGAAAAAGAGAAAGCAGAGGGAATTTTTGAAGTAATGATAACTGAAAACTTTCAAAAATTAAAATAGACACCAAATAAGAGATCCAGGAAGCCC
This sequence comes from Ursus americanus, assembly GCF_024610735.1. NCBI lineage: Eukaryota > Metazoa > Chordata > Mammalia > Carnivora > Ursidae > Ursus > Ursus americanus. Next base: position 59,151,515 of record NC_142144.1, on the reverse strand, counting down.
AGAGAACACACTAAGCAAGAGAAATACAACAACACTTAGGCATATCATATTCAGACTGAAGAAAACCAAGGGGAAAAATGAAATATTGTTTTTAAGGATTTTATTGTTGGGGCACCTGGGTGGCTCAGTCGGTTAAGTGACCAACTCTTGGTTTTGGCTCAGGTCATGATCTCAGGGTGATGATATTGAGCCTCACATTGGGCTCTGCACTCCAGGCTGGAGTTGGCTTGGGATTCTCTGCCTCTCCCTCTTCTTCTGCACTTCCTGTGTGCTCTCTCTCTAAAATAAACAAGCAAACAAATAAATAAAATCTTCAAAGAAAAAGATTTTATTTTTAAGTAATCACTCCCCAATGTGGGTTTCAGACTTACAACCCCAAGATCAAGAGTCACATGCTCTACCCACTGAGCTAGCCAGGTGTCCCAAAAGATAAAATCTCTTTAAACACCAGAGAGAGAGGGAGGCAAGATGGTGGAGGAGTAGGGGATCCCATTTGAACTGGTCATCTGAATTTAGCTGGATAGCTATCAAACCATTTGAACACCCACAAAATCAGCCTGAGATGTAAGAATATATATATGGATCTCTACAAGCAGAAAAGTGACTGCTTTTTGCTGGGTAGGACGTGCGCAGTCCTGAATCTTTGGGGAGATAGCAGGAGATAAACAGAAGGGGGAGGGAGCCTCCATAAGCTGGCTACTGGAAAGTGATATAACACTGGAGTGCAAAATTGGAACCCTTAGAAATCTGCTTTAGTGAGGACAACCCTCTCTGAAAGGGGCTCTGGAAATGAAAAGGCAGAATTCTACTTAGGGCATTGTGGTCTCAGGATCTGAAGGAGTCACAGAGTGAATGGGGGTGCCTGAACAAATACAGTGACGGTACAGTGGAACTGGGAAGCAGGTTATGGTCAGTGAGACCCGGAGGGGACTCTCAGCTCAGATCGCCATAAACCATGAGCCAGGTGGATCAGTAATGGCTCTTTTCCTGAGCAGCCTGAAAAAGACTGGAGCTTGTGCCCACCACCAGGCAAAAGCTCACAGGGCAATAGTGACCCAGAAAGGACATTAGGGCAGCACTCAGACATGATCCAGGAGCTTTGGGTGTGCGCATGAGCCCACAGCTGCTCCCGGTTTTAGAGTCACAAAGGCCCCTGGGACTACCTCTGAGAAAGTTGCTGCAGGCACACGCTGCGGGAGGCTGCGGTTTTTGGTGCATACAGAAGTGGAGACTGTTTGTCCTGGAGGGTTTATTAAAGAGAGCAGACAGCGATCTTTCCGCTCTGGGCCAGAGGTTTGGCAGCGGCAATTTTTGCTCTGATCCTCTGAAGAGGCACAGAAAGCCTCCAGGGAAGAAGAGGCACACAGAGGACCAGTTTGCACTGAGCCCATCCCCCTGATGGGGGGTAGGGTGGAGGTGGGGTGGGACAACTCCTCCCAGGGAGGGATACCTGAGAAACAGCATGGCAGGCCCCTCCCCCAGAAGGCAGTCTGGAAGAACAGGTGGATGACAAGCCCATGGATCAGACAAGACTGTAAAATTGCAACACCAGGGGAAAATAGTATATTGAGATCCAGGTGTTCCCTCATGACTCCTTTATTTTTCAGATAAAATTCTCCTTTTCTTTTTTCTCTTTTTCTTATGCTTTTTCTCTTTATTTTTTCTTTTTACCTTTTTGTCATTTCAACTAGAAGCTTATTATACCAACATGTATTTCATAGTCACTTTTTAACTTGTACTTTTTCACATCAACATTTTTTATAGATATATGCTTCATTTTCATCCTTTTTTCACTCTATTCAATTTTATCTTCATATATATTATTTATATACTATATATATATGTATATATATATATATATTTCTTTTTAGATATATATAAAGTTTTACATTCCTTGCAATTTTGGGATGTAGTCTCTTCTAACACAGAGACCAAAATTCACCCAGGAACAAGTGCGACACCCTGCTTTGTCCACACTGTGAGATTATAGTTCTTCTTCCCCCATCCTTTTTAAAAATTTTATTCTTGTGTTTCATTTTGGCTTTGTTTTTCTGTGGTGACTTCCAACCACTGTGGATTTTGCTAGGGTGCATCTTGCTCGGGTCATGGTTGATATTTTGGACTCTGTTCATTCAGACAACCATCATTCTCTGGACAGAACGACAAGAAGGAGGAACTCACACAAAAAAGAACCAGAGGCAGTATTCTCTGCCACAGAGCTATTCGATATGGATATAAGTAAGATGTCACAGATAGAATTCAGAATAGCAATCATAAAGTTAATAGCTAGGCTTGAAAAAAAGCATAAGTGACAATATAGAATCTCTAAGGGCAGAAATGAGATCTAATCAGGCCAAACATAAAAATGTTATGAATGATATGCCATCTAAACTTGTTACTCTAACAGCTAGGGGCAATGAGGCAGAAGAGAGAATAAGCAATCTAGAAGATAAGCTGATGGAAATGAAGTTGAGAAGACACAGACAGGCAGCTAGTAGCCCATGAAAAAAGGCTTGGAGAGATTAATGATCCCATGAAACGTTCAAATGTCAGAATTATTGGGGGTGGTGAGAGAGAGGGGGCTAGAAGTTATATTTGATCAAATCATAGCTGAGAACTTCCCTAATCTGGGGAAGGAAACAAGCATTCGTATCCAAGAGGCAGAAAGGACCCCTCCCAAAATCAATAAAAACAGATCAACACCCTGACATATAATAGTGACACTTGCAAATCATAAAGCCAAAGAAGCTATCCTGAGAGCAGCTAGGGAGAGGGGATTCCTTCCGTATGGAGGGAGGAACCTCAGAATAACATCAGACCTATCCAGAGACACCTGGCAAGCCAGAAAGGGCTGGCAAGACATATTCAGAGTACTAAATGAAAAGAACATGCGCCCAAGAATACTTTATCCAGCAAGGCTGTCATTCATAATGGATGGAAAGATAAAGAGTTTCCAGGAGAGGCAGAAACTGAAAGAATATTTCAACACCAAGCCAGCCCTGTAAGAAATATAAAGGTGGATTCTGTAAGCAAAGAAAGAACCCCAAGGGTATATAGACCAGAAAGTAACAATCTACAGAAACAAAGACTTTACAGGCAATACAATGGCACTAAATTAATATCTTTCAATAGTTACTCTGAATGTAAATGGGCTGAATGCTCCAATCAAAACACATACGGTTTCAGATTGAATAAAAAAGCAGGACCCATTCAAATACTGTCTACAAGAGACTCATTTTGAACCTTAAGACACCTCCAGATTGAAAGTGAGTGGATGGAGAACAATTTACCACATCAATGGACCTCAAACATCATATCAGACAAATTAGATTTTAAACCAAAGACCATAGTAAGAGATATAGAGGGACACTATATCATACTTAAAGGGTCTATCCAACAAGAAGATCTAACAATTGCAATTATCTATGCCACCAATATGGGAGCAGCCAATTATATAAACCAAGTAATAACCAAAATAAAGAAACGTATTGATAATAATACATTAATAGTAGGAGATTTCAACACTCCACTTACAGCAATGGACAGATCATCTAAGCAGAAGATCAACAAAGAAACAAGAGCTTTGAATGACACATTGGACCAGGTGGACTTTGTAGATACATATGGAATATTCTACCTTAAAACAACTGAATACTCATTCTTCTCAAGTGTAACACAGAACTTTCTCCAGAATAGATCACATACCGGGTCACAAATCAGGTCTAACCGATACTGAAAGACTGAGATTATTCCCTGCATATTTTCAGACCGCAATGCTCTGAAACTGGAACTCAGTCACAAGAAGAAATTTGGAAGGAACACAAACACTTGGAGGTTAAAGAGCATCCTGTTAAAGAATGAATGGGTCAACCAGGAAATTAAAGAACTTAAACAATTCATGCAAATCAATGAAGATGAAAACACATTCATTCAAAACCTGTGAGATACTGCAAAAGTGGTCCTAAAAAGAAAGTACACAGCCATCCAGGCCTCTCTCAAAAAATTAGAAAAATCCCAAATGCACAAGCTAACGTTACACCTAAAGGACCTGGAGAAAGAACAGCAAATAAAGACTAAACTCAGAAGGAGAAGAGAATTAATAAAATTAGAGCAGAAATAAATGAAATAGAAACTAGAACAGTAGAACAGATTAATGAAACTAGAAGCCAGTTCATTGAAAGAATTAAGATAGATAAACCTCTGGCCAGACTTACCCAAAAGGAAAGAGAAAGACCCAAATTAATAAAATCATGAATGAAAGGGGAGAACTCAGGATTAATACCAAGGAAATAGAGACAATAGTTAGAACTTATTACCAGCAGCTATAAGTTAACAAACAAGGCAATCTGGAAGAAATGGATGCATTCCTGGAAATTTATAAACTACCAAGACTGAAACAGGAAGAATTAGACAATCTGAACAGACCAATAACCAGCAAGGAAATTGAAGCAGTAATAAAAAATCTCCCAAAAAAACAAGAGCCCAGGACCAGATGGCTTCCCAGGGGGATTTCTACCAAACATTTAAAGAAGAAATAATACCTATTCTATTGAAGCTGTTTCAAAAAATAGAAATGGAAGGGAAACCTCCAAACTTGTTCTATTAGGCCAGAATTACCCTGATCCCAAAACCAGACAAATACCCCATCAAAAAGGAGTATTACAGACCAATATACCTGATGAACATGGATGCCAAAATAACTCAACAAGATCCTAGCCAATAGGATCCAATAGTACATTAAAAGGATTATTCACCATGACCAGGTGGGATTTATTCCTGGGATACAAGGGTGGTTCAACATTTGCAAATTAATCAATGTGATAGATCACATTAACAAAAGAAGAGACAAGAACCATATGATCTTCTCAATTGATGCAGAAAAAGCATTTGACAAAATACAGCATCCTTTTCTTATTAAAATTCTTCAAAGTATATGGATAGAGGGAACATACCTCAATATCCTAAAGCCATCTACGAAAAGCCCACAGCAAATATCATTCTCAATGTGGAAAAACTGAGAGCTTTTCCCTTAAGGTCAGGAACACAACAGGGATGCCCACTCTCACCACTATTGTTCAACATAGCACTAGAAGTACTAGCCTCAGCAATCAGACACCAAAGAGAAATAAAAGACATTGAAATTGGCAAAGAAGAAGTCAAACTCTCTCTTCACAGATGACATGATACTTTATGTGGAAAACCAAAAAGATTCCACCCCCAAATTACTAGAACTCATATAGCAATTCAGCAACGTGGCAGGATACAAAATCAGTGCACAGAAATCAGATGCATTTCTATACACTAACAATGTGACTGAAGAAAGAGAAATTAAGGAATCAATTCCATTTACAATAGCACCAAAAACCATAAGATACCTAGGAACAAACCTAACCAAAGAGGTAAAGATCTATACCCTAGAAACTACAGAACATTTATGAAACATATTGAGGAAGACACAAAGAGATGGAAAAACATTCCATGCTCATGGATTGGAAGAAAAAATGTTGTTAAAATGTCTATGCTGCCCACAGCAATCTCCACATTCAATGCAATCCCTATCAAAATACCACCAAGATTTTTCACAGAGCTGGAACAAACAATCCTAAAATGTGTATGGAACCAGGAAAGATCCTGAATAGCCAGAGGAATGTTGAAAAAGAAAACCAAAGCTGGAGGCATCACAATGCCTGAGTTCAAGCTATATTACAAAGCTGTGATCATCAAGACAGCATGGTACTGGCACAAAAACAGACATAGATAAATGGAACAGAATAGAATTCCCAGAAGTGGACCCTCAACTCTATGGTCAACTAATCTTTGATAAAGCAGGAAAGAACATCCAATGGAAAAAAAAGACAGTCTCTTCAATAAATGGTGATGGGAAAATTGGACAGCTATATACAAAAGAATGAACTCAACAATTCTCTTACACCATACACAAAGATAAAATCAAAATGGATGAAAGACCTAAATGTGAGACAGAAATCCATCAAAATCCTAGAGGAGAACACAGTCAGCAACATCTTCAACCTTGGACACAGCAACTTCTTTCAAGACAGGTCTCCAAAGGGAAGGGAAACAAAAGCAAAAATGAACTTTTGGGACTTCATCCAGATATAAAGCTTCTGCACAGCAAAGGAAATAGTCAACAAAACTAAGAGGCAACCCACGGAATGGGAGAAGATATTTGCAAATGACATTATGGATAAAAGGCTGGTGTCCAAGATCTATAAAGAACTTCATAAACTCAATAACCAAAAAACAAATAATTCAGTCGAAAAATGGGCAGAAGACATGAACAGGCACTTCTCCAAAGAAGACACACAAATGGCTAAAAGACATATGAAAAAATGTTCAACATCACTAGCCATCAGGGAAATACAAATCAAAACCACAATGAGAGACCAACTTATACTAGTTAGAATAGCAAAAATTAACAAGATGGGAAACAACAAATGTTGGAGAGGATGTGGAGAAAGGGAAACCCTCTTACACTGTTGGTGGGAATGCAAGCTGGTACAGCCACTCTGGAAAACAGTATGGAGATTCCTCAAGACATTAAAAATAGATGTATCATACAACTGAGCAATTGCACTACTAGGTATTTACTCCAAAGATAAAGATGTAGTGAACAGAAGGGGCCCATGCACCCCAGTGTTCATAGCAGCAATGTCCACAATAGCCAAACTGTGGAAGGAGCTGAAATGTCCTTCAACAGATGAATGGATAAAGAAGATGTGGTTCATATATACGATGGAATATTACTCAGCCATCAGAAAGGATGAATACCTACCATTTGCATCGACATGGTTGGAACTGGAGGGGATTATGCTAAGTGAAATAAGTCAAGCAGAGAAAGACAATTATCATATGGTTTCACTCATATGTGGAATATAAGGAATAGCACAGAGGATTATAGGGGAAGGGAAGGAAAACTGAATAGGAAGAAATCAGAGAGCAAGACAAACCATGAGAGACTCTGGACTCTGGGAAACAAGCTGAGGGTTACAGAAGGGAGGTGGGTGGGGGGATGGGGTAACCTGGTGATGGGTATTAAGGAGGGCATGTATTGTGATGAGCACTGGGTGTTAAAGGCAACTAATGAATAATTGAAGACTATATCAAAAACTAATGATGTACTATATGTCAGCTAATTGAACATAGTAATAAAAAAATAAAAATAAAAAAATAAAAGCCAGAGGGAAAAACACCTTGCCTACAGGGGAACAAGAATAAGAATTACAGCAGATTTCTAGCAAATAAAAATTTGCAAATAAGAAGAGAGTGCAGTGAAATATTTAAGCTATTAAAAAACATCACCCTAGAGTTCTGTGCAGTGAAATTATCCTTCAAAAGTGAACAAGAGGGATGCCTTGGTGGCTCAGTCAGTTAAGCATCTGCCTTTGGCTCAGGTATGATACCAAGGTTCTGGGATTGAGTATCAATTTCGGCTCCTTGCTCAGCGGGGAGCCTGCTTCTCCCTCTGCCTGTCACTCCCCCCTTGCTTGTGCTCTCTCTCTTTCTCTCTGACAAATAAATAAATAAAATATTTTTTAAAAACCTACAGAAGTAAACAAGATGGAGATAGAAGTGTATAATGCCAAGCGAAATAAATCAGTCAGAGAAAGACAAATACCATATGATTTCACTCATATATGGAATTTAAGAAACAAGACAGATGAACATGGGGGTAGGGGGTAGGGGAGAGAAGCAAATCTGGAACCAGACTCTTAACTATAGAGAACAAACTGACGGGCGATATAGGGAGTTGGGTGGGGATGGGTTAAATGGGTGATGGGTATTAAGGAGGGCACCTATTGTAATGAGCACTGGGTGTTGTAGGTGATGAATCACTAAATTCTACATCTGAAACTAATATTACATTAGTTATATGTTATGTTATGTATGTTAACTAACTGTATGTTAACTAACTGGAATTTAAACAAAAACTTGAAACTACAAAAAAACAAAACAAGAAAAGTGAACAAGAAATAAAGACTTCCTCAGACAAAAATTTAGAGAATTCATAGCTAGCAAACATTATGTATATTTTTGCACTTTCCTTTGTTCTTTCTTTTTTCCTGATGTTCCGAGAGTGTTTGGGGGTTTTGTTAAACATTTTCTTTTTGTTTAGGGAATGTCATCCTTCAGTTATTTTTTTTAAAAGGCTAGCTTCTAATTCTTAGTTTTACTTTTGTGGGAATAACTTGATTTTCCTTCCATTCATTAAAGACCTTTCACAAGACAAAGGATTCTAGGTCAATTCTTCCTTTCTTTCAGCACTTGAAAAACATGTGCCGCCTCTTTCTGTCCTCCATGGTTTTGGATAAGAAATCTGTTATCATTCAAAGACTTTTTCCTATAGATAAGGTGTCATTTCTCTTTTGCTGCTTTCAGCATTTATCTTTGTCTATAGCATTTAGCAATTTGACTATGATAAGTCTTGGCATGAACTTTTTTGGATGTATCTTTTTTAGGGGGAGTGGTTATCTTATTTGAGGTTTTCTCAGTGTCTTAGTCAACTTGGACTGCCATAATGAAATACCATAGAGTGGGTAGAAACAACAGAAATTTATGTCTCACAGTTCTGGGGACTAGAAAGTCCAATTCAGTTCCTAATGAGAGTTTTCTTCCTGGCTTGCATATGGATGCCTTCCTGCTAGGTCCCCACACAGCCTTTCAAGAAAAGAGGCAGGTGCTAGGGGCTGGGGGGAGAGAAAGAAAGACAAAAAAAAAGAAAGAAATCTTCCTCTTCTTATAAGGCCACAAATCCTATTGGATTAGTTCCCCCACTTTTATGATCTCATTTAACCATTTGTTACCTTCTAAAGCCCCTATCCCCAAATACAATCACATTGGGGTTAGGGTTTCAATATATGAATTTGGGGTGAGGAGCACAATTCAGTCCACAGCACTCAGCTTCTTAAAGATGTAGGTTTGTATTTTTTACCAAATTGAAGAAATTTTCAGACATTTTTTTCTTCAGTCCTTTTCTCTTTTTCTCCTCTCCTTCTGGGACTTCAATAACACAAATGCTAGACATTTTGTTACACTTTCATATGTTTCTGAAGCTTTGTTTATTTTTTCCTCCTATTTACTCTTTGTTGTTCAGATTGGGTAACCTTTACTCCTCTACCTTCAAGTACACTGATTCTTTCCTCTGTCTTTTCCATCGTGTGTAAAGTCTAGCCACCGATTTACATTTTATATTATTTATTTATTGTATTTTTCAGTTCTAAAATTTCTATTCAATTCCTCTTTATAGTTCTCACCAAGTTAAGGATTTTCCTCATTCTTGGTATGATGAGTAATTTTGCATTTTATCCAGGACATTTAGAATATTATGAGACTATGTTTCCTGTTTAAATCTTCCATTTAAAAAAATAATAATAAAGCTTCCATTTTATAAGGCAGTCATATTGTTTAGGTTTAGAATGCATGTCCTGGCCCACTTCTGTGGGCTGTATTTGAAATGTCAATTAGTTTTCAAGGCCTTTGCAGTGCTCTTCTGGTCTGCCCCACTTGGGTACTTCCCAGGACAATTTAAAACCTGGGCAGTAGTCCACACAGTTCCGTGTGCTGTGTTGATTATGGTCGGTTTCATGCATGGTCCACTCCAAGGTCTGCTCAGGACTTCATACACAGATTTAAAGAATCCCATTTTCCAGTTCCCTTTTCTAATACTCAACTAGATAGTTGAGCTGGGACATTCTTAATGCAGCAATGGTCAAAAGTTTCCCATCTCATAGTTTCTACAGAGCTTGGTTAGAGGAGTGCTGCCTCTGTCAGTGCAGGGCAGGGATGGCCAGCAAGGCTCCATTCCACAGTCTTGGCCAGACTCAGCTATGAGGGGGATGGGTGTGACTTTTTTCATGGTGTCTACCTGGAATAGGACAGGTATAGTCAAACAGGTTTTATCCTGCAGAGTCACCCTTTTCTCATTCCTTTGGCTAGTGAGGGCAGGTTTCTCTTACACTGAAGCCTGGATACACATGAGGCAAAATAAAAACCTCAGGAATCTCACTGCTAGGTCATTTTTCATGTCCTAAAGTGCCTAGGCCACCTCCTTTTCTCCACCTTTCCAACTCTTCTGATAGGTGCCTTATGTATTTCACCAGGGATTTGAGTTATAATTAGCTATAATTAGTACTCCATTTTTCCAGAAGCAGAAGTCTGGTTCATATCTCTTTTAACACTCCTGTTTGATCTCTGTAGAAGACATAATTTTAGATTGATAATGGATTATGAAACTTTATGCAGGTAGTAATTCTAATTGGAGCTGTGACTTCTGATTACTAGAAGAGATTAACATAGTCCCTTGCAACTGGTATGTGGCTATTAATCTGGGAAAACTATTTTTCCTCTATACTAATTGGTAAAGAAGCACTTAATTTCACCTGCCAACAGAAGCAGTACACCTGCCTATTTTACCACAGTGCTGTGTCAACTTTTCAACTTTCTGTCATGCTATAATCTGCCAAGACCTTGGACTGCCTTTCCCTCCTGACGGACATGATGCTTAAAGGACCTGGTGAGCAGAATGCAGCAAGTTTGTCCTTGGTAAGACACATACCAGAGTGGAAGATAAACCTCATTAAGATTCAGGAATCCACTACCTCAGTAAGGTTCCTAGCTCCAGTGGTCTTAGTTACGTTGAGCTATCCACTTCAAAGTAAAAGACAGTTTTGTGTCCTTAAACTCTTTCCATTCAAAAAGAGGCACAATGCTTGGTGGGCATGTTTGGATTTTGGAGGCCATATATGTCACATTTATGTATACTGCTCCAACTTATTTACCTATAAAATTGCCAGTTTTTAGGGGAGCCAATGTAGGGGAAATACAAGCTTGTTTAACCCTTGGGATTCATGACCTAGTAAACCCAATGCTGGCCTGTCTGTGACACATAGGGATACTATGTAGAGCCTCTGGTAAGCTCTAATAGGAGAATATAGAGTAAACACATAGGTTTTGAAGCAAAGCCATGCCCTTTTCTGCAACAAAATGCTCTTTTTGAGATATAGCTCTTGGAGTGATATTAGGCCATGAAACTGAATATGTTACAATGAGTCATTTAAGAGATCTTGTGATTTATAATGTCCATCAAGAACTAGATGTTCTAACCTACCAGTCTTTAAAGCAGGGTGTGCCCAGTAGTACTCCATCAAGTAGAAGTGGTATCCATTCCATCATCCAGCAGAAGATGGGTTCAAGCAGTTTCTGAAGGTTCTAGTAATTTCATGAACAAGTGCTCAGATTCCTGTGACACTTACTTGTTCTACATTGACTCCTCCCTTTCAATCCACATGTATGATCTCATGAAACAAAGAATTTAGGCTTGATGTGTAGTTGATTCTTCATGGTATTTGACAAAAACCAGAAGGAACTACTATAAAACTGTAGTCCCACTCAGGGAGTGCCTTGAAGGACAGCAGGAAAGGGAAATCCTCCAAATGGGCAGAATTTGAAATAATTCATTTGGAAAGAGATATGTCCAGAGATACAAATGGCACTGACTCTGGGATAGTGGCTAATGGTTTGTTGCAAAACAAGACTGGAGGATCAGTGATAAGGAGAGAGGTTGCTTGGACCTCTTCAAATGGCACAAAATGAGAAAATAATAGCTTTCCATGTGAACATTCACCAAAGAGCGCTAACTGCAGGTGAGGCTCCCAATAATCAAGTGAACAAGACTACCCATTCTGTGAATGTCAGCCAGAATCCGTCCCCAACCACCCCAGTATTTACTCAGTGAGGTCATGTTGAAAATGGCCAAAGAGTTCAATATGGGCTTAACAGTGCAAGACTACACTTATTCTAGTTTTTGGCTCTATTGATTTAGAGCACTTAGTTCCAAAGAAAGGAACACTTCTTTCAGGAAATACAACAATGATCCTATTGAAGTGGAAGCTAAGGCTGCCACCTGGACATTTGTGGCTCTTCATGCCATTAAATCAACAAGCAAAGAAGGGGGTTGTTTACCAGTTGAGGCAATTGATGCTAATTATAAACAGAAGATAGGTTTACTGCTTCACATTGTTCACATTACTTCCATGTCCAATGGCTAAAACATAAGGGAAAACTATAGTAACCTTAGACAGACAAGGCCAGTAAGGGTTCAGACCTTTCAGAAGTGGAGGTTTGGGTCATCCCATTACTAGTAGAGAATCATGACCAGCTAAGGTTCTGGCTGGGGAAAAGAGAACAGGGTATAGGTAGTTGACTAAGGAGATTAGAAGTTATAGTGCAATGACGAGTTGTAGAAGCAAGTATCAAGTTCCTATGTATACTTTTCCATGTTCTGTTCTATATATACTTTATCAACCTTTTTCCCTTTCCCCTTTTTATTACTTTATATAAGGTGTGTTGGTGGTAGTTAACATTATAAATTAATCCACTGTGCATAGAATATCAAAGGGGGATTATGACTGAACTAGAAATATCATTCATAAATATAATGATTGATGAGACTTTAGCTGTCCTCTTCCAGAGAAAAAGGTGGGTACGCTATCCTTTGTGTAAGAGATTGTTTCATTACATTAGGAGGAAGCAGGCTATTTTTACTGCTGTTATTTGTAAACTTGAATATAGACAGAAAGCTCTGTATGGTTGCTGAGTAGCCAAAGAAATAGACTGCTTTTTTTTTTTTCTTTATTCAAAATGCATTCCCACTCCCTTCTATTCTCTTCTCTATATCACAAATGCTGGAGTGTCTTGAAACTCTATTTCTCTGACCCAATTTCCTCCAGGATCCTGGATGCCATTTACAGTCAGCCACAAATACACTCATACAATGTTTGTTACGCAGAAGAGAGGCAAAATTCATTTCTTCCTCTGGCAGCAGTGGACAGGTATGTGGGATGAGGCAGATGGGAAGTATTGTAATGACAACAGGTATTCCACTGTTAGTCACTCATCCCTATGCAACGAAACAGCAATGACGACTGGCGGCTAGTTCCTGCAATTTCCTGTGTGACAGCCACAACTCACTGCTTTTCAGGACCTCAGAAACAACACAAACCTGGAAGCCAGTGGCAGCTTCCCCTGACTTTCTCTTCTTCAGTGTGGTAAACACCTGATTCCTAATATCAACCCTCTGTCTGAAATGCCCAGAGTGATTTCTGTTTTCCTGAATGACCCCTGATGGATGCACTCTCTCATGTCAAGCCAGCACATCTAAAGCTCATTACAGCCATGATTTAGGGAGTAATTCCTTACAGCTGATAGTTTCTGCATAGGTTTTTAAAATACCAAACAAACCACACAGATGAACTGTTTGAACCCTAATAGACCTGGACAGTCTTTAGGTTGAGATCTTCCATGTCTAGGAATCTAAAACAAAGAAAGTAACCAAACTTTACTGTAGAGTTATGTGACAAGAGTTTCTCAGGAATATGCATATAGTTTTCATTTACAACTATCTCACCTCAGTAGAGATTGTCACATTCTTATGGTTGGAAGAAAATGTGGGTCCAAGTTAGTGCTCTTTTGTGTAGTTGCTTCCTTGAGCTCAGCTGCAGATGATGTGTATTTATGATATATACTGAGGATTCCTATGAAACATGCATATGTTTAGTGAAGACTTTTTTCATAACTGGAATGTAAAGATAGCTGTAAGCTAATCAGTTAAATAAAAGGGTATTTTGACCAAGAAAGGTGTTTTCAATGGAGTGGAGGCATAAGAATTTGTGACTAAGAGTCAACATCATAAATAATTGTAAAAGAAAGCTAGAAACAAGCAAGGATGCCCACAACTAACATGTTTATTTAACATTATTTTGGAAATCATAGCCCTGTATTAAAGCTATGATTAAAGCTGAAGTTAAAGAAACTGCATTAAGTATTGGATGGCTGGAGTCAAGTTTCATTATTTTAATTTTTATAAGTAGCTGTTCACAAATAACCGAGGGGCGCCTGGGTGGCACAGTTGTTAAGCGTCTGCCTTCGGCTCAGGGTGTGATCCCAGTGTTATGGGATCGAGCCCCACATCGGGCTCCTCTGCTGGGAGCCTGCTTCTTCCTCTCCCACTCCCCCTGCTTGTGTTCCCTCTCTCGCTGGCTGCCAATCTCTCTGTCAAATAAATAAACAAAATCTTAAACAAAACAAAACAAAACAAAAAAAACAAATAACCAACTGAAATTAATTTGAACTAATAAAAGAGTTTCAATAGCTTTCTTTTCCTTTACATTAGCAATGATCACCTAGAATGAGAAAAACTGCATTCAGAATAGCAACATAATATAACACTTGGATTATAAAAAACAAAGCTTCACTAAAAGACAATATTTTAATATTGAAACAAAGAGGATCCTGTAAGGAAAACCTAAATATAGTAAAAAAAAAAAAAATCACTTCTGCACAAAATAATGTATAGGTTTAATTGAAGTCTAGTAAAAATCCAATAGTAATTGGAAAGTTACAAATATGTTTTAAGTTTTTAAAATGTATTTATTTTTAGGGGTGCCTGGGTGGCTCAGTTGGTTGAGCATCTGCCTTCAGCTCGGGTCATGATCCTGGGGTCCTGGGATCAAGCCCCACATTGGGCTCCTTGCTCAGTGGGGGGCCTGCTTCTCCCTCCCCCTCTGCCTGCCACTCTCCCTGTTTGTGCTGTCTCTCTCTGTCAAATAAATAAATAACATCTTTAAAAAAAGGATCCAAATGTTAGAAAAAATTTTTAAAAAATTTATTTATTTTTAGAGAGAGAGAGAAACTGCACGTGGGTGGGGAGAGGGGCAGATGGAGAAGGAGAATCTCAATCAGACTCCCAGCTGAGCACGGAGCCCAAGGCAGGGCTCGATCTCACAAACCTGAGATCATGACCTGAGCCGAAATCAAGAGTCAGACGTTTAACCGACCAAGCCACCCAGGCGCCCCAAAATATGTCTAAATTATAGTTGGAAATAATAACAAATAATTGTTAGGAACTTTTTTTAAACATAAAGAATGATGATGGTAGAACTTTGAAAGTTCAACAATGTGATATACACAAGAATCCTGATTCAGTTCTGGCTCAAACACTAACTATAAAAAAAGATAAAAACTGAGTATTACATGGCATTAAGGAATTTTTGTTAATTATGTTGGTAATGGTTATTTAGGACAATATTCTTTTTTTTCTTTTTTTTCTTTTTTAGAGAGAAATTGTGTGAGGAGGGGGAGGGGCAGAGGGGAGAGAGAGAAAATCTCAAGCAGGATCCACACTCAGACCAGAGCCAAGGTGGGGCTCGATCTTACAACCCTGAGATCAGGACCAGAGCCAAAATCAACAGTTCTCAACCGACTGAGCCACCCAGGCACACCAGAACAATGTTCTTATACTTAGGGGAAATGTATGAAGTATTCAGGGAGAGGTTATGATGTCTGCAACTCATTTTAAAGTGGTATAGAAATTTAAAAGACAGTCATTTTGTTAGAAGGTAGAGGAGGGGACAGTAAAGTATCCTCCAGGCTGAGAAGGCACTTCAAGACTGAAAAATGAACCAAGCCACTCCATGCCATATACACAGAGTTTTAGTCAGGATAACTTACAGAAGGGATGGCGGAGGGGGAGGGACGGAAGATTTGGCAGGCAATGATCCAGGCACTAAAAAGCTCTTCTCTGTCTAGTTGGGACATTAACCCACAGCGTTTACAGAGTGCAGCGGGAGGGGGTTTGTGGGAGTGTCAAAGGGTAGTTATCTAATCTGGCCCCACCTGTGCACCAGTTCTCTCTACTAGTTATCTAAAGTGGCACTTTCTGGGCACAGTTATCTACTAGTTATCTGAAAGTGGAGCCTTCTGCATGCCCGTTTAGAGAAGACCAGAACAAGCCTTCCCACATTCTGGTCAGGGCATACATTCCACAAGGCCTGGAGCATGTAACCCTGAGGGAGGTCGTTGCATGGGCATGAACAAGACGGAGGGCCAAAGATGGAGTCAGTGTTGTCAGCGTTCCTACACTCCACCCTCAACATCTTTACATGCCATTCTTCCATGATGACCCTAGAGCCAGATATCAGGAGGTGACTTGCATCCCTACGCCATAGCAACAGTATTAATATACCTATCAGACCAAAGAAAATACTTACAATTATGGTTTTCCAGCAACCAGTAAAGAGGTCTTTCCACAGACCTTCCACAGTTGGAATGATTGTGAACTTCAATGTAAGTGGTGGTCCATGTCCAGAAGATGTTTCCTGATGTGACAGAAAGAAACATCAGCAATAGGAGGCTAGGGGCAATAAGACAAATGTTTTATAGGCAATAGGTATGGTAAATCTTCATTTAGTAACAATATGGTAGTGGTTTTGTCTCCAGAAGTCAATACTACCACTGGCTTAGGTATTTTCCCTGGAGGGTGATACCATATATTTTGTCCCTTAGTATTATTAGAGGATGTGTCTATATTGTACATAGGTAGCTCAGGAGGCCCCCATACTAACAACCCTACCTCCATACTAAGTGTCAGAGATTCAGAAGCAGTTATTTGTATATGTGTTGTGTCCTGACCAATGTAGAACCAGGGGTTAAGAGTAATATCAGATGTGAGTCCTTGGCTCCAAGGGATTAGGACACCAAGCTACCTGTGTGGGGAGGCACTCCAACCCAATTCCCAATGAACTAAAGTCTTACCAGCTGGGAGGTCTTATAGCAATCGCACAATGAAATCCCTCTTCTCAGATAGGCCTCAGACCTCCTGACAATACCTGCAACACTAGCACCAGAGCTGCAAGGATGTTGTTGGTTAGGTGTCATATGCTGATGTCTGTCCTGCTATAGACATGGCATTAAGGAGTTGAATTGCCTCTGTTAGTCTCAGAGACCATCCTTTGGAGGAAACTTCTGGTGACAAAGTCTTTGATGTGTTTTTTATTAGTCCATTCACCCTTTCAATTAGGCCTACAGCACTGGGACTGGATGGCAGGTAGAAAGTCCATAATATATCCCAGGCTCTGCCCATTCTTGGACCTCACAGCTGGTAAAATGTGTCCCTCGGTCACTACCTATCTGAGTCGGTGTTTGTACATGCCCTCTACTTTTGTTAATCCCTTTATAGTTGCAGCCTGGTTAGCTCTTCTATGGGCAAAGGTTTGTATAAGTCCCGTGGATGTGTCCACATAGGTTAGTGCATATTTGTGCCCTTCTGATACTGCAAAGAGCCTCTATAGTCTATTTCCCAGTGAGAAACAGGGCTTGTAGTCCACCCAGTATGCCTAGCATACGGCACAACAGTCATCACCTGAGGTGGCAATGGGGGAAGTCCTTGTCAGCAGCTTCTCAACTGGAATATTTTGAAGACAAATGCAATCTTTTTACTATTTCCTGGGTGGTTTTGGGACTCCAGTGTTCTCATTTACAGTGGACACATTCTGCTACATCAGATGTGGTCAACATTTCCTCTAGTAGAAGGGCTTGTGCCTGGGCTAGAATGTCTGCCTCATAATTACCTGGTAGTGTGAACGGGGAGTGAGCAAACACAGGCCATACTTGGATGGCTGCATCAGGCTTAGTGCATACTTCACAAATACCTTTCCATAGTTCTGCTCCCCACAGGATCTGTTTAATAAAACCCAGGCTTCTTTGTGCCACTACAATATCCATGTTGTTAACACTTTCCATACTGCCCAGCTGTCAGTGGCCAAATGGATGGGCATGGGCTCGTGCACCAACACAATCCACACTACTCTCAATTCTGCCCAGTCACTACTTTGTTTAGTGTCTTCTTTGAACCAAAGTACATCAGAATCCAGTCAGATGCCAGAGGAACGCCAAACAGGATAGTTTCCCTAACAACTGCCATCAGTGTACATGTGTCCACCGGAGGAAGCCTACCCATTCCTTTACTTGTAGGACAGGAGGAATAATGTCCTTGACTTCCGGAATTTGGGCGGGTCGATGTGTGTGACTGGCCCTACTAACAAGTGAAGTTCGTGAGTTAGTGTGCCATTTCTGTAAGGTGCTTACCTGGGCATAAGTCCGGTTAGGTTTGCTTAACATATCCTTAATCCATCTTCCTACCAGCTGAGGGGTTCGTATCCACACAGGCAGGTAGGCAGTCAGTCCTTCTGTTGCTGCAGTGTAAGATATACAGCTAATAGCTGTTTCTCAATGAAACTATATAACGGGTTTCTGTTCCCTTCCATAACTGAGACCAGAATCCTAACGGGATTTGTCTCCCATTCCGTCATTGCCATAAGCCCCAGCCAAACCCTTCTGGATATGAATTTACAGCTAATTCACAACTCACATCTGGCATTAATATCCCCAGGGCCTGTACTTGTTATACTACAATTTTTGCCTTTAAGAAAGCCTCTTGTTGGTTAGCACCCCAAACCCATTGGCTTCTCCTCTTAACCCAGGCATCTGTACTAGTTGGGGAATAAAAGGTCTCCAGTAACCCAATAAACTAACAAAAGTCTATAATCTCTTTACCATTTTAGGAATTAGGAAGGTTTGTATTTTATCAATTACTCCCTCCAGCATCACTTTTGTTTTACCCAACCAGATGACACCCAGGAACTATACTGACAAATCTGGCCCTTGGATCTTGTTAGTATTTACCTCCCATCCTTGCGACTTTACGTATGCCTGTAATGACACGGTTGCTTGAGACAAGGAGGATGAATCATCACAAGTTAGCATAACATCATCTAGATAATGAGAAAGCACCATCTCCTCTGGCAATATCCATTTTTCCAAATCTCTGGCTACCATCCACTGAAAAACTGTGGGACTATGGAGATACTCTTGGGGCAATGCGTGAAAGGTCCATTGTCTCTCATTCCATGTGAAGGTGGACTGGTCTTAGATTCAAGTCCTCATAGAATGCTGAAAAAGGTGTTAGACAACTCCAGTACATAATGAGATATCTTAAAGATGCTGTAATTTTTTTCTAACAATAAGACCATATTTGGATGGGCAGAGTAATTTTATTGAGTTCCCTATAATCTTGCCATTCCCCAGGTCCCATTAGATTTCTTTACAGGCCAAACAAGACTATTCAGTGGGCTTTGGGCAGGCCTCCTTATCCCCATGTTTTCTAATTCTCTAATTGTGGTCATTATCTTGTTATGCCCCTCAAGTAGCTTACATTGTTTTACGTTTATTACTCTTTGGGTATGGTAGCTGTACAGATTCCCATTTTGCATGACCCACAACTATGGGTTTCACTACTCAAATATGCAAATTCTCTAGGTAGAGAAGAGTCTGTATGAGCTTGATAATTTGCCCCCCACAATCACCAATAGCTTTTATTTCTTTCTAAAATTTTGAGGAGCCTCCATAAACAAGTGTACACCCAGCTCCAGTGTCCATTAGAGCTATTACAGTCTGTTAGTGAGAGACCAACCAATGGCCGATTCAACATCACGCCTCTGGTTGCCCCCCACTGCATGCACTAGAGGACAACTTTGGCCCAACCCCTATTCTTTTGGGGTAGGGGGTATTCATCCCTGAAACTCCTCTGCTAGTGGAGGGGCACTCAGCAACACACCCAGATCTTCTCAGCCTTCCTTCAAGGAGCAAACTGCCCTCCCTTTGCAATGCCTTCCATACGCTCAGCAAGACTGAATTCAGTTTGTCCACATTTTCTCTCTCAAGGTCCCAGATAATATTAGGTCTTGCGAAAATTGTTTATGAGAGACTTTGATGCCCTTCCTGCCGTTTTTTTTTGTTGACACTATCCTCTGTTTATCTCCATTTTTCCTTTTTTCTTTTCTTTTTATTCCAGTTAGTTAGCACACAGTGCAATATTAGTTTCAGGTGTCCAGTATAGTGATTCAATTCTATAAATCACCCAGTATCATCACGAGGTCACTCCTTAATCCCTATCACCTATTTCACCCATCCCTCACCCATCTCATTCTGGTAACCATCAGTTTGTTCTCTATAGTTAAGAGTCTGTTTCTTGATTTGTGTCTCTCCCCCCTCCTTTATTCCTTTGTTCGTTTGTTTTATTTCATGAATTCCACATGAGTGAAACCATATGGTATTTGTCTTTCCCTGACTGACTTATTTCATTTATCATTATACTCTCTAGCTCCATCCATGTCATTACAAATGGCAAGATTTCATTCTTTTTTATGGCTGAATAATGTTCCATTGTGTCTGTGTGTACGTGTGCATGTGTGCGTGTGTGTGTGTGTGTGTGTGTGTGTGTTTGTGTATCACCTCTTCTTCGATGGACACTTAGGCTACTTCCATAATTTGGCTACCATAAATAATACTGCTATAAACATAGGAATGCATCTATCCCTTTGAATTAGTGTTTTTGTATTTTTTTGGTAGATAACCAGTAGTGTAATTCCTGGATATTAGAAGAGTTCTATTTTTAACTTTTTGAGGAAACTCTATACTGTTTTTCACAGTGGCTGCACCAGTGTTCATTCACACCAACACTCTAAGAGGGTTCCTTTTTCTTCACATCCTTGCCAACACTTTTTGTTTCTTGTGTTTCTGATTTTAGCCATTCTGACAGGTGTTAAGATCTTATTGTGGTTTTGACTTGCATTTCCCTGATGATAAGCATTTTTTCATGTGTCTGTTGGCCATCCGGATGTCTTCTTTGGAGAAAAGTCTGTTAATTTCTTCTGCCCATTTCTTTTTTTTGGATTACTTGGTTTTTGGGTGTTGAGTCATATCAGTTCTATTTTGGATACTAACCCTTCATCAGATCTGTCATTTGCAAATATCTTCTCCCATTCGGTAGGTTGCCTTTTAGTTTTGTTGACTGTCTCCTTCACTGTGCAGAAGCTTTTTATTTCAATGTAATCCAAATAGTTTATTTTTGCTGATATTTCCCTTGCCTCAGGAGACATATCTAGAAAGATATTGCTATAGCCAATGTCAGAGACATTACCGCCTGTGCTCTCTTCTAGGATTTTTATGGTTTCAGGTCTCACATTTAGGTCTTAACCCATTTTCAGTTTATTTTTGTATATGGTGAGAGAAAAGTGTTCCAGTTTCATTCATTGCATGTAGTTGTCCAGTTTTCCCAACATCATTTGTTGAAGAGACTGTCCTTTTCCCATTGAATATTCTTTCCTGCTTTGTCAAAGATTAAGTGACCATATAATTGTGGATTGATTTCTGGGTTTTCTATTCTCTTCTATTGATCTATGTGTCTACTTTTGTGCCAGTACCATACTGTTTTGATTACTACAGTTTTGTGATATAACTTGAAGTCTGGAATTGTGATACATGCAGCTCTCTTTTCTTTTTCAAAATCGCTTTGGCTATTCAGGGTCTTTTGTGGTTCCATATAAATTTTAGGATTTTTTTGTTATAGTTCTCTGAAAAATGCTGTTAGTATTTTTATAGGGATGGCATTAAATGTGTAGATTGCTTTGCGTAGTACAGACATTTTAACAATATTTGTTCTTGCAACGCATAAACATGGAATGTCTTTCCATTTCTTTGTGTCATCTTCAATTTCTTTCATCAGTGTTTTACAGTTTATAGAGTACAAGTCTTTCGTTTCTGTGATTAGGTTTATTCCTATGTATTTTATTATTTTAGGTGCAATTATAAAATAGGGTTGTTTTATTTCTCTTTCTGCTACTTCATTGTTAGCATATAGAAATGGAACAGATTTCTGTGCATTAATTTTGTATCTTGGGACCTTACTGCATTCATTTATCAGTTCTAATAGATTTTTGGTGGCGTCTTTAGGGTTTTCTACATTTGGTATCATGTAATCTGCAAATAGTGAAAGTTTTACTTCTTTCTTATCGATTTGGATGCCTTTTATTTCTTTTTGTTGTCTAACTGCTGTGGTTAGGACTTCAGTACTATGTTGAATAAAAGTGGTGAGACTGGACATCCTTGTCTTGTTCCTGACCTTCCGGGGAAAGCTCTCGTGTTTTCACCATTGAGTATGAATTTAGCTGTGGGTTTTGGGCATATAGCCTTTATTATTTTGAGGTATGTTTTCTCTAAACCTACACTGTTTAGAGCTTTTATCATTAATGGATGTTGTGCTTTGTAAAATGCTTTTTCTTCATTTACTGAAATGATCATATGGTTTTTATCTCTTCTCTTTATGGATGCAATATATCACATTGATTTGTGAATATTGAACCACCTCATATGGTTTTTATCTCTTCTCTTTATGGATGCAATATATCACATTGATTTGTGAATATTGAACCACCTCATATGGTTTTTATCTCTTCTCTTTATGGATGCAATATATCACATTGATTTGTGAATATTGAACCACCCTTGCATTCCAGGAATAATCCCACTTAATTGTGCTGAATAATTTTTTAAAACATATTGTTGGATTCTGTTTGCTAGAATTTTGTTGAAGATTTTTGCATCCACGTTCATCAGAGATATTGGCTTGTAGTTCTCTCTCTCTCTCTCTCTTTTGTGTGTGGTGTTTTCATCTGGTTTTGTTAACAGGGTGATAATGGCTTCATAAAATAAATTTGGAAGATTTCCTTCTTCTATTTTTTGGAATAGTTTGAGTAGAAAAGGTATTATCTCTTCTTTTAATGTTTGTAGAATTTGACTGTGAAGCCATCTGGTCCTGCACTTTCTTTTTTTGGGAGTTTTTTGATTACTGATTCAATCTCCTCACTGGTAATCAGTCTGTTCAAATTTTCTATTTTTTCCTTCTTCAGTTTCGGTAGGTTATATATTTCCAGGAATTTATCCATTTATCTATTTCTTCTAGGTTGTCTAATTTGTTGGCATATAGTTTTCATGATTATTCTCTTATGACTGTTTATATTTCTGTGATATTGGTCGTGATTTCCCCTTCACTTCTTTTTTTGATGAGTCTGGCTAGAGCTTTATCAATTTTGTTGATCTTTTCAAAGAACCAACTCCTGGTTTAATCTGTTCTATTTGTTTTTTTCATAGTTTCTATATCATTTGTTTCTGCTCTGATCTTTATTATTTCCTTTCTTCTGCTGGTTTGGGTTTTGTTTGTTTTTCTTTTTCATGGTTGTTTAGGTGTAAGTTTAGGTTGTTTGAGATTTTTCTTGATTCTTATAGTATGCATGTATTGCTATAAACTTCCCTCTTAGAACCACTTTTGCTGCCAAAGGTTTTGGACTGTTGTGTTTTCACTTTCATTTGTTTCCATGTATTTTTCAATTTATTTTTTTTTTAAATTTCCTTGTTGACCCATTCACTGTTTAATAGCATGTTACTTAACCTCCATGTATTTGTGGTCTTTCCAGATTTTTTTATTGTGGATGATTTCTAGTTTCATAGTGTTGTGGTCAGAAAAGGTTCATGGTATGACTTTGCTCTTTTTGTATTTATTGAGGCTGTTCTATGGCCTAATATGTGATCTGCTTTGGAGAATATTCCTTGTGTACTTGAAAAGAATGTGTATTCTGCTTTTTTAGGATGGAATGTTCTGAATGTTCTGTTAAATCTATCTGGTCCAGTGTGTCATTCATAGCCACTGTTTCCTAGCTGATTTCCTGTTTGGATGATCTGTCCATCAGTGTAAGTGGAGTGTTAAAGTCCCCTACTGGGACCTCAACACTCCACTATCAGAAATAGACAGAACACCCTGGCAAAAACTAAGCAAAGAATCAAAGGCTTTGAATGCCATACTCGACGAGTTGGACCTGATAGATATATATAGAACACTACACCCCAGAACCAAAGAATACTCATTCTATTCTAATGCCCATGGAACATTCTCAAGAATAGACCATGTTCTGGGACACAAAACAGGTCTCAAACAATACCAAAAGATTGAAATTACCTGCATATTCTCAGACCACAACGCTCTGAAATTGGAATTCAACCACAAGGAAAAATTTGGAAGAAACTCAAACACTTGGAGACTAAGAACCATCCTGCTCAGGAATGACTCGATAAACCAGGAAACCAAAAATCAATTTAAACAATTTATGGAGACCAATGAGAATGAAAACACAACGGTCCAAAACCTATGGGATACTGCAAAGGCAGTCCTAAGGGGGAAATACATAGCTATCCAAGCCTCACTCAAAAGAATAGAAAAATCTAAAATGCAGCTTTTATATTCTCACCTCAAGAAGCTAGAACAGCAACAGGACAGGCCTAATCCACTCACGAGGAAGCAGTGACCAAAATTAGAGCAGAAATCAATGAATTAGAAACCAGAAGTACAGTAGAGCAGATCAACAGGACTAGAAGCTGGTTCTTTGAGAGAATCAATAAAATTGACAGACCACTGGCAACACTTATCCAAAAGAAAAGAGAAAGGACCCAAATTATTAAAATTATGAATGAAAAAGGAGAGGTCACGACCAACACCATTGAAATTGGAAGGATTATTAGAAATTTTTATCAACAGCTATATGCCAATAAACTAAGCAATCTGGAAGAGATGGAATCCTTCCTGGAAACCTATAAACTACCAAGACTGAAACAGGAAGAAATTGATTTCTTAAACAGGCCAATTAATTATGAAGAAATTGAGTCAGGGATAAACAACCTTCCAAATAACAAAATTCCAGGCCCGGACGGTTTTCCTGGGGAATTCTACCAAACATTCAAAGAAGAAATAATACCTATTCTCCTAAAGCTATTTCAAAAAATAGAAACAGAAGGAAAGCTACCAAACTCATTCTATGAGGCCAATATTACCTTGATCCCCAAACCAGGCAAAGACCCCCTCAAAAAGGAGAATTACAGACCGATTTCCCTAATGAATATGGACGCCAAAATCCTCAACAAGATACTTGCTAATAGAATCCAACAGTACATTAAAAGGATTATCCATCATGATCAAGTGGGATTCATCCCTGGGATGCAAGCGTGGTTCAACATTCGCAAATCAATCAGCGTGATACATCATATCAACAAGAAAAGACTCAGGAACCATATGATCCTCTCAATTGATGC
Source organism: Ursus americanus (assembly GCF_024610735.1). Classification (NCBI taxonomy): domain Eukaryota; kingdom Metazoa; phylum Chordata; class Mammalia; order Carnivora; family Ursidae; genus Ursus; species Ursus americanus. Next base: position 59,126,684 of record NC_142144.1, on the reverse strand, counting down.
CGAAAAAGCATTCAACAAAATACAGCATCCTTTCCTGATTAAAACCCTTCAGAGTGTAGGAATAGAAGGTACATTTCTCAATCTCATAAAAGCCATCTATGAAAAGCCTACTGCAAATATTCTCAATGGGGAAAAGCTGGAAGCCTTTCCCTTAAGATCAGGAACACGACAAGGATGCCCACTCTCGCCACTATTATTCAACATAGTACTAGAAGCCCTTGCAACAGCAATCAGACAACAAAAAGGGATCAAAGGTATCCAAATCGGCAAAGAAGAAGTCAAAATGTCTCTCTTCGCAGATGACATGATACTCTATATGGAATACCCAAAAGAATCCACTCCCAAACTCTTAGAAGTTATAGAGCAATTCAGTAATGTGGCGGGATACAAAAATCAATGCTCAGAAATCAGTTGCATTTCTATACACGAATAATGAGACTGAAGAAAGAGAAATTAGGGAATCCATCCCATTTACAATAGCACCAAAAACCATACGTTACCTTGGAATTAACTTAACCAGAGACGTAAAGGACCTATATTCTAGAAACTATAAATCACTCTTGAAAGACATTGAAGAAGACACAAAAAGATGGAAAGATATTCCATGCTCATGGATCAGAAGAATTAACATAGTTAAAATGTCCATGCTACCCAGAGCAATCTACACTTTCAATGCTATCCCAATCAAAATACCAATGACATTTTTCAAAGAACTGGAACAAATAGTCCTTCAATTTGTATGGAACCAGAAAAGGCCCCAAATCACCAAGGAACTGTTGAAAAGGAAAAATAAAGCTGGGGGCATCACAATGCCGGATTTCGAGGTGTACTACAAAGCTGTGATCACAAAGACAGCATGGTACTGGCACAAAAAAAGACACATAGACCAATGGAACAGAACAGAGAACCCAGAAATGGACCCTCGGCTCTTTGGGCAACTAATCTTTGATAAAGCAGGAAAAAACATCTGGTGGAAAAAAGACAGTCTCTTCAATAAATGGTGCTGGGAAAATTGGACAGCTACATGCAAAAGAATGAAACTTGACCACTCTCTCACACCATACACAAAGATCAACTCCAAATGGATGAAAGACCTCGATGTGAGACAGGAATCCATCAAAATTCTAGAGGAGAACATAGGCAGCAACCTCTACGACATCAGCCAAAGCAACCTTTTTCATGACACATCTCCAAAGGCAAGAGAAACAAAAGATAAAATGAACTTATGGGACTTCATCAAGATAAAAAGCTTCTGCACAGCCAAGGAAACAGTCAAAAAAACTAAGAGGCAGTCCACGGAATAGGAAAAGATATTTGTAAATGACACTACAGATAAAAGACTGGTATCCAAGATCTACAAAGAACTTCTCAAACTCAATACACGAGAAACAAATAAACAAATCAAAAAATGGGCAGAAGATATGGACAGACACTTTTCCAATGAAGACATACAAATGGCTAACAGACACATGAAAAAATGTTCAAAATCATTAGCCATCAGGGAAATTCAAATCAAAATCACACTGAGATACCACCTTTCGCCAGTTAGAATGGCAAAAATTGACAAGGCAAGAAACAACAATTGTTGGAGAGGATGTGGAGAAAGGGTATATCCCTCCTACATTGTTGGTGGGAATCCAAGTTAGTACAGCCACTCTGGAAAACAGTGTGGGGGTCCCTTAAAAAGTTAAAAATTGAGCTACCCTATGACCCAGCCATTGCACTACTGGGTGTTTACCCCAAAGATACAGACATAGTAAAGAAAAGGGCCATAGGCACCCCAATGTTCATAGCAGCATTGTCCACATTAGCTAAATCGTGGAAGAAGCAGAGATGCCCTTCAACAGATGACTGGATTAAGAAGTTGTGGTCCATACATACAATGGAATATTACTCAGCTATCAGAAAGAACGAATTCTCAACATTTGCTGCAACATGGATGGTACTGGAGGAGATAATGCTAAGTGAAATAAGTCAAGCAGAGAAAGACAACTATCATATGATTTCTCTCATCTATGGAACATAAGAACTAGGATGATCGGTAGGGGAAGAAAGGGATAAAGAAAGGGGGGTAATCAGAAGGGGGAATGAAACATGAGAGACTATGGACTATGAGAAACAAAATGAGGGCCTCAGAGGGGAGGGGGTTGGGGGATTGGGATAGACTGGTGATGGGTAGTAAGGAGAGCACGTATTGCATAGTGCACTGGGTGTTATACGCAACTAATGAAGCATCGAACTTTACATCGGAATCCGGGGATGTACTGTATGGTGACTAACACGATATAATAAAAAATCATTTAAAAAAAAATAAAGTCCCCTACTATTATTGTACTATTATCAATAGTTCCTTTATGTTTCTTATTAATTATTTTTTGTATTTGGATGTTTCCATGTTGGGTGCATAAATATTTACAATTGTTACATCTTCTTGTTAGATTGTTCCCTTTATTATTATACAGTGTCCTTCTTTGTCTCTTTTTACAAACTTTGTTTTTAAAGTCTATCTTGTGAGGCGCCTGGGTGGCTCAGTCCTTAAGCCTCTGCCTTCGGCTCAGGGCGTAATCCCAGAGTCCTGGGATCAAGCCCCGCATCAGGCTCCTCTGCCGGGAGCCTGCTTCTTCCTCTCCCACTCTCCCTGCTTGTGTTCCCTCTCTCACTGGCTGTCTCTCTCTCTGTCAAATAAATAAATAAAATCTTTAAAAAAAATAAAGTCTATTTTGTCTGATACAAGTATTGCTACTCAGCTTTCTTTTGACATTCACTTGCATGATAAATATTTCTCCATCCCCTCGCTTTCAACCTGCAGGAATCTTTAGGTCTGGAATGAGTCTCTTGTAGACAACATATAGATGGGTTTTTGTTTTTTTTATCCACTCTGTCACCCTACATCTTTTGACCGAAGCTTTAATCCATTTCAATTCAGAGTAATTATTATATGTATTTATTGCCATTTTGTTACTTGTTTCGTGGTTGTTTTGTAGTTTTTCTCTGATCATTTCTTCTCTTTCTTTCATGGTTTGCTGGTTTTCTTTAGTGATATACTTGGATTCCTTACTCTCTACATTTTGCATATCTGTTACTGTTGTTCGATTTGTGGTTACCATTCAGCTCATATATAACATCTTTGGCATAGAGAGTCTACATTAAACTGATGGTCACTTAATTTTGAACTCACTTTTTACTCCTCTCCCTTCCACATTTCAGATATTTGGCATCATATTTTACATCCTTTTGTCTTGTGTTTCTCTTGACTGACTTTTACAGATAGTTAATTTTTGTTTGCTTTTGTGTTTCCTATTTTTCTTACATTTACCTATGGTTTTTGTTTTCCACTCACACAGTCACCCCTAATATTTCTTGTAGGGATGGTTTAGTGGCCATGAATTTTTTTAATTTTGCTAGTCTGGGCAACTCTTTATCTCTCCTAGTTTGAATGATAGACTTACTGGATAGAGTATTCTTGGCTGCAGATTTTTCCCTTTCAGCACTTGAACACATCATTCCACTCCCTTCTGGCCTGCAAAGTTTCTGCTGAAAAATCACCTGATAACCTTATGGAATTTCTTTTGTATGTAATTGTCTACTTTTCTCTTGCAACTTAAAAAAAAATTTTTTTTTTGTTAGATAGAGAGAGAGAGAGAGAGAGTGAGCAGGGGAAGGGCAGATGGAGAGGGGCTGAATCTCACAACCCTGAGATCATGACCCACAGATCATGACTGAAATCAAGAGTTGGACACTTAACTGACTAACCCACCCTGGCATGCCTTTTATTTTTTTTTAAGAGAGAGGCAACCTTTAAAATTCTTTATCACTATTTTGTACTATTTTAATTACTATGTGTCTTAGGGTGTACCTTCTTGGGTTGAATTTGTTGGAAGACCTCTGTGCCTCCTGAATCTGGATTTCTGTTTCCATCTCCAGATTTGGGAAGTTTTCAGCTATTATTTCTTCAAATATATTTTCTGCCCCCTTTTCTCTCTTTCTCCTTCTGGGATCTCTATAATGTGAATGTTATTACACTTGACGGTGTCACTGAGTTCTCTAAGTTATTCTCATTTTGTAGTATTTGTTTGTCTTGCACCTGTTCAGCTTGGTTGCTTTCCATTACTCTATCATCTAGGTCACTGATACATACCTCTGCTTCCTGAGCCTACTATTTATTCCATCTATTGTATTTTTAATTTCATTTATTGAGTTCTCCATCTCTGATCATTTTTTTTTTGTCTCTTTGTCAAGGATCTCACTGATGTCCTCCACCATTTTCTGAAGTCCATTCAGTATTTTTATGATCATTTACTTTAAATTCTCTATCAGGCATATTACTTATGTTTTGCTTAGAAACCCTGCTGTGATTTTGTCCTGTTCTTTCATTTGGGACATATGTCTCTATCTCCTCATTTTGTCTACCTTTCTGTGTCTGTTTCTCTGTGTTAGGAAAGTCAGCTATGTCTTCTACTCTTGAAAGTAGTAGCGTTATGAAGAAGAGGTCCTGTCATTGCCCTTCAGTTTCATGTCCCCCTGCTCACTGGAAACTGGCACTTCAGGGGAGTATCCTATGTATGTTGCTTGCATCCTGCTATTATGTCAGAGTCAGTTTTCCTTTCAGTCCAGATGTCTGCACTGACTCCGTGACTGTTGTGGGCTGTGGCTGCTCTCTGCGATGTTAGTGAGACCCACGCAGGCTGGCTCTGAGATGGCATAACCACAGAAGGGCTTAGGGAAAGGGCACTGGTGTTAGCAAAATTTGCACTGAGCTGCTAGTCCTAGGCCAGATCTCCTGAAATGCACCAGCAGCCAGGGGTACAGTGGGAGTGGTGTTAACAAAATTTGCCCTGAGCCTAGGGTGGAGGCCAGTGGACTTGGAGTTGGCAAGTCCTCAGAAGAACATGTGCATGGGACACACTGCTAGTAGGTCAGGCAGTGCTGCCTCCCACTGTGAGGCTGGGGAAGAAAATGGAGCCTGCCAGCTCCTTTGTTCCTGGTGAAGTCCCCCAACACACTCCCCAAATCAGTATAAACAGATCTCCCTCCCCTGGTGCAAACTGTCAATTCTGTGTTGCCTCTCCTCAGGCTGTTGTGTCTTTAAGGGCAGGACCTAGCTATCATTAGCCCTCCCAGCTCACCCAGTGCTGAGTCAGCTGACTTCTAAAGCTCTTAGCTCTAAGTCCCACTGGTTATACAAATTCATGGAATTCAGCCCCTCAGGTTTTCAAGGCCAGACATTACAGGGGAATTCGTTTTCCCTGTGTGGGCTCCCTGGTGCTTCCCCTCTCCACAACTGCAGCCCCTTCCTCCTGCAGGCAGCTCCTGACCACACCATTTCTGCCCTCCCTAACCTTTTGGATGCAGCTTCTTCTCTACATTTAGTTGCAGAGTTTATTCTGCAAGTCTTTGGATCACTCTCCAGTTTATTTACTTGGATGTGAGTAAAATCTAGTTGTAAACATGGTATGAGGTGGCCGTCCTCTTCTGCCATTTTCCCACACTTCCTTGTTTTTCCCTGTTTTTCAACCCATCTATTTTCCTGTGACAATTTTTTTTAAGTAGTCTCCACACACAACGTAGGGCTTGAACTCATGACTCTGAGATCTAGAGCCCCATGCGCCACCAACTGAGCCAGCTAGGTGCCCCGACAGATTTTTTCATTTTCACTTACATCAGTAAGCACAGCAACTACTGTAGCAAGCAGCTGATTAAGCATAAGGGCAAGGACAGATACTAAAGTCTTGTAACTTTCCCCTAGGGCTGACTCTTAGATAAAGCCTTTCATACCAGAGGAAAATAATTCATTATCTGGACCTCTAAAATGCTGGGTGTAGATGGCATGTTTCATTCCCAATTCCTGTATAATTTCCTATAGTTCTTCCTTGGAGGCCCAGTGTAATGGAGGGGAGGGAGCATCCCTTTGTTAAGCCGGCTACCTTAATGCCAGCATTTATCTAATTAATCAAATTAGCTAAGTGTTAGCAATTCTCATCCATGCTAGTGGCATATAATCTTTGTCTTGAGGCAGGCTGAGCAAGTGACTGAGGCTATTTCTGACTAAAAACTGGCCTGGGTCTTTGTTTGAATCAAACGACATGCCTATCGATCATTTTCCTCCTCTATGATAATGTTCACCTCATCAGAGGAGTCGTTATCCCAGGGATGCCATGCTGAAGGGGATACAATAACTCTCCCTTTAGTGCATGATAGTCTGCACCCATGCATCTCTGCCATCAAACATGCCATAACTTTTCAGGTTTATTTTTTTAGTAATTTCTACACCCAACATGGGGCTCAACCTCATGACCCCAAGATCAAAAGTCATATGCTCTTCCAACTGAGCCAGCCACGCACCCCATATGCCATAATTTCTAAGCATTCCTCTTGCTGTTGGATTCTTTTGGACATAATGTCTGCACTAGAAAAACATGCAGCTCGTACATACTTTTTCAAAGTTAACACTTCTCTAGTCTGTCTAGTCTGTTCCAATTCTTTCCTTACCTGTAATTCCATTTCCATGGCATCTCTTAATGCATAGATCAATGGCCAAGCTACCGCTGCAATTGCTTGTTCACTTTCCCTTCTCCATTTCCTTTTCCCCACCATTTTGATAAGATATCTAACAATCCCTGGGGGCAGGGGGCGAGGGGAGAAGGGCATCTCTGTATTCATACACTAGTTCAAAATGCTCAAAAAACATGCCCAAATCTCCCCAGATGGAGGTGGCTGGCCAACCTGGGGTTTCCCCCTCAGACAACAGGCTTTCTCCAGGCGCAGCCCCATCATCCATGCTTGCTTTGTTTTCAGCTTCCCCGCTGGCTCGCCAATAGTTAGAAGGTGATGAAGGGGCAGTAAAGTATCCTGCAGACTGAAAAGGCACTTTGAGACTGAAAAATGAAGGTGGCCACTCCATACTGTTTATACAGTTTTATTCAGGGTAAATTACTGATGTAGGGGATTGGGTAGGCAACAATCCAGGTGCCAGGCAGCTACTCTATGCCCAGTTCAGACCCTGACTCACAGCTTTTATATAGCAAGGGACATTGCTGTGAATATCTGAAGCTCCTGCCTACTTGAAGCACTCTCCCTGCTTCTGTTAGGAGCACAATCATTTCCTCTGGGAAAGCATCTCTCCCACATTATCAAGCCATCCATGTATCTGAATGGGTTGACCACACTCTAGGCCACAGGCCAGCCCAAACTTTCACTGTAACTCCTGAGAGAGTTGGGGTTGCATATCATATAGGATTGGATTCGATGCATGTAACAACCTTCCCCAAAGTGGCTTAACCACACAGAAATGGGGCCTGTGTGGCTCAGTTGGTTGAGCCTCTGACTCTTGATCTCAGTTCAGGTCTTGATCTCACGATTGTGGTTCATGCCCTACGCTGGGACAAAAATGGACAAGGAAAAAGAAATATCCAGTTCTAATGACATCAGTTGAGAACCTAGACCCAGCCATACCTAAAAGCAAGATACCTTTAAACTGTGAGCTAAAAATTTCTCTCAATCTCTCACCAAATATATTTCATACCCCAAATCTCTCGTATTTCATGATCCTCTAGTTTCTTCCAAATGAAATTATATGGTAAGATTTAGACATGAGGGTATATATTAACAGGAATTCAACATTAGGAAGATAATACAGCGTAGTGGTCAAATACACAAGTTTTGGCGTCATGTTGCCTGAAATCAAATCCTGCCTCTACTACTTACTAGCTTGGTGACTTTGGATGAATTTAAACCTTAGATTTTTTTCAACTACAAAGCAGAAATGAAAATAGTACCTAGCTCATACAGTTACTGTGAGAAGTAAATGAGATATTGTAGATGGAACAGCTGATAAAACTAAATTTTATAATGAGGAGGATATTCTGAGATATGCAGAAGTGGTTTTATTTAGCAGTGCTTTGCATGACTGAACTAGAAGGAAAGGCTGGAGAGTAGGGGCAAAGAGCAACTTGTCTCTTCTGAGCACTTATGTGCTCATAGCCACATTGTGGATTGGGAAAAGAAACCTTGACAGAAGTGTGATCCCCACAAAAATAGGCCCTTGTCAGTCTGAGCAGGGAGAAGCAGGAGTAGGAGCCCAGATTTTGGTCACCTAATAGCATATATGTAGAAGCAGAAACGGAGTACACTGCTTGGGTTGAAGGGGCTTAAGGGAAGCACCTGGGAAAATGCTTTGACCTATTTCTTCCCCTCCCATCTTATACTGCATTATGCTTTTGTTCTTAAGGGCACAGAAATCACAAAGCAGAATAAATGGAAAACAGCATCCTTGACATGCCCAGCACAGAGTCTGGCAAATAATCAAGTCCTAAGGATGTTCAGAACTACAAACATATGCTTGGATCCATGCTGAGGATTTGCTCTGCAACCAGAACTATATAACACCCCAACTTAGCATCTAATATCTTGTTTCAAAGGAAACTGGAAGAGGCTAGTTGTATTACTTTAAAGAACTGCCACCCCAAAATCCCTGCCCTTTGGAATATACAGGCCTTATTATTTAGGATTAAGTTAGGTCACAAGTGACAAGAAACCTGAAATAATAGTGGCTTATTTCTTTTCATCTAAATGAGGTCTAGAGATTTGACAGTCTAGGTTAGGTATGATGGGGCAATAATCAATTTTCTGTTTTTGCTCTGCCATCCTCAATACATGCCTTCCACCTCGTGGGCCAAGATAGTCACCCATTTCCAGCTATCACATCTGTACTCAATCCAGCAGGAAGGAGGAATGATAGAAATAGGGAATGCCTCTTCATTTAGGGACATTTCTGGATTGTACACACAATTTCCATTGCATCTTGGGGGCCAGAAATAAGTCATGTGACCACACTCAGCTGCAAGGAGGAAAGCTAGAAAATGTAAACTGTATTGGGATGGCTATGTGCTCAGGCAAAAATCTGGGTTCCATTATAAATGAAGAGGTAGGTAATATGTACTAAAATGGATAAGTAATGATTTCTTCCACACAGAAACATTCTGGCCAGTAAACATGTGCATCAACAATGCAAAGATGGGAGGAAGGGTGTGAGGGGGATGGGGGGACATGTGGCATTCAACAGGGAAAGATTCATCAAATGTTCTTTCCCTGAATTGAACATGCATTTCCTGGAATACCTCAATTACAGGCAGAAAGTAGCATTTATAGAGAGCCTACTATGTGCCCAGTACTTTCATACACATTAATGAATCCCAGAGAAGTAAAGTGACTTGCCCAAGGTCACTGAAGAAGGGGGGGAGCCAGGATTTAACTTCTAGATCTCAAGCCCTACAATGGTTGCCACTTTACTCTTTTTTTTTTGAGGGTCAGATACCAGGAGCAAGAAAGATTCTAAGTGAATGCCAGTTATAGTACTGGGTTTACTGCTATGCTGTGAACCCCATGGGCTTTTTAACCTAAGACAGTGTTAAGACTTCCACAGGCTCTAAATTCCCAGTAAGAGAGACAAGGAGACATAGCTCCCAGGTGATGCTTTGTTTTCTGAAAGAAATAGAATTGTTGAGGGATTTCGATGCAAGTTTGGTTCCCGATTCTCTTTCCTAACTGACCTGGGGGGGGGGGGACTGAGGGTGAGGGAAGACAGGAAACAAAGGATTACCGGTGGCCCCTATCCAAAAATATCCCTTCCCCCTATATAGCAATTAGAGATACATTTGTGTTAACCAGTTTTTCCTTTAAAAGCAATTACTGCCATGCCAAGCCTCATTAACAACTCAGCGTGAATTCTTTTAAACAGACAATTTACTCAGCTCTTAGCTGAGGTCCTGTAAGTGTCCAGCTAGAGTCCCTGGATTTACCAAAGGGCAAATTTATGAAGTATATTTATTGCATTTACTGCAATTAAAGAAGGGAAGCAGATTCAGAGAGATGACTGTAGCAATGGATGGTACAGAAAATGTACTGGAAAGAGATCAGCCTTCATATGTCTTTCATTGACCAGCACAAAGCAGTGTGGAAAGACAAGAAAGCAAAAGACTGATTCACTATGTCTGTATCTCTGGGGTAAATACCCAGTAGTGCAATGGCTGGGTCATAGGGTAGCTCAATTTTTAACTTTTTAAGGGACCTCCACACTGTTTTCCAGAGTGGCTGTACCAACTTGCATTCCCACCAACAATGTAGGAGGGATCCCCTTTCTCCACATCCTATCACATTTGCTGCAACATGGACGGCACTGGAGGAGATTATGCTAAGTGAAATAAGTCAAGCAGAGAAAGACAATTATCATATGATTTCTCTCTTCTATGGAAAATAATAACTAGGAAGATTAGTAGGGGAAGAAAGGGATAAAGAAGGGGGGGTAATCAGAAGGGGGAACGAAGCATGAGAGACTATGGACTCTGAGAAACTAACTGAGGGCTTCAGAGGGGAGCGGGGTGGGGGAATGGGATAGGCTGGTGATAGGTAGTAAGGAGGGCCCGTATTGCATGGTGCCCTCGGTGTTATACGCAACTAATGAATCATCGAACTTTACATCAGAAACCAGGGATGTCCTGTATGGTGACTAACATAATATAATAAAAAAACATTAAAATAAAAAAATTTTAAAAAAAGACTGATTCAACAACCAGAAGGCCACTAATTCACTGTTAAGGGCAGGCAATATGAGGTAGTAGCAGTTGCTTTCAGACCTGGGCTGTTCCTGCATGCATAGCAGGATTCCAATGCAGAACTAGCCACCAGCTCAACACAACCACTTTAACTCTGACAGCCTTGCTCAAATTGTAAATTTCATTGCATAAATAATAAATACTGCTCTTACTATAGATCCAATAGAAATAGACTTTTCTTGTTCTCTCTCTTCTCCTTGAATTTTTTTTAAAAAAAAACTTATTTTTAAAAAATGCAATGTGCTTTGTAAAGGGAAAAATATCACACAGAAGGCATTGGTGTTCTCGGTAAGCAAGGGAGCTACCTCCAGCAAATGAGCATTTGCTGTGAGAGACGGAGCAGAAACAGCTCTGTGACAGCAATCCTTGCAGCTGAATCCTGGCTTGCCACTTACTGGAAGTGTGTGTTTTAGCAGATCTTAACCTTGCTCTGCCTCTATTCCTCATTAGTAAAATGCAATCATTGTGAGTTATGAATAAATGAAAGATTCCTTTCCCTTCCTTTCCTCTTCCTGTACTGCCAAAGCATTCATGTTCACAACCCCAAATATTTATAGAGATTGCTATTATTTGTTTGCATTACAATTTCCTAACGTCAGTTAAGTCAACATGATGCAAGAGGATCGAGACCTTTTTGGTCATTTACTGGGCTGAAATCTTGTCAGACATGCCTACAGGATTCAAAATGGCAAAAGCCATATAATTCAAAAGACCTGAGAATATGGTAAGTTCAGAGTAATGTCAGGTTCAGGATACTAAAGGTCAGGAGGACATCAGTAGGATATTGGGCTAGTTTAGTCACCACCCCAAGGCCTAACACATATCTTCATTATTAAATACCACAGATAGGGAGCTTCAGAGCTAATCTGAAGCCATTAACATTGAACAAGATGTAAAGCTCCCCCCAATTTCTTACGCAAGATCCAGATCAAGGCAGGCCACTCCAACTCTGACCTGAGCACCAATCCTAGGGGAATAAACCATCAGGAATGAGCCAGTACCAGGGCACCCTTTCACACAGGTTTCCATAAGGAGCCACTTACATGCCTGCCCAAACCCACTGGTTCCACCCCCTTGAGGGAAAATTAAAAGAATAGCAAACATTGTCTAAAAGCACCAATGCAACGCCAATGAAATAAATGTTGAAAAAATATCAAAAGGAAATCCAAATTATTAGCATAAGTGGGGTGCACCACATCTCAGGCAAGCCCTGCCACATGCTCAAAGTTTGGAATTGTCCTAGCAACTGAGAACCCAGGCTGAGCCTGGTGGTACAGGGTGACTGATCCCAGCTGTAGGCAGAAGAGGCCCAAAAGTTTAAGGTCAGTCAGGTTCTTCCTTTTAGCATGGAGAGAGGTTTTGCAGAGTCTCCTGGTGAAAGGAAATGATCTTGGCGGCTATGGAATAGCTGAGAGTCTCTACAGTGATTCAAGGTGAGGGATTTAGAAAGTCTTGATGGTATGAATACAAAGAAGGCAATCACAGCCGTGATTTTTCTGGGTGTATTGCTGAATCTCCTTTTCTCAGAATTACACAAGCCAGGACATTATTTGGGAACTTTATTTTTAATGATAATAATTTTAAAGCTAGAATAAGCCACAGGGATAAAAGGTACAGCATAGGAAATATAATCAATGGTACTGCAGTAGTGTTGTATGGTGATAGGTGGTAGCTACACTTGTGGTGAGCATAGCAGAACATATGTTACACACAGAATCACTATGTTGTACACCTGAAACTAATGTAGCATTGTATGTCAACTGTACTCCAATTTTTTTTTAAAAAGCTATATACCAATGGATTTTTGTTTGTATCTAGTAACTAACTCTTTATTCATATGTATTTTGTCTGCCTTCATAATTATCAAAATATTTTTTATGACATGCTTTTCTTAAGTTACTACAGACTTCTTTCCTTTTCTCTAGGGTCTGACGTGAGTCCAGTCCATTTTACAATCAATACCCCTAAGTAAAACATGGAAGAGGAGAAGGAAAGAGGGTGGAAAAATCTTGGTTTTCATCAGTTTGTGATTCCTGTATATACATGCCCCTGCTACCATACTCTCATCTCTCTTCCTCGGAAGAACAGGTGGGGCAGGATGATGTTTCTGCTGGTGGGACATTTTTTTAATTGAGGTGAAGCTCACATTACATAAAATTAACCATTTAAAAGTGAAAAATCAGTGGCATTCAGTAAATTTACCATGTGTGCAAACCCTACCACCATCCAGTTTCAAAACCTTTTCATCCCTGCAAAAGGAAAATCCATACCCATTAAGCAGTTACTTCTCCTTACTCCTACCCCTATACCTTAGTGACCCGTAATCTGCTTTCTGTGCTTTTGAGACCTTGCTTGGTCACTTCCTCCCTAAAAATCCATGGAGATGTGCAGGCTGTAATATTGTCTTTCTGACCTCAGAGAGACCAGGATGTAGATCACTCTGAAAACATGGTTAAACTGTGGATCTCCCCAATGCTAAGTGAAATAAGTCAAGCAGAGAAAGACAACTATCATATGATTTCTCTCATCTATGGAACATAAGAACTAGGATGATCGGTAGGGGAAGAAAGGGATAAAGAAAGGGGGGTAATCAGAAGGGGGAATGAAACATGAGAGACTATGGACTCTGAGAAACAAACTGAGGGCCTCAGAGGGGAGGGGGGTGGGGGAATGGGATAGGCTGGTGATGGGTCGTAAGGAGGGCACGTATTGCATGGTGCACTGGGTGTTATACACAACTAATGAACCATCAAGCCTTACATCGGAAACCGGGAATGTACTGTATGGTGACTAACATAATATAATAAAAAATCATTAAAAAAAAAAAAAACTGTGGATCTCCCAGGAGGAAATTATTCTGTTCCCTTAATAAGAAAATATAAGAATTGCATTAAGAAATCAAGTCATCATATATTTAAAGCCTCACCTAATAGATGGATCGATGGACTTCTTGTAACTCATCGGTCTCACAGCCACTACTACATGCTGGGAAAAAACCTTTGTATTTGTAGCAAGCCAAGGAGAAGAGAATTGGACACCTTCACAATAGAATAAGAAGTATATATGGTTGTCTCATTTAAAAAGGAGACACTGACCCAGTAATAAATTAAATGTGCATAATTAAGCCTAACATTAGTGAAGGGTAATCATGATGGGGAAATACATTCCTGAAAATATTTTTAAACTTCTTTAAAAACAAAAGTAGTACTTGATATTATAAGATATAATGAACACTCTTACTATAATATAGGTAAAAGACAAGAGAAAAGGAATAATCAAAGGCCACTCCCAAATTGAGTCTAGAAAATGGGAGGGTATTGGCACACATAATAGAATTAGGGCTATCCAGGAGGAGAATGAGTTTAGGGTGTAGAAAGTTGACTTTGCTTCCAAAAATGCGACTCTGAAGTAGCGGGGAAGGGTACTCAAGCAAAGGCACAGAACAGGCCAGTGATAATGTGGGGGTAAGGTCAGAGGTCAGGTCTAGGGATCTGGGCCTAAGAGCCACCTACTTCCAGTGGGGAGGGGAGGGAGTTAGCATATCTGTCCAAGCGAGGTCTCTGGGAAGGGGTGTGATCAAACAGATCAGATCAAACCTTGGGGACCACCCATATTTGAGGAGATAGAGTAAAGCCTCTGAAAGAAACAAGGAAAAGTCTTGAGAAATAAAGAGGAGACACAGGATGGCTGAGAGTTCTGGAGACCAAAAAGGAGAAATGTCAGGATTGGGTGGGTAGGGGTATTGTGCCCATATTCCTCAGAGAGGTCAGAGGAAAGGTAAACAGAAAAGATTTTGCACTGAGGATGCCCCTGTGGCCTTTGAGAGGGCAACTGCCCAAGGTCTAGAGCCTGTCCCTGCAGGGCTGGAATTGAGAGTGATGAGGGAAGGGATGCAGCACATTTCAGTCTTTAGATGTCTGGTGATGAAAGAAGGGAGGAAAATCCCATGGTGGTTTAAGGGAATAACAACAGAGCAAATTTTCAAAGCAGGCAGACCCTGACCCTTGTGGCAATGGGTAACACATTCACATGGGGTTTCCTGGCTGGTGCTGGCCAAGGGTGGTGTAATCCAGCACTCTCTGGTCAGAGTTTTACACCAACAGGTATCATAGAGTCAATTCCAAAGTTCATTAGGTAGCCAGCTTGTGAAAAGAGCAAATAAACCCTTAGCGGTTTTTTTTCAAATCTCATTATCTATACAAAAATGACCTCTGGAATAGCGGATAGAACCTCTACCCCTTTTAGAAAGGAAGTGCATCAAACATAGAGTCACTGCATCAGAAGATGAACAGTTCATCCACATATTTGGAGAAGTTGGAGCCTCAACAAACACAGTTCTCATTAAAAAGGGGAGTGGAAGAAGGCTGAATACAGTGGAGATGAAACAAACAAGATGAAAACTCCTAACTTTGTCAGGCTGAGACTGACTGGTAGTGGTGGTGGTGCCTCCCCAGGAGGGGCTTGGAGAGTCTGCAAGATGAAGAAGGGTCATGGGGCCAGTTCATAGTTCAGGGAGTGGCATAAGAATGGGAGTAGGGATCTTTTGGGAGGTTGGAATCTGGGGGGGGGGGGTCAGCTGTTACCAACAGCCACTGCCATGGAGTGGAGAGGGAATCTTTTACCACCACCAGTCAGAGCTTGGCCTCAGCAAGCAGTAACTCTAAAGCAAGGTCTAGTCACCTGAATTTGATGAAATAAATACTCCAGTAATATAGTAAGGATTCCATGAGGCCCTAGAAAGACACTGGGGTAATAGAAAATCCACTTAGAACTTAAGATAATTTCTGTGGCAGGGTAATTGAATGATACAGAGTGCCCATTGCTAAAAATTAGGCAGAATCCCACTTACTGGAACCAGGGAATAAGATCCAAGTAGATCACCCACCCCCACCCTAGGCTAAACAGGAAAACTAAGCTCCTAAGTATTTCCCTGTTTAGAGACCAGATTAGTGGATTACTCTCAGATTCTGGAGTAGGTGAAGGCCTGCAGCAGGGGATGAGGGGGGAGGGATTTGGGGCCAGAATGAGGTCAGTCATTGCCAAAGTTATGTGTCCAGCTCAGCCTTGGGCATCGACTCCTATTGTGTTTGCCAACACCACCAAAGAATTCCCCACTTCTCAGGTAACACCAACTTGGTGTCCTACAAATTTAACTCAATTCTGACATTATCCACCTGGAGATAGCATCAGATCCCACAAGTTAAGGGCTCAGTCCCACAAGACTGCCCCCAGGAACTTCAGATGCCAATTACAAGTCCAGATTGCCATCTGTGCTACTGATAGACCACCTATAAATTAAAGGTTCCCACGACCCTCTCCTGGGTTTGATTAATTAGCTAGAGCAGCTCACAGGACTCAGAGAAATATTTTCATACATTTACCAGCGTATTATAAAGGGTATTATAAAAGATACGGTGAATGGAATTTAAGAAACATAACAAATGGGGGGCGCCTGGGTGGCGTCTGCCTTCAGCTCAGGGCGTGATCCCGGCGTTGTGGGATCGAGCCCCACATCGGGCTCCTCTGCTATGAGCCTGCTTCTTCCTCCCCCACTCCCCCTGCTTGTGTTCCCTCTCTCACTGGCTGTCTCTATCTCTGTCAAATAAATAAATAAATAAATAAAATCTTTAAAAAAAAAAAAAGAAGAAATGTAACAAATGAACATGAGAGAGAGAAAAAAAAAGAGAGGGAAGCAAAACATAAGAGACTTAACTATAGAGAACAAACTGAAGGTTGATGGAGGGAGGTGGGTGGGGGGGTGGGCTAAATGAATGATGAGTATTAAGGAGTACACCTGTTGTGTTGAGCACTGGATGTTATATTTAAGTGATGAATTACTAAATTCTACTCCTGCAACCAGTATTACACTATATGTTAACTAACTAGAATTTAAATAAAAACTTCAAGAAAATAATAAAAATATAAGATACAGTGAACACCCAGATGAAACGGTACACAGGAGCTTGCGTCCCTGTGGAATTAAGGTGTGCCAGCCTCCCTGCACTTGGATATCTTCACCAACCCAGCAGCTCATCACATCTTGTCAAGAGTTTTTATAGAGCTTAATCTGAAGCATCCCCCTCTACCTTCCCCTCCCTGGAGGCCAGTGGGTGGGGCTGAAAGTTCCAACTCTCTAATCACTTGGTCTCTCTGGTGACTAGTCCCATCCTGAGGCTATCTAGGGGCCCCACCCTAAATTACCTCATCAGCATAAACTTAGATATGCTAAAAAGGAACTTCTCATAAACAACTTTTTTTTTTTTTTTTTTGGTGGGAAGCAAAGCAAGTTTTATTGAGCAACAGCAAAGTGATAGTAAAAAGCTCCCAAGAAGGGAGGGGATCCGAAGGGGTTGCCCTTATGAATAACTTTTAAAAGAGTTTTAAAAACTACTCTCACCATGAGAGACTATGGACTCCGGGAAACAAACTGAGGGTTTTGGTGGGGGGAGGGGGGAATGGGGATGGGTTAGCACTGTGATGGGTATTAAGGAGGGCAGTATTGCATGGACTACTGGGTGTTAAACGCACACAATGAATCGTGGAACACTACATCAGAAACTAATCAGGTACTGTATGGTGACTAACATAACATAACAAAAAAATAAAAGAAACACAAAAAACAAAACAAAAAAAACTACCCTCACTTAGGAAAAAAACAACAAGAAAAAAACGCCTACTCTCACTTTGGAAATTCCAAGGGTTTGGGGAGCTTTTGTGCCAGGAACCAGGGACAAAGACCAAATATATTTCTTATTAACCACAGTCCCTACATGGAATCAGAATGGCCCACGCCACTGTGGCATTCTGGCTCATCAACATCCAGTTGAGAATCCTTGGGTCTCCAGCATCTCTGACCTTACCCCAGGGCTAGCATTCTCTTCCAGTTCTAGGCAATGGGTCAGAAGGGCAGATGCAGCGTCAGAGGAGTGCTAGGTCTGGTCTGGGTACGCTCCCTCTAGCTCTGAGGAGCAATAAGCAGGTCCTAAGAGGAACTCACTTGTGCAGTGCCTGAGAGGCTCGGTTGGAAAGGCATGTGACTCTTAATCTCAGGGTTGTGAGTTCAAACCCCATGTTGGATGTAGAGATTATTTAATTAAATGAATAAACGTAAAAAAAAAAAAAAAAAGGAACTCACTCATGACCCCAAAGGTGACTCTCCTCCCCCAAGTCTTCTCTCTACAGAAACACCATTTTAGCCTTTGACCTGAGGACAAGGACAACCAGGAGCCTGTACAATATAGGTCATATCTTCCCTTTTTAATTAAAATTTCCACTTCAGTGCAGCCTGATTTCATTCACTCCCTGTGGGGTCCTGCTCCTTTAACATTTTCACTGTCAATTACTTTATGATTCCCTTATTTGGGGCATACAGTCTTCCTTTTAACCATCAACTCTCCTATCTCCTCTAGGTTAATCAACCCAGTATGAAAGCAGACCGAGAGTCAGAAAAGCTCAAAGTCAAGAGGGGTCAGGCAGCAGTCAAAGGCTGAAGACTTTCCAGACATAGAGGCAGAGACCATGTGCTTTCAGGGGCTTCGGCAGCCAAAGGCTGTGCTCTACATATTTATGGTACATGCAAAAGCACATAGAGGCTGAGAAAGCCATCAGCATAGAGTTGCTGTCACCCTGGGCACTAACTTTTTTAGAATATGGGATCTACTGCTGGGATTTTCACTTTTCTCTTACCCCATTTCATCAAATGTGGGTCTATCTGACACTAAAAATCTGTGCTTTAACCACTCTGCATGTGCAAGAAATAGAAAGGTACTGGCCCACGTGTCCCCTACTGTCCTCTAGTAATGGACAATTTAACAGGGATTTGGAGGGAAGGACCAAGGCAGGACCCAATATAACTGGCATATGCACATTCACCTTACAGCCCAGTGCTTAGCATATGGTGGGTTTACAGTCAAAAAGTGTGTGTTGAAGGGAAAAAGTCAAAACTATTCATTTGTGGGAGATCAGAACTTGATGTCCTTTACCTGTCTGAGCTCTGTGGATAAGATTAGAATGTGGAAGGCAGCAGAGAAAACAAACAGGGACTGAACTACAGGGCAGTTCTGGGTCAAGATGGAGACCCGCCCTCAGTGATCTGCTTCACCAGTATCTTCTATCTCTGAGTAGATTTTTAAACTCTCTCTTCTTTCCCACTTTAAAAAGGGCACTTCTGGGGCGCCTGGGTGGCACAGCGGTTAAGCGTCTGCCTTCGGCTCAGGGCGTGATCCCGGAGTTATGGGATCGAGCCCCACATCAGGCTTTTCCGCTATGAGCCTGCTTCTTCCTCTCCCACTCCCCCTGCTTGTGTTCCCTCTCTCGCTGGCTGTCTCTATCTCTGTCAAATAAATAAATAAATAAAATCTTTAAAAAAATAAAATAAAATAAATAAATAAATAAAAAGGGCACTTTTTACAGACATTCCTAACAGACTACACACATTCCTCGGGTCTCTGAATCTTTGTCCATGCTGTGCCCAGGCCACCCTTCCACCTCCATCTGTCCTATCAAAACTCTACCATTCTCTAATGCACATCTATCACTTTATATCCTGAAAATCTACCTGTATTCTCTTTTTAAGTTGCAACAAAGAGCAGTAATTGTTACTCATACATGATACCTTATTCTACCCCTTCCTGTGTAGCTGTGGGCAGGTTACGTAGCCTTCTTAAGACTCAATTTCCTCACCTGGAAATGGGAATATCAACAACCAAATAAATGAAAATAAATTTTCAAAAATGAAAATATGTGAAATGGTGTATGTAAAGTGCCTATCAGGGTCCTGGCATATAGTAAACTTTCAATACATGGTAATTCCCTTTCTCTATTGTTCTGCTTACCCCATTATAAGATAATTCATACCTCCTTTACCATTCGATAAAACTACTTTTGTGAAAATAAAATGCACAGATTGTATACTTCACCTCGTCCTCTTATTAACTTACATGTCTTCTTTCCTCTTCAGTTTTCAGAGAGTTAGAGGCTTAACCTTATATGAATTATTTTACTGTCCCATCCATGGGCCCAAAGTGACACATTCAGTATCTCAAACACAGTACATGCTTCAAAAATACTTGTTTCGTTGAAAGCATGAATAATAAAGGAAGGTAAAAAAGGAAAAAACTGGAAAAAATAGTCTATGACAAAAATGAAATAACTGTGGTTTTTAAAAATTCAGTATGATTTTTTTTAAATTTTATTTTTATTTGTCAGAGAGAGAGCACAAGTAGGGGGTGCCGCAAGCAAGCAGAGGGAGAAGCAGGCTCCCTGCTGGGCAAGGAGACCGATGTGGGATTCCATTTCAGGACCCTGGGATCATGACCTGAGCCATCAGACACTCAACTGACTTACCAACCCAGGCGTCCCTATTATGATTTCTTTCAAAGTAAACTACCCCCAATGTGGGGCTCACACTCTCAAACTCAGGATCGAGAGTGGTGTGCTTCACAGACTGAGCCAGCCAGGCATCCCCACTTTTTCTAAGACATTTAATTGCTAAGAAATTTCGAAGTTTAGGGCACTTGGGTGGTTCAGTCGGTTAAGCGGGGACTCTGTTTCTCCTTCTACCCTTCCCCCCTGCTCGTGATCTCTCTCTTACACTCTCAAATAAATAAAATCTTAAAAAAAAATTTCTAAGTATATTTACTCTTTGTTTTACCATATGTAAAAGTGACCAGAATAGTGCCTGGCACAAGTAAATAGTATATGAGCTTTTATTATTATTCCCCTCCCCTACAAGTGTACTTCTTTTAGTTTAGGCCCTGGCAAATACTGTCAAATACTGTCCCTCGATTACTGTTCAAACTGAGATAAGCAGGAAGATCGCTGGGCTTTTGTTTTGTTGGGGGGTAAGAAAGTATGGGTGTGGGGGTCGGTGGGGGAGAAGCCCATTAGGTCTGATATAGAAAATCCTGCCTGAATGCTGCCATCTAGTGTTCACTTCAAAAAGCTAGCAATATCCCAACAGACTACTCTCCTTCCTTCTAAGTAAGGACCCTAATACTGTTTTGTTATTGGAGCCCAGATTTGGGGAAATTTTGATTACCTAAAGTACAACTTTTGACAGTAATGAGGTGGTAACTGAGAAACTGGAAATTTCCCTAGAATTCTAACAGAAATTACCCCATAGTAAACTGATATAATTGCAACCAAAGTCAAAGAAATGAAATTTGGGTTATTCTGTGAATCCTTCCTACAGGTACATGTGGCTTCTGTTGGGAAGGGGAGTGAGAACACAGGTGTTTATTTGAGCACCTGTCATGTAACAGTCTCTCTACACAGACATACTCTAATTCAGGTATCCCCAGACCCCTCTGAGTTAATATTACTCCCCCCATTTTAAAAATAAGAAAATAGAGGCCTAGACAGTTTAACTTGCCTGCTTTTTTTAATCAAGTTGAGAAAAGAATTAGGATTTGTACCCATGTCTATCAATGTCAAGCTCTACACTGTTTCATCTATATTCCAATGTTTGTTTAAATGTTTGGAAATCCCAGACAGCCCACAAACTGTGGTTAATATCCTTATAGATTTCTACTAGTGGTAGAACAGCAAACCAAAGAAACACAAAACCCTCGGCATAGTAATGTCCTTAAAATAAATTATACCAGGTCTCCTGGGTGGCTCAGTCAGTTAAGTGTCTGTCTTGGGCTTAGGTCATGATCTCAGGGTCCTGGGATGGAGTCCCACATCAGCTTAATTGCTCAGCAGGGAGCCTGATTCTCCCTCTGCCTGCCGCTCCCCCTGCTTGTGTTTTCTCTCTCTCTGACACATGAATAAATAAAATCTTTTTAAAAAATAAATTGTACCATTGAGACCTGAACCCAGACTTTCAAATACCTAAGTCAGAAACAATAGATGCTAAGCACAAATTGACTTAATTCAGCTTTGTAAGAACTGAATCAGATGATAGTAATTTAAATGGAAAATGACAAATAAATAATAAAATACTAACCTTACTAAAAGCATCCTACATTCTTGTCTATTTTTATTTTTTATTTTTAAAAGTAATCTCTATACCCAACATGGGGCTCAAACTCAGGACCCTGAGATCAAGAGTCAGATGCTCTACTGTCTGAGCCAGCCAGCCAGGTGCCCCTCTATATTCTTATTCACGAGAACTGAAACTAATCATAGGTTTCACAGTTGTAGAAATCATGGAGATGTTATTTTTAGTTACTTTTAATTAAAAAATAAGCTTGTGCTCAATGCTGAAAAGTTTTTTTTAAAAAACAAGAGGAAACAAAAAGCAACACCAATCTCTAAAATTCTTTTTTTTAAAGAAAAAAAAAGATCTTATTTATTTATTTGAGAGAGAGAGAGAGACAGCCAGCGAGAGAGGGAACACTAGCAGGGGGAGAGGGAGAGGAAGAAGCAGGCTTCTAGCAGAGGAGCCTGACGTGGGGCTCGATCCCAGAACTCCGGGATTACGCCCTGAGCCAAAGGCAGACGCTTAACAACTGAGCCACCCAGGCGCCCCTCTAAAATTCTCTTAAATTCTGATGCGTATGTGAAGTTTTAAATCTATATTTGCGAATGTGTGCGTGAGTGCATTTCTATAATTTTTAAAGATTTTTATTTTTTATTTTTAAAGTAATCTCCACACCTAACGTGGGGCTGGAACTCACGATCCCGAGATCAAGAGTTGCTTATTCTACGGACTGAGCCAGCCAGGTGCCCCTGTATAATTTTTAAAGTAGCAACACACTAAACACGCAGTTTGGTTGCCCCCCTTTTTTTTTTTTAAGTTTATTTATTTATTTTTAGTGAACACTGCACCCAATGTGGGGCTCGAATTCACAAGCCCACGACCAAGAGGCACATGCTCTTCTGGCTGAGCCAGCCAGGTGCCCTGGTTGCCTTTTAAAAAAAAAAAAACTTGAGATGGATTGGTAACAATTTTCCATGACAGAATTATTATTCTGCAAGTTTTTAATGGCTGCATTAAGTTCCACTTTATGGATAATCATGTTATTTAACCAGACTCAATAGTTTGGTTCAGATTTTTACTATTGTAAGATAATGCAGGGGTAAACAACTATACACCTAAAGCTAACATGTATCTCTGTGTTAACATTTGGAGAGAAATAAGCAGTAAAAATGGAGTAGCTTTAATCAACAGTCTTGAAGAAAGCACAGGGTACAAAGAGTTAACAGGAAAATAAATGATCAATTAGACTAAGCACCAAAGTTACCTGAGAATTAACCCTTTTGTCTTCAATGTTCCAAATGAAGTTGATAGAAATTGCTTTCTCGGAGGCAGGGCTGTGGCCCTTCCTGTGTGCTATTATGACAAAATTAGAAGGAATCAGGGTGCAGTCTCCAGTTAAGAAGGACAAATTAAATGCTTACACAAAGGAAACTGTTAGAAAATCAAGTAATATTTCTAGATGGGTTTGCAAACACAGGCAGAGGTAAGAATCTGAAGGAAAGATTAACCAGAGACAGCACCCTGTGAAGTCAGGGTTCTGGAATGGGGTGGACCAGTGTTGGAAACCCCGATCTGCTAAGTACAGGAATTGTGATCTTGGGCTATGCACTTAAAGTCCTTGACCTTGTTACACATTTTCCTCATCTTGAGGGTGGAAAAGTGATAAAGCTTCTCTCTCAAAGTTGTTAAGATTAAGTGAAATGTAGCTTTTATGCAGAGTAAAGTGGATGGCATAGAGTGGATGCTCAATAACTCATAGTTATTAACCAGGGAACAGTCTTGCCCAATCAGGGTAGAGAAGGTATGGTGCTTTAGCCTCAGAGGCTGGAACTAGTTAGAGCTCAATCCAAAGGGAGGAGAAGGCCTAGGTCACAAAAAGGATGCTGGCGACCGTGGTGAGGGCCAGATAAGGAGGCTAAAATCCCAGAAACCAGGATGACACTTGGGGTCCATGAAAGGCAAAGGAAGGCATGTGAGAGCACAGCTAAGTGCTAAGGACAGGAAGTAAGTCCTCAGTTGGAACTCTTCTAACTCTTCAGATTTCCCTAGGAGCCTCCAAAGCTATATAGCTCTTACACAGCTCCTTTTACAAGGATTTCCCTCCTTCCCCCTCTGTTTGCCTCTGTTAAGTTTCATATTGATTAAACTTTCAAAGTTTACCATTTCCTAAAAAGTACAGCCTTATTCCACAAAGACAATATAGAGTTTTTTTTCTTGGTGGAAGTGAGAGGAATCTCAGAATTCTTCAAAAAAGCTTGGCAACTCTCTCAATCGCCTCATCACATCTTACTATCCCTACACCCCAAGGATCCTACTTTCTCACTGTTTTGTGAATATGTACACTTCTCTAGATCTTTACTATCACCACTGTAGTTCAAAATGACTTCATGATGTCAGACACCTAAAATTATCTCCAAACTGAAGTCTTCATTTCTACTTGTGCCCATGTTGATCCTCCATTTGCACTTAGAATGATACCATATTATAAAAACAAAAATATGATCAAATCTCTAACTTAAAAAACTTCTAATAAGAAAACTTCTAATAATGTTCTCTACTATCAGGATGAAGTCATAATTCTTTAATGTTGCCCACAAAGCCTGTAAAACCTGGGCTTTGTCTCTCCAGATTCATCTTGACAACCCTCCTCTTTGTTCATAATGCTGCAATAGCACTGATTTTTTTTGCTCCTGGAAGTCATTGAGCTTTGTTCAGCCTCAGGACCTTTGCACAGCATGTTCCCTCTGCCCACAAGGCTCACTCCACAACTTTCCACCTGACCGATTCCTCCTAATACTTCAGGTCTCTAATTTGTGACTTATTCACTGACACCTACCCAAATCTTGCAAACTAGGTTAGGTCTTTCTGTTGTATACTTTCATAACATCCTGTACTTTGTCATGGCTGTACTTATCACAACCCTAATTAAATAATAGTTGTTTGGTTATTGAATATCTAGTTCTTTGGGTTGACTGTGAGGTCAATGAGATCAAGGATTTATATCCTATTATGTTCAAAGCTATAAACCAAGCATATACCACAGTTAATAGCACATAGTAGGCACTCAATAAATGATGAATGTCCATAATTATCCATATTGGCATCTTTGGTCATGTATTTGTGCATGTGACTGCTAAATATATAAAACTAGAACAAAAGAAATGTAGCTGATTTGCTGAATTCTCTTTGTGTTGGAGGTTGTTCTTTGCCTACTTATTCTCTGAGGGAGACTCACTATAGTAAATTTTCTTCCAGTTTGACCTGAAAAAGGTGGTTTATCCATACAAAAAGAGCATGTCAACTATAAAGGATAGGGGAAATCAGGCTGTTAGCAATCTCTATATTAAAATTTAATGCTAAAGGAAAATGGAGCAATGGCCTACAAAGCACACAGGTAAGAAAAAAGTGTGATGCAAGAATGTAACATTCAGCAAGGTGTTTTCAGATATAAAAACTAAGAGAATGAAGAAAATGAATTAAATCTCAAATTTCTATTTCCAGTTATGATAGGCTAGGTTATTAAGATCAATATATCCACAGATCATGACTATATAAACATAAATAAAAATTCCTCCAAGGCACAAAATTGCTGACAAGATATTAAGGAACTATTGCCAAAAGCTAAGAGAAGGTGGAAGCCCAGAAGAGCAAATGACGGTATAGAAGCACAAAAGCTACTCTTGCCTTGAGGACATTTTCTAGATAGGGAACATCTAGTATTGTTTGTAGTAGCTTCACTGAGCAAGGAAAGAGCAGCCAAGGTACAGGGCTACCCAAAGTGAAAATGCTATTAGGTGACTCCACCTATATTAAATTGGGACTCCACTGGCTATACCCTAAGGATAAGGGTGAACCCGTATCCAAGAACTTTAAGAATGATTGTTTTTTACATTGACTATAAAAGGAGGAAAAAAGCACCCCTTCCCATCCCATCTTTGAGATGTGGCCACTGCACAGCTCTTGCTTAGATTTGTAGCCTGGGTTAGCAATGACTCAAGGAACCTCAACCCATGAAAACAGTCTAACTGAGAAGGCTTCAAGGAAAACAAAAATCCTTTTTGCAAGAAGCCAGAAATACTTTTTCTCACAGTTTTTCAAAGGTAAGAAGCAAATACACAAGGAAACTAGACACTATGGACAATATACAGCAGAAATATCAGGCAGCACAAAGGAACCAGAAAATAACTGAGACATCAGAATTATGATACAGATTAGAAAACAACTATGACTACTATGTTTGAAAAAATAAAATAACTCTGGGGCACCTGGGTGGCACATCGGTTAAGTGTCTGCCTTCGGCTCAGGACGTGATCCTGGCATTATGGGATCGAGCCCCACATCAGGCTCCTCTGCTATGAGCCTGCTTCTTCCTCTCCCACTCCCCCTGCTTGTGTTCCCTCTCTCGCTGGCTGTCTCTATCTCGGTCAAAAAAATAAATAAAATCTTAAAAAAAAAAATAACTCAACTGCCAATTAGCAGGAAATAGGACAGAGGAACATGTTGAAATGCTCCATATATATGCAATTATATATATGCAAAATCCAAACTGGAGGAAACTGTAGTGTCAAAGGACTGAGGTCAGTCAACAAAAAAATTGTAAGTAAGAGAGATCTTTCAATTTTGCAGATACCTTTTATCAGATTAATTTCCCTTCTATTCCTGGTTTTCCATAAGCATTCATCATGAGTAAGTGTTTAATAATTTCTTGTACATTTTTTGAGAGGACATTTTCTCCACTAACCCATTAATATCTTGAATGTGATGTTAAAACAATCTAACTTGCATAAAATGTATTGCTCTTTCTATATAATACTGGAATTAGTTAACATTTTGCTTAGGGGTTTTTATATCTACGTTCATGAGCAAAAGTAGCATATAATCATTCATTAATTTGGTATCTTTGTCTGGCTTTCCTATCAGGGTTATGCTAAACCTCATGAAGCGTTGAAGTGTTCCCTGTGTCTGTCTCCCTTTCCTCATTTTGGAAGTACCCGATTAAGACAGCAAAGTTATCCTGCTAAAATGTTTGACTTAACTTTCCAAGGAAATCAGGGTAGCCTGGAGTCTTCTTCGTGGGAAGACTTTGTACTACTCTTTTCAATTTGTTTTTAAACGATTTCAGTGTTCTATTTCCCTCCGCACGGGAAAACAAGTACCTGCCCAGAACTTCTTTATTCCAGGGAAGCGGACCGCAGAAACCTCGCGCCACAGAACTGAGGAAAACGCGCACAAAACACGTCACTTCCAGTCAGGAAGAAGTGGCGTAACCACGCAGGGCGCAGTCCGACCTTCAGAGCCCCTTCCTGCGGAAGCGGCGTTCTGACGTCGCCACGCAGCAGAGTACCCATAGGACCGCAGCAAAGCCCATTGCATCATGGGACACACGTCAGTATGTCGGAGCTTAGTGCGTCAGGGCGGGCTTCTGCAGAGTACCCTGTGCGTCTGTTCCTCTTCCCTGCTCAAACATCTCTGCCCTCTATTTAGAAGGGGGGGCGTTCCCATTTTTAGGGGGCAAGAAGATGCTAGAGGATGGCGCCAGTTTAGGTGCCACTAAAGGTAACAGAATCTAACCCGGGGCCTGAAACCAATCAGACGGACTCGCTAATTGCCATATCTCCCACTGGTCCACCGAGGGCGAGGGTCATATGACAGACTTCTGGCTCTGTTGTCACGTGACTGTGGCGTCGTGTGCAACTTTTGAGACTGCCAGCTTGTAGGGGGCGTATGCCGTTACCGCCTTTCTACCTTCCCGCCGGCTGTGGGTCCCCCATTGTTGGCGCATGCGCAGCATACGACTGCTGCTTGCCTTAAGTCTTCTAAACCCTATTTCCACCATTTCTTCCTTTGGAGTCCAGAAACGCGCCCTTCCTTGGGCTCTTGAGGAGGTTGTCCGGGAGCTGGCGCTCAAGGGTAGTTTTTCACCTCCACCTGATGAGACTGTCGCGGTCGCCAGCCCTCCCTCCGTCCCCGCCCCCAGGGTTGAAGGAAGGGTGTGACAGGCAGGGCTGTGCCGCCGGGGATTAGGGCCTGCGTTCGGTGTTCTGTCGAGAACGGGAGCTAGCGTGGGGAGGCTATGTCGCCGTCATCTTCCCTTTCCCTTGGGTTATCGGGAGTGAGCCTGCTTCCCACGACCGTATTCTCACACCTAGGAGAACCACAGCCCAACCTCTTTCCGCTAATGTAAATAAAAGTTGGCCTGTTTATTAGACTTTTAGCTACCCAGTTCGGAAATACCTTGCTGCTTGTACATAATTTCCATGCTCGCCCCACGGTGCTAGGACTAATCCACCGCTGCTCTCTCTAGATCCTTCCTATTGTATTTAGCATCCCCCAGCGTCTCATGATACCTGATTTGATTTGACATGGTATTTTTTACCCTCTCCTGCTACTTTGTTGAAACAAATGCTTCAAAAATCTCAAAAATATTTTCTTCTAGTTACTAGTTTTACTGTTACTAGAACATATTTTCCCCCTTGTACTGCCTTGGCATTCCCAACTAAACAAAACCTGATTCTTACAAAAGCATATATATTTTTAAAGTAATCTTCACCAAAGGTGGGGCTCAAACTGAGGACCCTGAGATCAAGAGCCACATGCTCTACGGACTGAGCCAGTCAGGCGCCCCAAGAACAAGAATATTTTTATTAGCAACAAGAAGACCATTTCACAATGAAATTGTTTCTGCTGCAGACATTCAACAGCGGAATTCCTGTTTGAGCAAATACAGATGAAGAGGCTGTTTGATCATTTCAAATGTCATGAAAAAGTAATACTTTTAAGGAAATGCTTAAAAATAAATAGCTGCCTGTTTGTCTTTTACTGAAGTTTAACTTTCAGAAAACACTTTTATTAACCAGTCTAGCATATTGTGGAATGTGTTTCTACTGAATGGATGAATGGCTCCTTTATGTTTGGTTTAAATATCAAATAGGTGATTTATCTGACATGCTGATATTGATAGCCCTGTGCAATTGCTGTTGAGATGTCTGCAATTCACACCAATGTATTTTCACTCTGAGCCATGAAATAGGGGCACCTTGGTGGCTCAGTTGGTTAAGTGACTGTTGATCTCAGCTCAGGTCTTGAATTCAGGGTCATTAAGTTCAAGCCCCACCTTGGGCTCTGTGCTGGGTGTAGAGGCTGCTTAAAAAAACCAAAACCATGAAATAAGGCATTCAATACACTTCATTCCCATCAGGAGTTACAAACAGACCTGCTTTTCCCTCATAGTTAATCAAACTTAATTCTGAGGAATTGCTCTCAAAACTTCTATTCAGGGTGGGACGCCTTGATGCCTCAGTTGGTTAGTGTCTGCGTTCTGCTCAGGTCATGATCCCAGGGTCCTGGGATGGAGTACTGCATTCGGCTTTGGCGGCTCTGGCTCTTTGCTCTGCAGGGAGCATGTTTCCTCCCTGTTCCTGCCGCTCCCCCTGCTTGTGCGCTCGCTCTCTCTATCTCACAAATAAATAAATAAAATCTTAAGAATAAAAAAAAAATTCTATTAAGGGTAAGAGTTTTAGTGATTTTTAAAAATCCCACCTATTTTTTTTAAAGACTTTTATTTATTTTTTAAAGTAATCTCTACGCCCACCTTGGGGCTCAAACTTAACAACCCTGTGATTAAGAGTCACATGCTCAACTGAGTGAGCCAGCTAGCTTCCTAAAAATCCAATCTATTTTTAACCTAAGTTTGGTAAAAGTTTTTATAGTCATACAATTAAAAAATTATAATGTAGAGAAGTACATAGTGAAAAATCTATGTCACATCCTTGCAACCTATTTGCTCAATTTCCAGTGGACCCCTTTCCAAAGACAACTAGTTGGTAGTTTATACATAGCCAAGGAAATATAAATACACTTATTTTCCTACTTTTTTTACATTATGGTCTAATATATATAATGTTTTGCATCCAGCTTTTTTCATTTAAAACATTTTTTGAGATCCATAAGAGTATACAGTATCATCGCTTTTTGTATAGCTGGACAGATTCCATGGTGTAGATATACTATGTTGCTTTTTTTTTTAACCAGTGCCCTATTGATGGACATGTGGGATCTTTCCAGTCTTTTGTCTGTTATGAACAGTGCTGTAATGAAAAAAGTTGTTTTGCAGTTGTGCAAATTTATGACAGTATAAATTCCTAGAAGACCATTTCTCGGGGTGCCTGGGTGGCTCAGTCGGTTAAGCGGTTGCTTTTGGCTCAGGTCATGATCCCAGGGCCCGGGGATGGAGCCCCGCATTGGGCTTTCTGCCGAGCAGGAAGCCAGCTTCTCCCTCTTCCTCTGCCTGCCACTCCCTACTTGTGCTTGCTCTCTCTGTCAAATAAATAAATAAATAAAATCTTACCCAAAAAAAGACTCTATGTCAAAAGTTATATGCATTTGAAATTTTTATAGATAAATGCCAAACTGCCTTCTGTGAGGGTTGTACTGATTTAATTTCCACTAGCAATGTATATATATTTCCCCATAGTCTCATCAACAAAATATTAGCATACTTATTTACTGTGCTGATGTGATAAGGTTGTCATTGTATTACATAATAGTTTTAATTTTCATTTCTCTTAGAAAATGAGCATCTTATATTTAAGAGCCATTTATATTCTTTTCTGGGAACTCAGTGCAAACCCTGGCACATTTTTCTATTGATTTTTTTTTTATTCATTAGTTTTTAATATACATTTTGGGGGTGACTGGGTGGCTCAGTCAGTTGAGTGTCTGCCTTGGGTTCAGGTCATGATCTCAGCGTCCTGGGATGAAGCCCTGTGTCGAACTCTCTGCCCAGCAGGGAGTCTGCTCCCTCTGTGCTCTCCTCCTGTCTCTCAAATAAATAAGTAAATAAAATCTTTTAAAAATATATACATTCTGCCTCTTATTAAAAGGACCTGCAGCAGAGATAATGTATTCAATATGATTGGGAAAACTGAAAGGAAATTTTTCTGCCAAGCTTAATACATTTGCTACAGTGGAGCATATTTCAGTCTGAGCTTCCATTAGCTATGGAAAAAGAAAGGGGTATTTGGCAAAAGGAAACAAATGAGAGACAGAGAAAAAAACCTTTGTGGGTTCTAAAAATTCTAAAAGAACTAAAAGGCTTTAAGGGGGAGTAAAAGGAATCCATTACCCTGACTTTATTTTGTTTTTTTTGCCTAGATCAAGAGAAATTCATAGGAAAATGGAAGAGCAAAAGTTCTGATGTTTTGCTTTTGATTTCGCCAAGCTAAGTCAACTCCAGGAGTCCTTTCAAAAAGGTAAGAAATTTATCTCAGAAACTAACACAGTATATTGTACTCATTCTCACACTGCTAAAAAGCATCTCTAACAAGTCAGCTAAAATAAGAATGCTTACCTGCCTAGTATTTAATTCAACTGAAAATGGATACCAGAAAGTCTCTTTCTTTTTAATCAAATAAAAATAATTTAAAAATTGAGTACTTTTGAAAGCGCTGATATTAGAATAGGTCTAAAAATAAAGGTCCAGTAACTACCAAGGGATTAATTTAACTACATAGCTTGATACTTTATCAGTTAAAAACCTCAAGAAGAGGGGTGCCTGGGTGGCTCAGTCAGTTAAGTGTCTGATTTAAGATTCTCTCTCCCTCTCCCTTGACCCTCCCCGCCCTTGTACGCACGCACTTGTGCTCTTTTTCTCTCTCTCTAAAAAAATAAATGAAAGAAAGAAACCTCAAGAAGAAAAAAAAAAGTGTTTGGATATTTACAAGATGGTGTAGGGACCATTTGGAACCCCAGGGTCAGTATGGAGATTATTTTAAGCTGAAGACATTTGAGAATCAATAGGTGTAGAAAGAAGCCTTCTGAGAGCTTCCTTTATCTGATTAAAAGCAGAAACTTCTGGGAAGTGAGGCTGCCAGAATTTCCCTACCCCAGTAGAGAAACCAAGAGTAAACCATAAATCCCTTTCTCAGAGGAGTTTCATGGCCATGAAAAGGAAGGAGAGACCACTCCCATCAGCATAAATCTTCTCAGATTGTTCTTCTAAAAATCCATGTCTTTATCCTATGTAAATCTATTTATTCTTCCCATACAAGCATACAAGCCATTTTCCTGTAGTAAATTGGGTGTATAAGCCTCTGACTAACTGTTCATTGAGCTAGCTTCTTCCTTTGTTAATGCCATTTGTATATCAATAAACCTTTTTATCCCCTGTTAACAGCCTTTTATCATTTTGACTATCAGACCCCCAGTTATGTAACTTAAAAGGATAGAGGAAGCTTATCCTCCCAACAGTGGTCAAAGGGACAACAGTTTTTTCAATGAGAAAAAGAAAATGGGTGGTGGTGGGGGGAACCTCAGACATTTCCCCAAAAGAGAAAATCCAAATGGATAATAAACATTAAAAGGCTTTCAATTTCATAAATATCCCGAAAATGCGAATTTAAATCACTCCTCTGATTGGCAAATATTAGGAACCTGACAAAGAAAAAGCTGACAACCAATGCTGGCAAGAATGATAAACAATAGGAACACTCAGAGAAAGAGTATAAGTAGATGTAACAACTTTAAATACAGTTTGACATTTTCTAAAAAAATTGAAGATATAGATACTCTCTGATCCAGCGCTTTCACTCCCAGCTATATACTGACGCTTGCTATTCAAGAGTGGACTGTAGACCAAAAACCTCAGCATTTCCCAGCAATGTATTAGAAATGTAAATTTCTGGGCTTTACCACAAGACCTTATGAATTAAATGCTGCATCTTAACAGTGATACATAAGCACCTGTGCCCCTGGATCCATGGGTGGGAGTGTTCCTGATAGCCCCAAACAAATAGTCCCATTGTCTATGAACATGAGAAAGTATGCTATATTCATACAACAGAAAACTGTATGTTGATGAAAAGGAACAAACTACAATTAAATCCAACATGGATAAATATCACACTGTTGAGAGAAAGAAGACCAAAAAATCATAGGGTATAAGTCCACGTATATAATCTTCAATACAGTTACAACCAAATTGCACTGTTTAGGTATGCACATTAAGGTAATGATACTAAAAAGGGGGGTGAGTAAAGCAAGAAAGTGATTCCAAAGAGAATCCAGGTGGAATTTATCTCCAGAGGAGACAGATGGGTTGTGATCTTGGAGGAAGGGGGGCAGTTGGGGACTTACAGAACTGGTATATGTGTTGGATAGTGTCTAAAGGATTTCTATATTATAATTATTTAATAATTATGGTATATAATGTTCTGTGAAGTTTTCAGTGTATGTGTTATATTTTATATTAGATAAATAAATGCTGTAGACTTGTTTCCAACCAATACATGAATGACTGACAATGAGAAAAGCAAGAAGCAGGATGTAACAGCAAAGTAAATTGGCACTGAATAAACCAGAAAGAGAAAAACCAAGGTCTCCCTGTGTTTGTTCTATTTAAAATAATGTGCCCCCCCCCCCCCCCCCCCCCGCGTAAGGCTATCTTTATTTTTCATGAGGGAAGTTTGGGCACACAGACCTGAGGAGCAGATATGCTTTAGTGGGAGAGGTAGAGGGAAGCAGGAGAATGGCAGGAGCTTGCAGACCATGCCAGGGTGGAGGAGGTGGGGATGGTAGGGGCTGGGGAGGGATGGGGGTTTGGGGTGGTGGAAGGTGATGGTGGTATATGGACACAGGACATAGCACTTAGAGACCGAAGAGGAGGCCATAGCCCAGGAGCCCAGTTTGCCCCTCTTCCTCCTTCTCCTGGTCCTGCCCCCTGTCCACCCCTTTCTTTGCCTTTGACCCCAGACCCAGACAGGAGAAGCAGTTTGACAACCCTTTTCTGGGTCAAACATAGAGGGAAAAGGTGTCCCATGTTGGAACTGAAGATTTGGCCACTAGGGCACCTACATAGAAAGTTAGATAGGTGAAGAACACCCAGGAAGAAAACTTCAGTTTTCTGAAGTTAACTTCAGCTATGCTTCCTGTAGCATTTGCACCTGACTGATGTTCATGGAGTGGCCTTGAAGCCTCTCATTATCGTGGCTTTGATGGAGGTTAGGGAATATATTATTTTAATCTGGAGAAAGTTCCTTTCTATGTAAAATAGATTATGCAAGATAATTAAACCTCAAATTATTGAAAGTAAACTTCACTTGAAAGAAAAAATCCCAGAAATTCCTAAGAATGTGTCCAAACATTAACAGAAGAAAACAGGAGCCAAGAAATCCTTGGATTCATAGTCACTTCAGAATATGCTTCTGAATACAACTCACTATTAAGAAGGCTGGGCTTAAAATTATAACCAGGACTTTAAGAAAGTAGGCAAAGGCAGAGGACAATGAATTTAAGATGGACTTTGAGAAAGAAGTGATGAAGAAATCTGAAAAATGTTACAAATTTCTGGGAAGATAAAACATAAGAAATCACTAGAATTTATAGAACTAAAAAGGGTCATTAATTGTCCTAGTCCATTCCAGATGCCATAACAAAATACCACTGACTGGCTAGTTTAAAACTGACAGAAATTTATTTCTCACAGCTCTAGAGGTTGGGATGTCCAAGATCCAGGTGCCAAGTGTACCTTCATGACCTAAGCACCTCCCAAAGGCCCTACCTCCAAATACCATCACATCAGGCATTAGGATTTCAACATACGAACTTTTGGGGAAGACACAAACATTCAGACCACACCATCAATGAAGCATTAATCTTCCTAAAAAAAAGGTTCCTCAAAAAATGAGTAAAAGGTTCTAATTACCTAATGTACAGGCACTGTAAAGCACCCATGATACAGTAGACACTCAAATTAGCTCACTTCCTTTTTTCCTTACCCCAACATAAGAGACCATCAAATGTGAGCTCTTTCAAATGCGGGGAGGGGTGGGGGCAGATTCAGGCTTTGGAAAATAGAGCAGTTTCTACAGAGAGTGAATATTTGGGACAAGTGAGCCACATTGAGCTGAGTAGAACTATGAATGCACATAAGAGGTCTCCAAAAGAAAAGGACGAATCTGTTGGTTACGAAGAGAATGGCAGGGGCGCCTGGGTGGCACAGCGGTTAAGCGTCTGCCTTCGGCTCAGGGTGTGATCCCGGCGTTATGGGATCAAACCCCACTTCAGGCTCCTCTGCTATGAACCTGCTTCTTCCTCTCCCACTCCCCCTGCTTGTGTTCCCTCTCTCGCTGGCTGTCTCTATCTCTGTCAAATAAATAAATAAAATCTTTAAAAAAAAAGAGAGAGAATGGCAAAGGTAATTGGAACAATTATCTCAAGGAGGTGAATTCTGCAGATGAGGCCAAAAGTAATGAAAAACTTATGCATACACTGACATAGGCAACAGGGAATCAGGGACCAAGCTCTGTTAAAACACGAAGACAGAAATACTTCACTAGGCAAGATAAGTAAAGTGATTCAGCCACTCACAAATCATAGATTGTAGACAGAAGTTGAAAGACCATTGAAGAAGGGTGGAAGAGTAATCCTGTTCGTTGCAATTATTCCAAGATTATCTAGAAACAGAACCTAAAGCAGAGAATCAAGAAACTAAAAACAAATTTTATGTGCTAGGTTGAATAGCGTATCTCCCAAATTCATGTCCACCTGGAACCTGTAAGTGTGATCTATTTGAAAATAGGGTCTTTGCAGATGCAGT
Organism: Ursus americanus; assembly: GCF_024610735.1. Lineage (NCBI taxonomy): Eukaryota > Metazoa > Chordata > Mammalia > Carnivora > Ursidae > Ursus > Ursus americanus. Next base: position 59,091,556 of record NC_142144.1, on the reverse strand, counting down.
CAAGCTAAGATGAGGTTATGCTGGATTAGGGCAACTGGTGTCCCTCTTCTAAGAGGGAAATTTGGACAAAGACATACACAGAGGGAAGGTGTGGTCTTGTGAAGACAGAGACAGAGATTGGAGTGATGCTCTCTTATGTCAAGAACGCCAAAACTTGCCAGCAAACACCAGAAGTTAGAAGAGGCAAGGAAGGATTCTTCCCCAGAGCCTTCAGAGGTGGTGTGGCCTTGCTGATGCCTTGATTTAGGACTTCTAGCTTCCAGAACTGTGAGAGAATAAATTTCTGTTATTTTATGCCCCTAGTTTGTGGTAATTTACTACAAAGCCCTAGGAAACTCCTATACCCTAGGATCAGATAGCAGAATTTGAACAGGATGAGAAAGGCCGGGAACAATTAGTTGAAGAGGAAATAAAAGAGTGAAAGCAGAGAATTCAATATCTGGAAAATTAATACAAAGCAAGAAGAGATTATAGAAAGAGAATATTGCCATTCTGTAACACAAAGTTCACTATAATTTGATCCTTGTCTATGACACTGAAAGAGCTGTTGCTGAAGAAGAAAAACATCTTCCTAAAGCAGAAATTAATTCAAGTTGCCAAAATTAACATCTCGCTCATAGTGCCTTCTTTAAGAGGCAGTTACACCTAGTTTCAGTTCCTGATCCTGCCATCCTTTCGTGTGACTTTGCACTTTTTAGTTAATCTTCCTAAAAAAAAGATTCCTCAAAAAATGAGTAAAAGGTTCTAATTACCTAATGTACAGGCACTGTAAAGCACCCATGATACAGTAGACACTCAAATTAGCTCACTTCCTTTTTTCCTTACCCAAACATAAGATGATAAAATGCTACTTAGTAAGACTTCATTGGTACTGTGCTAACAAAATGTACATGCCTTGCTCTGACATTTATGTTCCTGTCTTATTTCCCTCATGAGAGTGTGGTAGTCTGAAGGGTAGAGGGTTGAACTTATCCAAATATATTTTCTAATCTCCCACCTTCAGTGACGGACTGATAACGTGCACCAAATTGTACACTGTAAACACTTGTTGAAGATATGAATGAAAGAAGAAATAGAGATGTTTTTAAAAGAAAAAGAACAAGCTGAAAAAACGTGCTGTTGTAAAGAACAACATACTGAGGTCTTTAGAATTGATTCGGGAAGATTCCTTTCTCCCCCTGCTCTATTTTCTTCATCACCACAAAGATGAAATCACTTTGTATTTATTCTTTAAAAAGCAAAGTAAAGTATAATGGAGGGACAGGCTTACAGGTTAGTTTTTTTTTGTTTTTGTTTTTGTTTTTTTCCTTAAGATTTTATTTGAGAGAGAGAGCACGAGCGGGCGGAGTGGGGGGCAGAGGGAGAAGCAGACTCCCCACTGAGCAGGGAGCCCCACCCCAATGTGGGGCTTGATGCCAGGACCCCAGAATCATGATCTGAGTCGAAGGCAGTTGCTTAACCCACTGAGCCACCTAGGCACCCCTATTTCTGTTTTTTATTTATAATCTTTTCTCTCCAGAGGTCTCTACAGATGCTTCATTTTTTAGGTTAGTAACTGCTATCTTGATGGAGACAAGTGGGAGGGTCCCTGGGGAAGCAGGATGCTTTGAGTAAGAAAGATTCCACACTCAGAGAAGACATGGCTTAAATTTTGGGGGGAAAAGGGGTCATTTTACCCAGATGCTCTTATCTAAAAGCTGCCATCTAGTGTTCATTTCTAAGACTACAGCCTAACATACTAATCCTGTGGTTCTCTATACCAAGGACCATTTTTATTGACATACTATAGTTATGCACCAGATTCTAAGACAATTTGGTTACCAAAAGGAACACAATTTTAGAAACAAAAATATGTTTTTCAGTTGTTTTCGTCACATACATATAGTACTGTCAAAACAGGACTTTGGGATAATAACAGTGGAAAAGTATTTCTGAAGGCAGTGATCTAATACTGAATGGATGTAAAAGCAATTGAAAAAAGGAACTCAGGTTACCTTATCCATACTTATTGTTAGTTAATGTTACCTATAGTTTTTATTGGAAAGAGGGTGAGAAGAACCATTTATTGTATATTATCAGTGTGTCAGACTCTACAAACGTTATCTGTATAAATCTTAATCCTTTGAGTTAAGTATTCTTTACTTTTTTCCCCTCATCTTTATTGAGGTATAATTGACGATGTAAATTTGAGTTAAATAGTCCTAACACTATTTTTACATATGAGAAATTGAGGAGAAGTAACTGGCCTTTTATCAAAGAGCAAGTTGACTAAAGAACCCATATCTGTCATACTCACAGTCAGTGCTTATACCACAATGCTTGGTAAACTTTTTGAAATTCAGGGGAAAGCTTACAAACCCCTTTTACTGCTTTTATAAACTGTTCGAAGGTCTAAGCAACTCTAGAAACTACTGCAGTAAGAGGAACCTCTAAACTCCCACATTGGTCTGCAGGATTATTTCCTGAAGACAAATTGTACTTTTGAAACCTGAACCAAAATTCTAAGATAAAAACACTAGGGTGTTTTTATATTGAGTTTCATGAAAAAAATTCATAAAATACATGAGATTTTTAGAAGTATACTCTAATTGTAATACATTTAACTGAACCCCCATGTTTTATATTACATTTACTTAAACCTTCAGCTGTTCCATATTACTTCAGGAATGCATATTCTTGCATGGAATCAACCAAATATGCTGTGCCTCTAGATCTTAATTTTGCCTAGCATACAAACTGTACTAACCACAGTAGAGAAAACACGCGAACACACAGTTAATTTTTTTAAATTGAAGCAAAAACACCGTTAATTTTTTAAAATTCAGCAAAATATTAAATTTCTTAGGTTCATTATATAATGTATTTACTCAACCTTTTGAAATTTGACAGGTATTTAACACTAAACTCCCTAATTTGGAATACATATTTTAAAGCACCAGTATGCTTCCTTAGTGAATCATTTAGCAAAGCAAAGAGAACTTGTTGATTTGACATCCATCTTTCTAAAACCTGAGTGAGCTGCTTTTCTAAGGCAAGATTATTTTTCTTGAATCCTGACAACAATTCTATAAGGTTTGTAATAATTGTGTGAATTTCAGGTAAACTACTGTTTCAAATAACCCCAAATTTTAGGGTGCTCAACACAAACACAAATTTTGTTTGTTGTTAACATCACAGTCAAACATGGATTGGTGGGGCCTCTGCTGCATGCGTTCATTTAAGGAAGGAGGCTCCTCTGTCTAGTACTCCACCACCTTCAAGGCAGGTAAGAGTCTTTAAATCCTAGTCTTCCCCTTTAGGAGGCTTCAGGACCAAACTTTTTATTTATTCCTTGCCTGTGGCTTGTTCTTATCCACCCAGAATTAGATTTCTCTTCTTGAGCCTAAGATGTATTTTTGTACAGTTAACTATAAAATAATTTAATTCAGCGGCACCTGGGTGGCTCAGTCACTTAAGCTTCCGCTCTTGGTTTCAGCTGGGGTCATGATCTCCGGGTCGTGGGATTGAGCTCTGAGTTGTGCTCTGTGGTTAGTGCCGAGACTGCTTCAGATTCTCTCTCCCTCTTTCTCCCCCCTCCTCTGTCCCTCCCGCTGCTCACACGCATGCGTTCTCTCTCAAATAAATAAATAAATAAATAAATAAATAAATAAATAAATAAAATCTTTAAAATAATTTAATTCAGAATAGTAAGCATCAGACACAGTCATTCTCACTGGCAAGTTACCTTTTTGGCTAAATAAATCCACAAATACATTCAGGCAATATATTCAGAAACAAATTCTTCATGTTTCCTACATTTTTATGAATTGCAGCTTCATGATGTTACTTTTGAAAATGGAATGTTTGTAGACATATCTGTATATATGGATTTTAATTGACAAGTTGGCAGTTGTTCTTCAGACCTTAAGTATAGATGCATACATACATATTTATTTTTAATTTAATTTAAGAAACTATAACACATTTGTAGTCTTATAAGCTCTTTTATTTTTTGATTTTTTAATGTATTTTTTAGATTTTATTTATTTTATTTATTTTTTGTGCAAAAAGCTGATTTTATTAAAGCACAAGGACAGAACCCGTGGGCAGAAAGAGCTTCCTTAATTTATTTTTTTTATAAGCTCTTTATAGAGAGGAAAAGCATTTTATCTGCAATACAGAGACTACATGTTAAAATAGAGCTGCTTTCACTTACACATATTTAAATTACAGTATTTACTCAATACCTCCTGCTACACCAAGATTCTTTATTTCAAGTGCAAATTCTGTGCTCCCTGGCTTTTTTTTTTTTTAAGATTTTATTTATTTATTTTGACAGAGAGACAGCCAGTGAGAGAGGAAACACCGCAGGGGAGTGGGAGAGGAAGAAGCAGGCTCCCAGCGGAGGAGCCCGATGTGGGACTCGATCCCAGAACGCCGGGATCCCGCCCTCAGCCGAAGGCAGACGCTTAAGGACTGCGCTACCCAGGCGCCCCTACTCCGTGTATTTAATTTAGGTTTCCTTTGAATAGTGTGAAATTACCTTATTTTCTTATATTTCCAGTTACTGAAAAGTTAGATTTGGGTCAGTAAAGGTGTTAAATTAATCAAAACACATCTGGAGAGCAGTCCTAGGTCCACTTAACATGAAAAGATGGCTTCCATTGGAGCACAGATCTTCTATTATGGAATCGCTAGGTTCTCTGAATGCATCCTTTTTATGGTGTGACCTCCTAATGGCTACAGGCTTGTGGTGATAATGCATCAGGTAATTAGTCCTATATAGAGGCAATTTGGTAGAAGATTGCTGCATCAAATAGTTTCTGGCATCCCCAGAAGGAAATCTGGAAGCTTGAATCAGTACAGGGTAGTTTTAAGTTAACAGCAGAAACATGAGAGACTATGGACTATGAGAAACAAACTGAGGGCCTCAGAGGGGAGGGGGGTGGGGGATTGGGATAGACTGGTGATGGGTAGTAAGGAGGGCACGTATTGCATGGTACACTGGGTGTTATACACAACTAATGAATCATCGAGCCTTACATCGGAAACCGGGGATGTACTGTATGGTGACTAACATAATATAATAAAAAATCATTAAAAAAATAATAATTTTGGCTTAAAATTTTTATATTCTTTAATTACAACATTTTTGCCTTTTGATTTTGGAAGATAATTCTGAAAATTTTAGAAGAAAAATAACTTCAAAATGTGTGAAACTAAGTTTATGTTGTTTACTCATTGCTGTTATTACAATTACTCATGTTACCCTGCCTCCTTCTAGAGTTAAAAGCCTGACATTGAAAAATAAAATAGAGAAAGAAAGAACCCTGATATTGTACACCTTATTAGGAGTACTCCCAATTGTGTGCTAGTGTAGGAAAAATTCAAAGTTTTGTGAGTGTGTAAACACTATTTTTGCCTTATATCCATGAGTATCATGCTCCCTTTATCTTCACTGTGTCCTTCAAACACAAGAAAACATGGGGTTAAAGACCACAGAGGTTTTCAAAAAAGCTGAAATTAGAGTTTTGTAGCATTGAAATGGAGTATTTTCACCAAAGTATAATATAATTTGAAATACGAAATAGCAATTAGACTCTGCCCAAATCTGTTGACTAACTTTAAGACTGGGCTAATCTTTCTTAGTTGGGAACACTATAGAAGAAAGTCCTACAGGGACTGGCAGTTGAGACACTGTCAAGCAGTTACGAAAGTTCATTTTACTTTTGCTGAACATTGGCATGTTGTGCCACCTGCCTCTGGCAGCACAAAAGTCCTGAATTTGACAACTCAAACGGCTGGCATTGAAGTGCAAAACCAAAGGATGTAACAAGCTGACTCTAATACAATGAATGGAACCAGAGTGTACCTGCACTTAACAGTTTTCTCAATATCAGCACACAGTGGGCTCCAAAAATTCCCAACAAAGTTCCCTTTCAGGTTCCCCATCTGAAGGCTCCACTCGCGGGGACAAAACATGTTCCATACAGGTGCTTCCAACAGATGGCACTTACCCACCCCTAAACTTAAACATGGCCATTGCTGAAGTGCCCCCTTGTAAGAGGTCCAAAAGGATATGTAAGCCCACTCTGACCTTGCCACTTTCCAGAGGCTGCAGAGAGCCCAGGGCTGAGGGCGACTTGCCACATGACACAATCTCTCCATTCCAGAGCTCCGAGGCTGGTGAGACCTACAGCTGGTGGGTTGGAGCTCACACCTCTCTGTCACTGCTCTGGAAGGCCCCATGCTCAGGTGTGGAAACCTATTACTCAGTGGGGGTGCATTGACTCAGCTGGTTCCCACCCTAGAGGAATCACACAGGTGATTAGGCATCATTTCCAATTTGTATCAGTGAGGACTGGTCGGTCCAACAAGGAAGCAGGATGCTTCGGTGTCTATGGCTTTAGTTCAGGTGCTGCATGGAGCAAGCCTGAAGAACTTAGGTTGGACTGCCAGTTGACCAAAGTTACTTGATAGGACCTGGCCTAATGGCTCTTTACCCAGTAAGATGCAGGGTCATGTGAGGCTCCTCAAACCCAGCAGGTCACATGAGGCCTTAAGAAGTCAGGAGCATTGGCATCCAGGTCTTTCTGGGCACATGTGGGCAATCTACAACTGCCTTAGTAGAAAAAATCTCTCAGGTTGAACCCTCAGTCCTATGCCCCCTTTCTCCTGCTACTTTCCCTCCAAGGTCCAGACAAGCCCAAGTAACCATCTTTCCCAGCATGTAGTGCTGGTGGAGGGTCTGGAACCAGGCAGCCAGGAAGTGCCGAGACCACTGGAACACGGATGTTTCCTCTTGTGTTTGCTGTGATATGCCCATTGTCACCTCGAGTGAGTGTGGACACTGACAGCCCACCTGGGCCTGTTGGGTTTTCAGTCCCTAAGCTTGCAGCTCTCTGGAGAGCTGGAGTTGGCAGCCCTGTCTAGTGGAGTGCTGGTGCATGCAAATGTCACTAGACTTCTCCCTCTCCCTCTATTCTCTCTCACTCTCTCCCTCTCAAATAAATAAATAAAATCTTTAAAAAAAGAAAAAAGACCTCTTTTTCATTTTTGGAAATTCATGGGCCTTTTTTCACCTCACCTTTCTGGTAGGCTATTTCTCAGGCTAAAGACAGTACATGCCTCTCACGTGTAAAAATGGATCACCCGTTTGGCCCTGAAGACTATATTCATTAAACTGACCCCCATCTTTTTTATACCTAAGCCCTTCAGCTCAGATTGTTCTTTCCTCAAGGTCCTTGATTACCAACCCATCATTGGGCTAGAGGGACTAATCCAGCTTTCCCTTTTCAAGGTAGAAGTTTCTTGGCATTCTTTCTTCAGGCTGCTTTGTTAAGACACATTTCAAAATAAGGTATAAAATTTCCTTTGGTATTTATTTATCAATAGTTTTCTCTTTGCACTGCCCTGGCATCATACATTTCTGAACCAAACAATTCATATCTGATTCTTCTATCACAAAATAGGTTTGGCATTAGCTACAACGGAAGACCACCTCAAAGCCTGTGCTGTTTGAACTCTGCTGCTTGGACCTCAGCTGCTGCAGCAAGGAAGCCTAAAAAAGCCCATATGTAGGAGCCCTGAAGCCTGTGGGTAGTTGGCATTTGGTAGGTCCAAAGACTAAACAGAGATATCATGTGGCAGAAAGATGAATACCTATCACTTGTTATAGGTGATTGGTTTAGAAAGGGTTTTGCCTTATCTAGATACTTGAAGAGCCATTATACAAGGGAGCAAAGAAAAGAATGCTTAAGAAAACTATTACTAAACAATACTTAAATTTAAAAACAAAGGCTCTTTCATTCTTACATTTAAAAGTACACATTTCAAAAGTTTACATTGCTCACCAGTCTCATCCACTCATGGGTAATGGGCCTGATAAATAATCCTAAATTTACCCAGTCAGAATCATTGGCTTCTGTTCCTTTAAATATACAGCTTGATATTTCATCACTTGGAAATCACAAAGAAGAACACATGGGAGTTTACAGTTGAAGTAGCAGTTTTAAAGGATAATTTAGGTGATGCTCAAATAGAGCTCTGCAGGTTTCTTATTGCACTGTTCACCTGAGAAACTAGGTGCATGAACATGAAACCCAAAGGCTTGAGTTTCATGGAGTTTTCACTGGCCCAAATAAGTGCATTTATTTAAGATATTATTCTTAGCCCTTAATGTAATAATATGTTTTGAGTTATACAGAACATTCTTCTGAGTATCTATGGTATAGCAGTAATTTCTGATCATTTACTCCTGGAAACTCATGGGGATGAACAAACATTTTGCATGCTGTAGGATTTTTGAAAACCATCTTGACAAAAATAAAAATAAGTGAGGTAATCATTTCACTTATATACATGTCAAATCATTATTCTACATAGTAGAATACAATATTGTATGTTGATTATATCAATAAAACTGGGGAAAAAATAAAGGAGGGCTTTGGAGTATAGTGGGAAAACACTGTAAAGATTCTGGAACTGAAAGTCATGTAACTTTCCTAGCTAAGTGTTTAGTCTGTCTTGGCATAACAACCATGGAAATATTCTAATATTAACATCAGTGAGTCCTATTCCAGGAATATGGTAGCTAATGGTAAATGGAGCTGGAAGGAATTTCCTCACAGGCAGAGATTTTTACCAAACCAATTAGAGTGTCAATGTTCTATTTTTCTAGATACATCAAAAACTACCATGATGTGGGACACCTGGGTGGCCCAGTCTACTAAGCGTCTGCCTTCGGTTTAGGTCATGATCCCAAGGTCCTTCTCCCTCTGCCTGCTCTGCTCCCCCTGCTTGTGCTCTCTATGACAAATAAATAAGTAAAGTCTTAAAAAAAAAAAAAACCATCATGATGTGTTGAATTTTGACAGTGATTCTTGAAGACATTTAGAAGTTAAATGCACTGGTTCTTTAATGTAATTGTAATGTGTAATATTGTGGAGTTAATGAAGAGGATCTTCTCACATCAAAAGCAGATTTTCCCCAAATCTATCTTAGTTCCTTAACAACCCTGACATCCCAATTAAAAGCAGGGAGAAAGGGGTGCCTGGGTGTCTCAGTTGGTTAAGCGTCCAACTCTTGATTTCGGCCCAGGTCATGATCAGGGTCATGGAATGGAGCCCCACATCAGGCTCCGTGCTCATTGTGGAGTTTGGTTGAGATTCTCTCTCTTCTACTCTCTCTGCCCCTCCCCCACTCATGCTTCCCCCCCCCTAAATAAAATCTTTTTAAAAAAGTAATCTTAAAAAACAAAAAAGAAAATGCACAGGTTCATTTCCTCTCCAGAGAATTAAAAGAGTTTAAAATATATCAACTAAAGGTAGAATATGAGAATTTATTACTCTAATGTAATATTTGCATGCTAATACACCTATCAGAGGTAGCTAACAAGCTGTCATTTAATGAGCACCTACTAGATATAGAGTGCTTTTACATGTCAGCCGGGGTTAACATTCACAATTATAAGCTAGGGAAGAGTAGAGACTGTGGTCATAGGCATAGTGCAGTATAACTGTTACAACTCCTTTGGAAATAATAGAAAACCCAATGCAAACTGGCTTAAAAAAAAGAATATATTGGTTTTCATAATGCAAAATTATTTTTAACAAAAAATAGTTTTTAAAAATAAATGATTATTACTGTTTCACAGTATATTTTCCAGAATCCAGTGGACCTCAAAACATCAAAACCTGACTCTCTAATTTGCTATATTATTAGTATTATGAGTAATTGAGAAACACTTTTTTTTTAAATGGCCAAAGAGTCATATGTGCTACCAACTGAGCCAGTCGGGTGCCCCTAAAGTTGTTTTTTTGTTTTTTTAGAAACTCTTTTTTTTTTTTTTTTACAAGTAGTTAGTGTCTCTTTGAGGTAATTTCAAAGGTAATTCATCTACATAATAGATTTCAAAAGGATCACAGCTACCCTGCAACTATAGTTCATTATCAGAACTAAATGAATTATTCTATCTGGCAATAATATTGTTAATTTTAATTACAATTCAAATTTAACAATAATTCTACTTCAGGGACATATTACAGTCATCTGGATCATAATTCAGTTAATTTTCTTTGGCCTACTTTAGTAGTCAAGACTGTGAAACAAGTACAATATATAACATGTTTTATTTCATGTAGTGTTTTATAGCTTTGAAAATGCTCCCATTTTTAAAAAAACATTGTTTGATGTGCATAACAACTCAAGGAGGTCAACACAACTGGCGTAGCACCTTTAATTTTCAGGTAAAGAAACAGAGACTCAACTATACTTTGTTGAACAACTGGAACTTATAAACATCACACAACTGGTAAATAGTGGAGATGGGTCTGGAATAGGCCTCTAGACTTCCAGTCATTTCCCATTACACCAAGAGTAGAGAATACTACTTAAAACGGCAGACCCAGGCTCCATGTGACTTTGAGCAAATTAATCTTACCATGAGACAATTCATCTGTAAAATGGGAATAATAGCATGTACTTCACTGTGTAATACTTCACTGAAGACAAAAGATGCTAATACTGGCAGAGCACCTAGAACAGTGTCTGGCAAATAACAAGCCCTGTATAAATGTTAGCAATTCTACCATGTCACCTTAATCCCTAACGAGATGGAGGTCTCATACACCTTATTAATAATACACCTGATTCTCTCAAGACTGCACAAAGAAGAGGTCGTGTGTGCACATAGAGAGAAGGTGGCTGCCTACAAGCCGAGAAGAGAGACCTCAGAATGAAACTGACCTTGCTGGCACCTTGATCTTGGACTTCTTAGCCTCTAGAACTGTGAGAAATAAATTTGTTATTTCAAAAAATAAATAGGTAGATAAATAAATAATATACCCAATTAAGCACAAAAGTAGGGCACATCTCAGAAATTTTTTAAGTTTGGGAAGAGTAGAGAGCAAACCATATTTTTTACTTCCAGTATTCTCACTTTATTTTGTTTTAATTATATTCCCACAGTATCTTTTCAACCAAGTAAACATGGCAAACCTGTGCTTGTCTGGGATTGAGACCACCAAGACCCTTAGTTACTAAAGAAGCTGAGATCCAGAGGACACACCAATCAATATGAAACAATTTTAAATAAAAACGAAGCAATTAGTCTGAGCCCACATGCAGAAGATTGCACAAGACCCATGCCCTCTGTTCATAACCCATGTGGATGCCTATGGGAAGGGACCGTTAGAGGATAAACATAAATGGAATCAACAAACTGATTTGACCTGAACCTCCCAAGTGAGGACTCTAGCCACCTGGATTCACGATCACACAGGACATGGCAATCCATCTACAAGTTAGGACTGGGCCTGAAAATAAAGTCTAGCGGTTCTAGCACCCGAGACCAAGGAAGCCTGACACACATGCCCAAACTGCTAACTACACACTCAGGTAGCAAATGGAACTCATGGACACATTTTCTTGGGCACTGGTCTTGGTAAATGAACTATGTAATTAACTCTCTGTCTCTCTTTTTTTCCCTTCCAGGTGTACCTTCTGGGGAACTGGGCTACTGGGATTTGTGAATAGCAGCGAAGAGCCAGAGTCTAACTTGGTGTTTTGTTCCGTTTTGCTGCCAAGCTAAGTTTGCTGGATTTGAGCTGTTGGATGATGATAATGATCATGGATATGACATGACACCTCTAAAGTGCTCCTATCTGGTCCAGAAGATGGGAGATATCCTAGGTTATTATATGGTAGACAATAAAGAAACTGCTGAGCCACCTAGAAATGAGCCTGGGCATATGTATGGTATAAGTAAGATGTGGGGAGCACTGGTAAAAGGATGACATTATTGCTGTGGGGACTAATACTGAGCATATGGCTATAGCAGCACAGCAATAGTCTTGGCTGCTGGGAAGGGTTGGGGTTGGTGAGGGACAATTAATCTCCCTCAGCTCTTATCTACAGAGCATCTGGCCGATTTAATGCAGACTGTCAATGCCACCCTCAACTTGACTGATGGCGAATGGGGAATCTTAATCTGAGAACTTTCAGAATCCTCCCAGTAGCTGCTGACTCCAGGAGTTAACAGCGTGCACTCAAGACAACAGAACAAGATCAACTTTCTGGACATTGACATGATTTCCTTTAGCCTCATCCTATTGCACTATTGCACCTGCTCTAGTTTAACTCGTTATTGAATCTACATTGCCTATTAGGATATCTGATGGGGTGGCCTTTGTTGTAAAAAGAGTTCTTGGTTGGTGATGTGAAAGGTTAGGGGGTAGAGTTGTATGGAAACTGCTGTGTGCAAGTGTCCTTCCATATATTCATATACACAAGGCCATAGACAAGGCTTATGCTCAATTCATTTAAATTTTGGTAAAGTGCCCCATAATCCTCTCAGAACAGGAGAGAATGGCAGGCTTGTGAGGAACACGGCCATTTCTTACCTACCTCTTTATCTTCCCTAGAGGCTATCGTGAGACAATTTCTCATTGCCTTACAAGTTCTGGTGAGATATAAGGGTTTCTGCCTCGAAATCCCCCAATACCCCCTACTTTAGGGTACAGATGTATGCTCTCATACTCCCAACTGCTGAGTATGAAATTGGCTCCTCAGAGAGCTCCCCATTGCCCATGTTGCATTGTTATCTAACCTCTTTTGTTTTGGTGCTGAGGGGTGCAGCAAGGGACATAGGGAGCTGGCACCTTTGCTGATCTTACCTATTGCTATGTGTAAGAAATAAACTACTTCATCTAAAAAGGGTTCATTGTTTCTTTACCAGTTGAATCTCCCTGCCTAGCTTGGCAGCAATTATGACAAATGCTCTGTACCCACCCATATGCACTTATGTGAGAAAAGGCCCAAGGCCCCTAAGTATGGCCTCCTTCCTCCTCCCAACTCAGTTTAAATACTAGTTAAATTTGAGTAATTCTGTCAGAAAAGTGGTCAGAATTAGTTTTGGGTTTTATTTCTTTATTTTTTATTTTATTTTATTTATTTATTTTTAAAAAAGATTTTATTTATTTATTTATTCGACAGAGAGAGAGACAGCCAGTGAGTGAGGGAACACAAGCAGGGGGAGTGGGAGAGGGAGAAGCAGGCTCATAGCGGAAGAGCCTGATGTGGGGACTCGATCCCAGAATGCCGGGATCACGCCCTGAGCGGAAGGCAGACACTTAAAGACTGCACCACCCAGGCACCCCTAGTTTTGGTTTTTATTGCTACAAAAATTTTTTTTTGTTTAAAAGTAAGGCATGCTCATAATGACTTTTCAACAGACTAATTCTAGGCTCCAATTTTTGAAGCTACTGACTGGTTCCTGTCTGGAGAATAATTTGGGACATCTTAGTGTTTAATTTTTCTCTTTTGGCTGTGTGTGTGTTGTTTTGTTGTCGTTTTTAAATCTTGTTTTTTCATTCATTAACCAGTGAGCAGCTTTTGAGCAGACGACATATTGATTCCATTTCCTAGATTTAGTTTAGAAAACATAGGCCTCACTTGATGCCCTTAGGAACAAGTATTGCAAATGCCTCATTTAACAACATATGCTGTTGGGGCCCCTGAGTGGCTCAGTCAGTTAAGCATCAGAGTCTTGGTTTCAGCTCAGGTCATGATCTCAGGGTCTTGAGATTGAGTCCCTCATTGGCTCTGAGCTCAGTGAGGAGTCTGCTGGAGTTTTCTCTCTCTCTCCTTCTGCCCCTCCCCGCACACTCTTTCTCTCTAAAGTAAATAACTAAATCTTAAAAAAAAAAAATAACATACACGACTTTTTTAATTTGCCTTTTCTCTCTACCCTTGAATAGGTCCAGTATTTGATGAAACTCCTGAAAGTGAGTGGAACCTGACTTGTTCCTCTTTTCTAGGATGTAATGCATATGTCATTGTGACTTTTAAGGTAATTTGTTTGCTATTTTGCTATTTCCTTATTTCTTTGAAGTTAATTTCTAACTTTCAAATTGATAATGAAGAAAAATATTAACCTTTTAAAACATACCAAATGAATTGAGGGGTTTTTTTTCTTTTATTAAGTAATCTCTACACCCAACTTGGGGCCCAAACTCATGACCCTGAGACCAAGACTCATACACTCCTGAGTCAGCCAGGTGCCCCACATGAATTGAGTTTGTAACTTAAAAAAGTTTTCCTTGTCAAAAAAAAAGTAGATGTAGCAACCATTTTATACTTCCTGTATGAAAGTTGTATGTATATATTTGTATATTAATTAAAATTCTGGGAGAACACACAAGAAACTTGTAATAGAGGTGAGGTAATTGATTGGTGAGGTTAGAGTGGGAACTGGGTACATGTAACAAGCCTATAGAGTTCAGAGGAAACAACCAGACTGGACGTTGTCCATATATATCATTTTATAGTTTTAATATTTAACATAATACCTGTTGATTACTTAAAAGTAAAATAGATTGTATTATTTTTATAATTTGATAAATGTATCTCTTAGAAAGTTTTGAGACTGATTTCTTTATGATGGCTCATCTAAATAGGCATTTGTTTTGTTTGTTTGTAGGATGGCATTCTAGTTAATTAGGAAGGCATCAGATCAATTTACAATAAGTGTAAGTAATGTAATGTGAACTGGGCCTTAACTGAATACATTGATCTCTGGTCCAGAGATAAAACCTGGAAAGAAATACATCACCTTGAGTTGAAGATCCAAGAATAGCTTGGTCATGAGGACTAGGGCAGAGTGAGCGGTAGGTGGCAAGGTTAGAGAGGCAAGGTCAGGAGTGGCCTCTTGCTTATGGCCTGTGAGGGTGGAAGTGGTTCTTTGAAGCACCAGCTGTAGACTGCAAAGTCGTCCCACCCTGTAGATGTTTCCTTCTGCCTAAACCCTATGGATATTAGACTCTTACCCAAGAACAAGGAGCACGTGCCTGCACACTGTGAGTTACAATTTCCACTTGAAATTAATACATATACTTCAGTGTGGCCTGACTTGAAAGTGATATGAAATTAAATCATGCATGTAAAGCACCTAGCTCAATACCTGCCAGAAAATTATTCCTTAATATACGTCACTTCCTTCCCACTCATCCCAGAATGAGATTATCCTCTCTTTTACATCTGATAAAATCCCACATGTCTCGATTTCTACCTGCACTGTGGTATTTCTGTGGTCTTATTTTCCCCTTAAGATTATAGTGCCTTTGGGGCGCCTGGATGTCTCAGTCAGTTCGGCTGAGGTCATGGTCCCAGGGTCCTGGGATCAAGCCCCTGCTTCCTGCTCCATGCTCAGCGAGGAGTTTGTCCCTCTCTCCGCCCCCCTCTTGTGCTCTCTCTCTTGTGCGCTCTCTCTCTCAAATAAATAAATAAAATCTTAAAAAAAAAAAAAAAGACTATGGTGTCCTTAAGGAGAGAGCGTTGCTTAGATGCATGACCCATTCCGCACTCCCCTACATCCACCTCCCTCACTCCCCATTTACACAAAGTTCTTTGTACATGATGTGTTCTTGTTAAAGACTTAATTGAAAACATGGTTAAAATAAAAAAGAGGAAGAAACAATGAAAAATACAGTTGTATTAAAAAATTGATTGAAGTCATAAAAATGATTCAGAAAGATTCCAAATTAATATATCCTCTCTCCCAAATTGCAGTGATAAAATACAGCATATAGCTTTAAAAAAAAACAACTACATATAATATATTATTGTTTCAGGGGTACAGGTATATGATTCATCAGTCTTACACAATACACAGCACTCACCACAACACATACCCTCCCCAGTGTTCATCACCCAGCCACCCCATCCCTTCCACCCCTCATCCACTCCAGCAACCCTCAGTTTGTTTGCTGAGATTAAGAGTCTCTTATAGTTTGTCTCCCTCTCCGGTTTCTTCTTATTTCATTTTTTTCCTCTTTTCCCCTATGATCCTCTGCCTTGTTTCTCAAATTTCACATATCAGTGAGATCATATGATACTTGTCTTTCTTTGATTGACTTATTTCACATAGCATAATACCCTCTAGTTCCATCCATGTCATTGCAAATGGCAAAATTTCATTTTTGATGGCTGCATAATATTCCATTCACTTCTTCTTTATCCACTCATCTGTTGATGGACATCTGTGATCTTTTCATAGTTTGCTATAGTGGACACTGCTACTATAAACATGGGGCGCAGGTGCCCCTTTAGATTGCTACATTTGTATCTTTGGGGTAAATACCCAGTAGATCAATTGCTGGGTTTTAGGGTAGGTCTATTTTCGACTCTCTGAGGAACCTCTGTACCATTTTCCAGAGTGGCTGCACTTCTTGCATTTCCACCAAAAGCATAAGAGGGTTCCCCTTTCTCTCCATCCTCACCAACATCTGTTGTTTCCTGACTTAATTTTAGCCATTCTGACTGGTGTGAGGTGGTACCTCATTGTGGTTTTGATTTGTATTTCCCTGATGCCAAGTGACATTGAGCACTTTTACATGTATCTGTTGGCCATTTGGATGTCTTCTTTGCAGAATGTCTGTTCATGTCTTCTGCCCATTTCTTCACTGGATTGTTTGTTCCTTGGGTGTTGAGTTTGATAAGTTCTTTATGAATACTAGCCCTTTATCTGATGTGTCATTTGCAAGTATCTTCTCCCATTCTGTCAGTGGTCTTTTGGTTTTGTTGACTGTTTCCTTTGCTGTGCAAAAGCTTTTTATCTTGATGAAGTCCCAGTAGTTCATTTTAGCCCCAGCTTCTCTTGCCTTTGGCAATGTGCCTAGGAACAAGTTGCTGTGGCCGAGGTTGAAGAGGTTGCTGCCTGTGTTCTTCTTAAGGATTTTGATGGATTCCAGGCTCACATTTAGTTCTTTCATTCATTTTGAATCTATTTTTGTGTATGGTGTCACGAAATGATCCAGTTTCATTCTTCTACATGTGGCCGTCCAATTTTCCCAACACTATTTGTTGCAGAGACTGTCTTTTTTCCACTGGATAGTCTTTCCTGCTTTGTTGAAGGTTAGTTGACCATAGAGTTGAGGGTCCATTACTGAGTTCTCTATTCTGTTGCATTGATCTATGTGTCTGTTTTTGTGCCAGTATCATACTGTCTTGATGATTACAGCTATGTAATAGAGCTTGAAGTCTGGAATTGTGATGCCATTGGCTTTGGTTTTCTTTGTGAACATTCCTGTGGCTATTCAGGGTCTTTTCATGTTCCATACAAATTTTAGGATTCTTTGTTCCATTTCTGTGAAAAAAGTAGATAGTATTTTGATAGGGATTGCATTAAATGTGTAGATTGCTCTAGGTGGCACAGACATTTTAACAATATGTGTTCTTCCAATCCATGAGCATGGTATGTTTTTTCATTTCTCTGTGTCTTCCTCAATTTCTTTCATGAGTGTTCTATTGTTTTCTGAGTACAGGTTCTTTGCCTCTTTGGTTAGATTTATTCCTAAGTATCTTATGGTTTTGGGTGCAATTGTAAATGGGATCAACTCCTTAATTTCTCTTTCTTCTGTCTCATTGTTGGTGTATAGAAATGCAACTGATTTCTGTGCATTGATTTTGTATCCTGCTACTTGACTGAATTCCTGAATGAGTTCTAGCAGTTTTGGGGTGGAGTCTTTTGGGTTTTCCACATAAAGTATTATATCATCTGCAAAGAGTGAGAGTTTGACTTCTCCTTTGCTGATTTGGATGCCTTTTATTTATTTTTGTTGTCTGATTGCTGAGACTAGGACTTCTAGTACTATGTTGAACAGCAGTGGTGGTAGTGGACTTCCTTGCCGTGTTCCTGACCTTAGGGGAAGAGCTCTCAGTTTTTCCCCATTGTGAATGATACTTGCTGTGGGTTTCTCATAGATGGCTTTTATGATATTGAGATATGTACCCTCTGTCCCTACGCTGAGAAGAGTTTTCATCAAGAAAGGATGCTGTACTTTGTCACATGCTATTTCAGCATCTATTGAGAGTGTCATATCGTTCTTCTCCTTTCTTTTATTAATGTAGTGTATCACATTGATTGATTTGCAGATGTTGAACCAAACTTGCAGCCCAGGAATAAATCCCACTTCGTTGTGGTGAATAATCCTTTTAATGCACTGTTGGTTCCTACTGGCAGTATTTTGGTGAGAACTTTTGCATCCATGTTCATCAGGGATATTGATTTGTAATTCTCCTTTTTGATGGAATCTTTGTCTGGTTTTGGGATCAAGATAATTCTGGCCTCATAGAATGAGTTTGGAAGTTTTCCTTCCATTTTAATTTTTTGAAACTACTTCAGAAGAATAGGTATTAATTCTTCTTTAAATGTTGGGTAGAATTCCCCTGGGAAGCCATCTGGCCCTGGGCTCTTGTTTGTTGGGAGATTTTTGATTACTTCTTCAATTTCCTTGCTGGTTATGGGTCTTTTCAGGTTTTCTATTTCCTCCTGGTTCAGTTTTGGTAATTTATACGTCTCCAGGAATGCATCCATTTCTTCCAGATTGTCTAATTTGTTGGCATATAGTTGCTCATAATATATTCTTATAATTGTATTTCTCTGTTGTTGGTTGTGATCTTTCCTCTTTCATCATGATTTTATTTATTTGGGTCCTTTCTCTTTTCTTTTTGATAAATCTGGCTAGGGGTTTATCAATCTTATTAATTCTTTCAAAGAACCAGCTCCTAGTTTTGTTGATCTGTTCTACTGTTCTTTTGGTTTCTAGTTCATTGATTGCTGCTCTGATCTTTATTATTTCTCTTCTCCTTTTGGGTTTAGGCTTTATTTGCTGTTCTTTCTCCAGCTCCTTTAGGTGTAGGGTTAGGTTGTGTATTTGAGACCTTTCTTGTTTCTTGAGAAAGGCTTGTATTTGCTTTGTACTTCCCTCTTAGGATCACCATTGATGCATCCCAAAGATTTTGAACAGTTGTGTTTTCATTTTCGTTTGTTTCCATGAATTTTTAAAATTCTTTTTAATTTCCTGGTTGACCCATTCATTCTTTAGTAGGGTGCTGTTTAGCCTCCATGTATTTGAGTTCTTTCCAACTTTCCTCTTGTGAGTGAGTTTGAGTTTCAAAGCCTTGTGGTCCGAAAATATGCAGGGAATGATCCGAATCATTTGGTACCTGTTGAGACCTGATTTGTGACTCAGGATGTGATCTATTCTGGAGAATGTTCCATGTGCACTAGAGAAGAATGTGTATTATGTTGCTTTAGGATGGAATGTTCTGAATATATCTGTCAAGTCCATCTGGTCCAGTGTGCCATTTAAAGCCCTTATTTCCTTGTTGATCTTCTGCTTAGATGATCTGTCCATTGCAGCGAGGGGGGTGTTAACGTTCCCTACTATTATTGTATTATTGTCAATGTGTTTCTTTGATTTTGTTATTAATTGGCTTATATGATTGGCTGCTCCCATGTTAGGGGCATAAATATTTACAATTGTTAGATATTCTTGTTGGATAAACCCGTAAGTATGATATAGTGTCCTTCCTCATCTCTTATTACAGTCTTTGGTTTAAAATCTAATTTGTCTGATATAAGGATTGCCACCCCAGCTTTCTTTTGATGTCCATTAGCATGATAAATGGCTTTCCACCCCCTCACTTTCAATCTGGAGATGTCTTTGGGTCTAAAATGAGTCTCTTGCAGATAGCATATCGACGGTTCTTGCTTCTTTATCCAATCTGATACCTTGTGTCTTTTGATTGAGTCATTTAGCCCATTTACATTCAGGGTAACTATTGAAAGATATGAATTTAGTACCATTGTATTGCCTGTAAGGAGACTGTTACTGTATATTGTCTCTGTTCCTTTCTGGTCTGTTACTTTGGGGCTCTCTGTTTGCTTAGAGGACCCCTTTCAATATTTCTCAAAAGGCTGGTTTGGTGATCACAAATTCTTTTAGTTTCTGTTTGTCCTGGAAGCTTTTTATCACTCCTTCTATTTTCAATGACAGCCTAGCTGGATAAAGTATTCTAGGCTGCTATCTTTTTCTCGTTTAGTACCCTGAATATATCATGCCTGTCATTTCTGGCCTACCAGGTCTCTGTGGATACGTCTGCTGCCAATCTAATGTCTCTACTGTTGTAGGTTAGAGATCTCTTGTCCTAAGCTGCTTTCAGGATTTTCTCTTTGTCTCTGAGATCTGTAAGTTTTACTATTAAATGTTGGGGTATTGACCTAGTTTTACTGATTTTGAGGGGGGTTCTCTATGCCTTCTGGATTTTGATGCCTGTTTCTTTCCCCTAATTAGGGAAATTCTCTGCTATAATTTGCTCCAATATACCTTCTGCCCCTCTCTCTCTTTCTTCTTCTTCTGGGATCCCATTATTCTAATATTGTTTCACTTTATGGTATCACTTAACTCTCGAATTCCCACCTCATGATCCAGTAGTTATTTATCTCTGTTTTTCTCAGCTTCTTTATTCTCCATCATTTGGTTTTCTTTGTCACTAATTCTCTCTTCTGCCTCATTTATCCTAACAGAGCCTCCATTTTTGATTGCACCTCATTAATAGACTTTTTGATTTCGACATTGTTAATTTTATTTCTCCAAAAAGGGATTCTCTAGTGTCTTCTATGCTTTTTTCAAACCCAGCTAGTATCTTTATAATCATTATTCTGAACTCTAGTTCCAACATCTAACTAATGTCCATATTGATTAGGTCCCTGGCAGTTGGTACTGACTCTTGTTCTTTTTTTTTGAGGGGAGTTTTTCCATCTTGTCATTTTGTCCAGAGATGAATAGATGAACGAGAGAACAAAATACTAAAAGGACACCAACAACCCCAGAGAAACATACACTAAACAAATCAGAAGAGATCTGAAACCATGGGGGAAAGGAGAAAAAAAAAAAAAAGAATATGATCAGGCTGGTGAATAGAACAGAGGCATACACTAGATTTTGGGTGTATTTTGGTCTGTTAGAATAAACTACATCCCAAAATTTTAGAGAAAAAAAAAGTATATATATATACGCAAAAAATAAGGTTAAATACAATGAAGGGATTACAATATAACTAAAAACGAAAATTAAAAAAGATTTTCAAAAAGGAATTGATAAGAAGTTGGTTGAAAAAGGAAAAAAGAAATATTTTTAAAAAAGAAAAAAGACAAAGAAAATTTTAAAAATTAAAGTTGAAAGACTAAAGAATCATGGGGAAAAGCCATGAACTCTATGTGCTGTATTCCCCTAGCACCGCAGTTTTGCAGTTCTCATTGATCAGTAAATTGGTCCTGGCTGGATGTTCTTGGTGATCTTCTGGGGAAGCGGCCTGTTGCATTAATTCTCAGGTGTCTATGCCCCAGGTGGGATTGTACCACCCTTGCCAGGGGCCAGGCTAAGTCATCTGCTCAGGTTTGCTCTCTGTAGCTTTTGTTCCCTGAAGGCTTTCCACACAGGTTTAGAGGATGAGAATGAAAATGGCAGCCTCCCAATCTCTGGCCCCACTCTTCAGTGCGCCCTCAGAGAAAAGCAGTCACTCACTGTTGTCTCCGTGGTCTCCCGGCAGAACTCCATGCTCACCTGGCCTGTGACCACACGTTTCTATCTCTGGCACACGGTCCCATTTGGAGTCTCCAAACCCAGCAGATTTTTGTGGCACGCTCCTGAGCTGCTCCTCCTGGGGGAAGAAGGGGAGTCTGTCCAGTTCTGCTGCTTGTTGGGCCCCTTGCTGGAAGAGCAGTGGCACAACTGTGCCTCGGATCATCGTTTATGGCCACCCCGAGCTGAGAGCCCACTCCTCAGCTCCCTCTTTGCCACCGGCTTCCCCGCTCCGATACCTGGGAGCTCTGCCTCACTCACGCATCCCCAGTCTTTCTGTGACCCTGAGAGTCCTGAGACCACCCTGTCCCAGCAAGGGTTCCATCCCCGGCTTTGTCACCAGAGTGACGTCCCTCACCGGAGCGGACTTTTACAAGGTCCAAGTTTGTGCTCTGCTGCTCCATCACTTGCCAGTAGCCGGCTGACGGAGGCTCCCACCCCCCATGGTTGGTCTTCCCATATATCGCCTCAGATTCACTTCTCTGCACCTCCTACCTTGCAGAAAGTGGTCGCTTTTCTGTTCATAGAATTGCTGCTATTCTTTTCTTCGATCTTCTTTTCAGTTCATAGGTGTTCAGAATGGTTTGATAGCTATCTCTAGCTTTTTTTTTAATGTTTTTTTTACTATATTATCTTAGTCACCATACAGTACATCCCTGTTTTCCGATGTAAAGTTCGATGATTCATTAGTTGCGTATAACACCCAGTGCTCCATGCAATACGTGCCCTCCTTAATACCCATCACCAGTCTATCCCATTCCCCCACCCCTTCCCCTCTGAGGCCCTCAGTTTGTTTCTCATAGTCCATAGTCTCTCATGTTTCATTCCCCCTTCTGATTACCCCCCCTTTCTTTATCCCTTTCTTCCCCTACCGATCTTCCTAGTTCTTATATTCCATAGATGAGAGAAATCATATGATAATTGTCTTTCTCTGCTTGACTTATTTCACTTAGCATTATCTCCTCCAGTGCCGTCCATGTTGTAGCAAATGTTGAGAACTCGTTCTTTCTGATAGCTGAGTAATATTCCATTGTATACATGGACCACAACTTCTTAATCCAGTCATCTGTTGAAGGGCATCTCGGCTCCTTCCATGATTTAGCTATTGTGGACAATGCTGCTATGAACATTGGGGTACCTATGGCCCTTCTCTTCACTACGTCTGTATCTTTCGGGTAAATACCCAGTAGTGCAATGGCTGGGTCATAGGGTAGCTCCATTTTTAACTTTTTAAGGGACCTCCACACTGTTTTCCAGAGTGGCTGTACCAACTTGCATTCCCACCAACAATGTAGGAGGGATCCCCTTTCTCCACATCCTCTCCAACAATTGTTGTTTCTTGCCTTGTCAATTTTTGCCATTCTAACTGGCGTAAGGTGGTATCTTAGTGTGATTTTGATTTGAATTTCCCTGATGGCTAATGATTTTGAACATTTTTTCATGTGTCTGTTAGCCATTTGTATCTCATCATTGGAAAAGTGTCTGTTCATATCTTCTGCCCATTTTATGATTTATTTATTTGTTTCTCGTGTATTGAGTTTGAGAAGTTCTTTGTAGATCTTGGATACCAGTCTTTTATCTGTACATCAGTTGCAAATATATTCTCCCATTCCATGGCTGCCTCTCAGATTTTTGTCTGTTTCCGCGGCTGTGCAGAAGCTTTTTATCTTGATGAAGTCCCACAACTTCACTTTATCTTTTGTTTCTCTTGCCTTTGGAGATGTGTCATGAAAAGGTTGCTTTGGCTGATGTCGTAGAGGTTGCTGCCTATGTTCTCCTGTATGATTTTGATGGATTCCTGTCTCACATCGAGGACTTTCATCCATTTGGAGTTTATCTTTGTGTATGGTGTGAGAGAGTGGTCAAGTTTCATTCTTTTGCATGTAGCTGTCCAATTTTCCCAGCACCATTTATTGAAGAGACTTTTTTCCACCAGATGTTTTTTCCTTCTTTTTCAAAGATTAGTTGCCCAAAGAGCTGAGGGTCCATTTCTGGGTTTTCTATTCTGTTACATTGGTCTATGTGTCTGTTTTTGTGCCAGTACCATGCTGCCCTTGTGATCACAGCTTTGTAGTACAGCTTGAAATCCGGCATTGTGATGCCCCCAGCTTTGTTTTTCCTTTTCAACAGTTCCTTGGAGATTCGGGGTCTTTTCAGGTTCCATACAAATTTAAGGACTATTTGTTCCAGTTCTTTGAAAAATGTCATCGGTATTTTGATCGGGATAGCATTGAAATTGTAGATTGCTCTGGGTAGCATGGACATTTTAACTATGTTAATTCTTCTGATCCATGAGCATAGAATATTTTTCCATCTTTTTGTGTCTTCATCAACGTCTTTCAAGAGTGATTTATAGTTTCTGGAATATAGATCCTTTACGTTTCTGGTTAAGTTAATTCCAAGGTAACGTATGGTTTTTGGTGCTATTGTAAATGGGATGGATTCCCTAATTTCTCTTTCTTCGGTCTCATTATTCGTGTATAGAAATGCAACTGATTTCTGAGCATTGATTTTGTATCCCGCCACATTACTGAATTGCTCTATAACTTCTAGTAGTTTGGGAGTGGATTCTTTTGGGTTTTCCATATAGAGTATCATGTCATCTGCGAAGAGAGACAGTTTGACTTATTCTTTGCTGATTTGGATACAGTTTATCCCTTTTTGTTGCGTGATTGCTGTTGCAAGGACTTCTAGTACTATGTTGAATAATAGTGGCGAGAGTGGGCATCCTTGTCGTGTTCCTGATCTTAAGGGAAAGGCTTCCAGCTTTTCCCCATTGAGAATAATATTTGCAGTAGGCTTTTCATAGATGACTTTTATGAGATTGAGAAATGTACCCTCTATTCCTACACTCTGAAGGGTTTTAATCAGGAAAGGATGCTGTATTTTGTCGAATGCTTTTTCTGTATCAGTTGAGAGGATCATATGGTTCCTGAGTCTTTTCTTGTTGATATGATGTATCACGCTGATTGATTTGCGAATGTTGAACCATGCTTGCATCCCAGGTATGAATCCCACTTGGTCATGATGGATAATCCTTTTAATGTACTGTTGGATTCTATTAGCCAGGATCTTGTTGAGAATTTTGGCGTCCATATTCATTAGGGAAATCGGTCTGTAATTCTCCTTTTTGAGGGGGTCTTTGCCTGGTTTGGGGATCAAGGTAATACTGGCCTCATAGAATGAGTTTGGTAGCTTTCCTTCTGTTTCTATTTTTTGAAATAGCTTTAGGAGAATAGGTATTATTTCTTCTTTGAATGTTTGATAGAATTCCCCAGGAAAACCATCCGGGCCTGGAATTTTGTTATTTGGAAGGTTGTTTATCCCTGACTCAATTTCTTCATAATTAATTGGCCTGTTTAAAAAATCAATTTCTTCCTGTTTCAGTCTTGGTAGTTAATAGGTTTCCAGGAAGGCCTCCATCTCTTCCAGATTGCTTAATTTATTGGCATAACGCTGTTGATAAAAGTTTCTAATAATCCTTCCAATTTCATTGATGTTGGTTGTGACCTCTCCTTTTCATTCATAATTTTATTAATTTGGGTCCTTTCTCTATTCTTTTGGATAAGTCTTTACAGCAGTTTGTCAATTTTATTGATTCTTTCAAAGAACCTGCTTCTAGTTCTGTTGATCTGCTCTACTGTACTCCTGGTTTCTAATTCATGGATTTCTGCTCTAATCTTGGTCACCTGCTTCCTTGTGCATTGATTAGGCCTGTTCCTCTGTTGCTGTTCCAGCTTCTTGAGGTGAGAATATAAAAACTGCATTTTAGATTTTTCTATTCTTTTGAGTGAGGCTTGGATGGCTATGTATTTCCCCTTTAGGACTGCCTTTTCAGTATCCAACATGTTTTGGACCGTTGTGTTTTCATTCTCGTTGGTCTCCATAAATTGTTTAAATTGATTTTTGATTTCCTGGTTTATCGAATCATTCCTGAGCAGGATGGTTCTTAGTCTCGAAGTGTTTGCGTTTCTTCCAAATTTTTCCTCGTGGTTGAGTTTCAATTTCAGAGCGTTGTGGTCTGAGAATATGCAAGGAATAATTTCAGTCTTTTGTTATCAGTTGAGACCTGTTTTGTGTCCCAGAACATGGTTTATTCTTGAGAATGTTCCATGGGCATTAGAATAGAATGAGTATTCTTTGGTTCTGGGGTGTAGTGTTCTATATATATCTATGAGGTCCAACTCGTCGAGTATGGCATTCAAAGCCCTTGTTTCTTTTTATTTTTTGCATGGGTGTTCTGTCTATTTCTGATAGTGGAGTGTTGAGGTCCCCTCCTATTAACGTATTTTTATCTATATGTCTCTTTATTCTGGTTAAGAGTTGGCTTGTGTATCTTGCTGCTCCCCTGTTGGGGGCATAGATATTTATAATTGTCATATGCACTTGTTGGATACATCCTTTAAGAATAATATAGTGCCCTTCTGTGTCTCTAACTATAGTCTGTAGTTTAAAATCCAATCTGTCTGCTATGAGAATTGCTACCCCAGCTTTCTTTTGAGGTCCATTGGCGTGAAAGATGGTATTCCATCCCTTTACTTTCAGTCTGGATGTATCTTTGGGTTCAAAATGAGTCTCTTGTAGACAGCAAATGGATGGGTCATGTCTTTTTATCCAATCTGCAACCCTGTGTGATTTATGGGAGCATTTAGGCCATTTACATTGAGACCGAATATTGAGAGATATGATTTTAATGATGCCATGTTGCCAGTAAAGTCTTTGTTTCTATAGATTGTGACTTTCTGTTCTGTATCACTCTTGGGGCATTTTTACTTTTATAGAACCCCCCTTAATATCTCCTGTAGGGCTAGTTTCGTGGTTACAAAATTGGTCAATGACTGGCGATTCTGGAAGGTCTTTATTTCTCCATCAATTCTGAATGACAGCCTTGCTGGATAAAGGATCCTTGGCTGCATGTTTTTCTCTGCCAGAGCTTAAAAAATATGCCCCCCCAACCCTTTCACTCATTCCAGGTCTGTGTAGACAGGTCTGATGTAATTCTGATACCTTTGCCTTGGTACGTGAGAAATTTCTTTGCCCTGGCCGCTTTCAATACTGTATCCTTGGATCTAATATTTGCGAAATGCACTATGACGTGATGGGGTGTAGGTTTGTCATGGTTGAGCTTGGGAGGGGTCCTCTCTGCCTCTTGGACACAAATGTTTGTTTCCCTTGCTAGATTAGGGATGTTTTCAGCTACAATTTGTTTAAATACTTCTTCTAGACGTCTGTTTTTCTCCACCCCCTCGGGGATGCCTATGATTCTGACATTGGATCATTTCATTGACTCAGTAATCTCCCGTAACCTACATTCCTGAGCGTGGATTTTTTTGAATCCAGATTCTATTTTAGCTTTTTCTTCTACTAACCCATCCTCCAATTTGCTGATACTTTCTTCTGCCTCATTCACCCTGGCCGCCAGAGCCTCTAGTTTTGACTGCATTTGGCTCATAGAATTTTTAATTTCTGCCAAATTCGCTCTCATTTCCACCCTTAGAGATTCTATATTCTCATTAACATTTTTGTTAATACTTTTCTCAAGTCTACACATCATCTTGACCATTGTTACTCTGATTTCCATTTCTGATAGTTTGGTTATATCCATATCCATTAGTTCTGTGGCAGAGGCCACAGACTCATTGTCTTTTCTTTGCTGGGGGGGATTTCTCCTTCTCGTCATTCTGATGAGGAGAGGTTGCGGGGTTGTCCAGAGCCCAAATTATTGACCGGGACCCAGGCCGTGCACCCTTCTTTTATAGGGATCTTAGGGATGTGGGCTTCTTGATTTTTCAGCCTGCCTTCTGTGTTCTGGGGGAGGGGCCTGCCGCACGGATACTCAGGCAACCCTGTTTGGGTAGAGTCCCTGTGTCTCCTATGAGGGGGGATGGGGATTGGCACACTGTGAGTCGGTATTTCCAGGCTTTTGTTCTCTGGCGGCTTTCCCTGGCAGTTTGCTGTGCCTCTTCTGAGAGTCAAAGCAGCAGTGGCCGAATCTCAGCCTCTGTCTCAGAACAGAGGGATCGCAGACCTTCTCCACTGATATTCTGGCCACTTTAACTCTGTTACTGTTGGTGCTGCTCAATCCTGCAGCGTCCCGGGATGTGCGCCCCACACCCGGCGTCTCAGCCCTCACTTCCAGGGACTGTGCGTCTCTGTCCTTTGTGTTCTAATACTGCCAGCCGTCAGCCGCCTGCCGCCCCTGTGCTCCGAAGCTCCGGCCCTCAGTCTGGTCGCCCGCGTTCCCCGGTTCACGGTCTCAGTCTGCTCTCTCATGGGTGCCGGTCCCCGAGTCCGCCCGCTCCCCCGTGCAGGTGGCTACCGCTTCCTGGCGCCCAAATGCTGTGTCTCCTTCCCCCTTCCGTTTATCTTCCAATATCTGTGCACGGTTTCATGGCTCCCCGCTTCGTACCTCAATACTCAGCGCTGGAGATGTTCATTTGTAGAGATCCAGATGTATCTTCCTGCGTCTCAGGCTGATTCCGTGGATGTTCTGGCTGGTCTGGTACCTATCCAGCTCTACTCAGGGGACCGGCTGAAAAAGGGGTCCCCTACTTCTCCACCATCTTAACTCCTCCCCTCTAGCTTTTTTTTTTTTTTAAGAAAATTAAAAATACTGCAGAAATGGATCTGGCTAATTGGGTTTCAGTGATTGATATGTATTTGTTCCTTTTCTTTGCTCACCAAAACCCTCACACATCCTTGCCTCTTCTAATTTGGCTACCTGGGAATGAGGTTTCCAAATATCTCAACTACCAAAATATCTCAACCATCATCTACGAAGAAGAAATCAGGATTTTGTATCAACTGGCTAGGCTTCAGGATTGTAGAAAAACCCTAATTAATTTGTGAGCCACAAAATCCTGTCTAAAATCTGCCATCTAGTGTGGGCTTTGTAAAATTACATTTAATTGGACACATTAATCCTATTGTTATCACTTCCCTCATGGACACAGGACTTGAAATTTTAAATTATCAAACAAAATGATCAAAAGCAGCATTAAATTTCATTTCCCTCTTGGTTTTAATGTTAGAGAGAGATAGAGATAGAGACAGAGACAGATGCTAGATAGATATATTGACATGCAAAGTAGAGCTTTGATCAGCACGGTAAAGTGGTACAGGAAAACTCTAAATATCAAAATTATCTAATAATAAATTTTTATAATTGTTAATAAAAACAAGGAAACATATCCCCCTTATTTCCTTATTATTGTCAAGTGTCATTCCTGATAGGAAAGGGTGAGTAGAAAAGTATCAGTTATTGAGAACATTCTATTGTGCCAGGCTCTTTACCTACTTTAATTTCATTTAAACCTCATCTTTTGGTTTTTGAGTTAAAATATTAAAATACCCATGGCGCTTGGACGGCTCTGTCCGTTAAGCATCCAACTCTTGGTTTTAGCTCAGGCTGTAGTCTCAAGATGGTGGGATTGAGCCCTGAGTAAGGCTCAGCACTCTACCCAGAGTCTGCTTGAGATTCTCTCTCCCTCTGACTCTTCCCCTGCCCCCCTGCCTCGCTCGCACGCACACTCTCTCTCTCTACGAAATAAGTAAATCTTTAATAGTGTATTACAATACCTATTTTACATATAAGAAAATTGAGATCTAGCAGGTGAAATAATTGGCTTTATATCACAGCTGGTTAATAAAAGCACGAGGATTTGTAAACATATCCGTCAGCTTCAAAGCTCATGCTTTTTCATCTACTCCATACTGCCTATTACACTTTTTGAAATGCTGAAAATAGTATACAAACCTCTATTTTGTAGTGGTAATCCCCTTTCATTTCTGATATTGGTAATTCACGTATTCTCTCTTTTTTCTTTTTCAATCTTGCTATAGGTTTATCAATTTTTAAAAATCTTTTCAAAGAACTACCTTATGGTTATATTGATTTTCTTTATTATTTTTCTATTTTATTTCTGTACTTATTCTTTCTTTTCTTCTGATTGCTTTGGGATTATTTTGCTCTTTTCCTGTTTTTTTTTTCCCCTAAAGTTTCTTAAGACTTGAAATACTGATATTTAAGCTTTCTGTTTTTTCTAATACAGGCATTTAATGCTATAAAACTCCCCTAAACACTACTTTAACTGCATTCTACAAATTTTATCACATATTTTCATTTAGTTTAAAATACTTTCCAATTTCTGTCAAATTTCATTTTCATTCAAATTAAAATCTTTTTATATTTGAGATTTCTTCTTTGATACATGAATTATTTAGAAATATGTTGTTTAACATCCCAGTGCTTAGAGATTTTTCTGTTCTCTTTCCATTACCAATTTCTGGTTTAATTCTATTATGGTCAGAGAACATACTTTGAATGATTCTAATTCCTTTAAATTTACTAAGATTTGGGGGGAGGGAAGATGTGGGGGTAAATTTATTAATATTTGTTTTATCACACACATGCACACAAATTTGTTTTATCACAAATCTTATGTCTGTCTTAACAGACTTTTCACTTACACTTGAAAAGAAAGTATACTCTGCTGTTGACGGCTAGACTATTCTATAAATGTCAATTAAATCCAGGTTAATAGTATTCTGTTCTTCAGTATCCTTGCTGAACATCTGTCTAGTGGTTCTATCAATTAAAAAGATAGGAATGTTGACATTCCCACTATATTTGTGCATTTTTCTATTTTTCCTTTCAGTTTTGTCAGTTTTTACTTCATATATTTTGAAGCTCTGCTGTTGGGTATACCTACACATAGGGTTGTTATGTTCTCCTGATAATTGAGTCTTTTATCCTTATATCATGTTTTTCAGTGGCACCCAGCTTCTGAAATGACTCCTAATGATTCCCACCTCCTGTTACCTGCACCCTTATGTAATCCCCTCCCCTTGAATATAGGCTGGACCTGGTGCCTCACTTCTAATGAACAGAGTATGGCAAAGATGATGGGCCATCACTTCCAAGATTAGTTTTATAAAATACTGTGAGTTTTTTCTTGCTTGCACTTTCTCTCTGGGTTTTTTGTGTTTTTGTTTTTGTTTTGTGCACTTAGTCTGATGATGCCATATTGTGAGCAACCTCATGGAAAGCCCCTTATGGCAAGGACCTGAGGGTGGCTGGCCTCTGGCAAACAGCCAGTGAGGAACTGAGGCCCTCAGTCTAACAGTCTGGGAACAACAATCCTGCCAACAACATCATGAGTGAGTTTGGAAGCAGATCCTTCATTGGTTAAGGCTTCAAGTGAGACCACAGCCCTAGCTGACCTTTGATTGCAGCTTTGTGAGAGACCAGGAAGCACAGAATTTAGCTAATCCATCCTGAGATTCCTGACCAACAGAAACTGTGAGATAATAAATGTGTTTAAGCCACTAATTTTGGAGGTAATTTGTTATAAAGCAAGAGGTAACTAATATACCCCCCCCCCCCCGGTAATTTTCTTTGCTCTGAAGTCTACTTTTGACATGAATATAGGTATTCTAACTTCCTTTTGTGTTAGTGTTTACATTTTTTCCCACCCTTTAAATTTTAACATACCTATATCATTATATTTGAAGTGACTTTCTAGTAGACAGCATATAGTTGGGTCATGTTTTTTAATCCATTATGACAGCCTGTATCTTTTAATGGATATGTCTGAAGCACTTTGAGTCATATGATTATTGATATTTAAATTTCAATTCCTTATCATCATTTTATTATTTTCTGTTTAATTTCTCTGTTTCTCATTCCTCTCTCATCCCTTTCCTACTATCATTTAGAAAAGGAGAACAGTTTTTGGTATTCCATTTTAATTTATTGATTGCATTTTCAGCTGTATCTTTTTCTTACAGTTTTATGGAGTGGTTACTCCAGAGATTATGATGTACATACTTAACTTTTCAGTTTCCTTAGGATGAGTATTTTATCATTGCAAATGGACCCACCATTTATGTTCTTTTACCTTTCCTCTTTTATGTTATCTTACATATCACATCTATATACATTGAAAACTCATTAAGACAATGTTTTAATTATTGCTTTCAACCAACAAACGTATTTTAAAGAAATCAAGAAAAATATAATAATCTATTCTATTTACACTTATGTTATGCTTCCTTCCTTTCTGATGTTCCCAGTTTCCATCTGATATTATTTTCCTTACGTCTGAACCTCCTTTAGAAATTATTTAGAGGGGCCCCTGGGTGGCGCAGTCATTGGGCGTCTGCCTTTGGCTCAGGGCATGAGGTGCTCTGGGATCGAGCCCCACATCAGACTCCTCCGCTAGGAGCCTGCTTTTTCCTCTCCCACTCTCCCTGCTTGTGTTCCCTCTCTCGCTGGCTGTCTCTCTCCGTCAAATAAATAAATAAAAATCTTAAAAAAAAAAAGAAATTATTTAGAGGGACACCTGGGTGGCTTATTTGGTTGGGCGTCTGCCTTTGGCTCAGGTCATGGTCCCAGGATCCTGGGATTTCCTCCCGCTCAGCGGGGAGCCTGCTTCTCCCTCTGCCTGCCACTCCCCCTGCTTGTGCACTCTTTTTCTCTCTCTGATAAATAAATAAATAAATCTTAAAAAAAATTCATTTAGAGCAGGAATGCCTGGGTGGCTGAGTCAGTTAAGCAAATGACTCTTGCTTTCAGCTCAGGTCATGATCTCAGGGTCGTGAGATTGAGTCCCACATCATTGTGCTCTGCACT
This sequence comes from Ursus americanus, assembly GCF_024610735.1. Lineage (NCBI taxonomy): Eukaryota > Metazoa > Chordata > Mammalia > Carnivora > Ursidae > Ursus > Ursus americanus. Next base: position 59,059,519 of record NC_142144.1, on the reverse strand, counting down.
GGGCAGGCATCCTGCTTAAGATTCTCTCTCCCCCTCTCCCTCTGTTGCCCCCTCCCTCGTCCAAGCTCACTCTCTGTCTCTCTCTTAAAAAAAAATAATATTTTTTTTTAGAGCAGTTTTGTGTGTGTGTGTATGTGTGCAATAAATTCTCTTGGTTTCCTTTTATCTGAGTAAGTCTATATTTCATCTCTATTCCTGGAGGATATTTTCACTTGATATAGAATTCTGAGTGGACATCTCTTCTGTTGTTTTTTTTCTTTTTGCCACTTTAAAAATCTTATACTTCCTTCTGCCTCCACAGTCATTTGAATCTTTGTTTATCTGTTAGCAATTCATTGTTACTTTCTGACTATTTTCAGCAATTTGATTGTAATATTTTTGAATTCACATTCGTTTGTGTTTTTCTGTTTAGGGTTTGCTGACCCTGTTGAATCTGTAGGTTATTGTCTTTTGCCAAATTTGGTAAATTTTTAATATATATACAATAATGCTGTTTTTCTCCTCTTTTTCTAAAACTCCAATTGCGTGAATGTTAGTCCTTTTGGTACTGTTCATAGACTCATGAGGTTCTTTTTTTTTTTTTTTAATAATGATTTTTTATTATATTATGTTAGTCACCATACAGTATATCCCCGCTTTCCGATGTAAGGCTCGATGATTCATTAGCTGCGTATAACACCCAGTGCACTATGCAATACGTGCCCTCCTTACTACCCATCACCGGCCTATCCCATTCCCCCACCCCCCTCCCCTCTGAGGTCCTCAGTTTGTTTCTCATAGTCCATAGTCTCTCATGTTTCATTCCCCCTTCTGATTACCCCCCCTTTCTTAATCCCTTTCTTCCCCTACTGATCATCCTAGTTCTTATGTTCCATAGATGAGAGAAATAATATGATAATTGTCTTTTTCTGCTTGACTTATTTCACTTAGCATTATCTCCTCCAGTGCCGTCCATGTTGTAGCAAATGTTGAGAACTCGTTCTTTCTGATAGCTGAGTAATATTCCATTGTATATATGGACCACAACTTCTTAATCCAGTCATCTGTTGAAGGGCATCTCGGCTCCTTCCACAATTTAGCTATTGTGGACATTGCTGCTATGAACATTGGGGTGCATATGGCCCTTCTCTTTACAACGTCTGTATCTTTGGGGTAAACACCCAGTAGTGCAATGGCTGGATCATAGCGTAGCTCAATTTTTAACTTTTTAAGGGACCTCCACACTGTTTTCCAGAGTGGCTGTACCAACTTGCATTCCCACCAACAATGTAGGAGGGATCCCCTTTCTCCACATCCTCTCCAACAATTGTTGTTTCTTGCCTTGTCTATTTTTGCCATTCTAACTGGTGTAAGGTGGTATCTCAGTGTGGTTTTGATTTGAATTTCCTTGATGGCTAATGATTTTGAACATTTTTTCATGTGTCTGTTAGCCATTTGTATGTCTTCATTGGAAAAGTGTCTGTCCATATCTCTGCCCATTTTTTGATTTGTTTATTTGTTTCTCGTGTATTGAGTTTGAGAAGTTCTTTGTAGATCTTGGATACCAGTCCTTTATCTGTAGTGTCATTTGCAAATATATTCTCCCATTCCGTGGGCTGCCTCTTAGTTTTTCTGACTGTTTCCTTGGCTGTGCAGAAACTTTTAATCTTGATGAAGTCCCATAAATTCATTTTATCTTTTGTTTCTCTTGCCTTTGGGGATGTATCATGAAAAAGGTTGCTTTGGCCGATGTCGTAGAGGTTGCTGCCTATGTTCTCCTTTGGGATTTTGATGGATTCCTGTCTCACATCGAGGTCTTTCATCCATCTGGAGTTTATTTTTGTGTATGGTGTGAGATAGTGGTCAAGTTTCATTCTTTTGCATGTAGCTGTCCAATTTTCCCAGCACCATTTATTGAAGAGACTGTCTTTTTCCCACCGGATGTTTTTTCCTGCTTTATCAAATATTAGTTGCCCAAAGAGCTGAGGGTCCATTTCTGGGCTCTCTATTCTGTTCCATTGGTCTATGTGTCTGTTTTTGTGCCAGTACCATGCTGTCTTTGTGATCACAGCTTTGTAGTACAGCTCGAAATCCGGCATTGTGATGCCCCCAGCTTTGTTTTTCCTTTTCAACAGTTCCTTGGAGATTCGGGGTCTTTTCTGGTTCCATACAAATTTAAAGACTATTTGTTCCAGTTCTTTGAAAAATGTCATCGGTATTTTGATCGGGATAGCATTGAAAGCGTAGATTGCTCTGGGTAGCATGGACATTTTAACTATGTTAATTCTTCTGATCCATGAGCATGGAATATCTTTCCATCTTTTTATGTCTTCCTCAATGTCTTTTAAGAGTGATTTATAGTTTCTAGAATAAAGGTCCTTTACATCTCTGGTTAAGTTAATTCCAAGGTAACATATGGTTTTTGGTGCTATTGTAAATGGGATGGATTCCCTAATTTCTCTTTCTTCGGTCTCGTTATTCGTGTACAGAAATGCAACTGATTTCTGAGCATTGATTTTGTATCCCGCCACGTTACTGAATTGCTCTATAACTTCTAATAGTTTGTGAGTGGCTTCTTTTGGGTTTTCCATATAGAGTATCATGTCATCTGCGAAGAGAGACATTTTGCCTTGTTCTTTGCTGATTTGAATACCTTTGATCCCTTTTTGTTGTGTGATTGCTGTTGCAAGGACTTCTAGTACTATGTTGAATAATAGTGGCGAGAGTGGGCATCCTTGTCGTGTTCCTGATCTTAAGGGAAAGGCTTCCAGCTTTTCCCCATTGAGAATAATATTTGCAGTAGGCTTTTCATAGATGGCTTTTATGAGATTGAGAAATGTACCTTCTATTCCTACACTCTGAAGGGTTTTAATCAGGAAAGGATGCTGTATTTTGTCAAATGCTTTTTCGGCATCGATTTAGAGGATCATATGGTTCCTGAGTCTTTTCTTGTTGATATGATGTATCACGCTGATTGATTTGCGAATATTGAACCACGCTTGCATCCCAGGTATGAATCCCACTTGATCGTGGTGGATAATCCTTTTAATGAACTGTTGGATTCTTTTAGCAAGTATCTTGTTGAGAATTTTGGCGTCCATATTCATTAGGGAAATCGGTCTGTAATTCTCCTTTTTGAGGGGGTCTTTGCCTGGTTTGGGGATCAAGGTAATATTGGCCTCATAGAATGAGTTTGGTAGCTTTCCTTCTGTTTCTATTTTTTGAAATAGCTTTAGGAGAATAGGTATTATTTCTTCTTTGAATGTTTGGTAGAATTCCCCAGGAAAACCGTCCGGGCCTGGAGTTTTGTTATTTGGAAGGTTGTTTATCCCTGACTCAATTTCTTCATAATTAATTGGCCTGTTTAAGAAATCAATTTCTTCCTGTTTCAGTCTTGGTAGTTTATAGGTTTCCAGGAAGCATTCCATCTCTTCCAGATTGCTTAGTTTATTGGCATATAGCTGTTGATAAAAATTTCTAATAATCCTTCCAATTTCAATGGTGTTCGTCGTGACCTCTCCTTTTTCATTCATAATTTTAATAATCTGGGTCCTTTCTCTTTTCTTTTGGATAAGTCTTGCCAGTGGTCTGTCAATTTTATTGATTCTCTCCAAGAACCAGCTTCTAGTCCTGTTGATCTGCTCTACTGTACTTCTGGTTTCTGCTTGATTTCATCTCTAATTTTGGTCAACTGCTTCCTCGTGCGTGGATTAGGCCTGTCCCTCTGTTGCTGTTCCAGCTTCTTGAGGTGAGAATATAAAAACTGCATTTTAGATTTTTCTATTCTTTTGAGTGAGGCTTGGATGGCTATGTATTTCCCCCTTAGGACTGCCTTTGCAGTATCCCATAGGTTTTGGACTGTTGTATTTTCATTCTCATTGGTCTCCATAAATTGTTTAATTTGATTTTTGATTTCCTGGTTTATCGAGTCATTCCTGAGCAGGATGGTTCTTAGTCTCCAAGTGTTTGAGTTTCTTCCAAATTTTTCCTTGGGGTTGAGTTCCAATTTCAGAGCGTTGTGGTCTGAGAATATGCAGGGGATAATTTCAATCTTTTGGTATTGGCTGAGACCTATTTTGTGTCCCAGAACATGGTCTATTCTTGAGAATGTTCCATGGGCATTAGAATAGAATGAGTATTCTTTGGTTCTGGGGTGTAGTGTTCTATATATATCTATGAGGTCCAATTCGTCGAGTATGGCATTCAAAGCCTTTGATTCTTTGCTTAGTTTTTGCCAGGGTGTTCCGTCTATTTCTGAGAGTGGAGTGTTGAGGTCCCCTACTATTAATGTATTTTTATTTATATGTCTCTTTATTCTGGTTAAGAGTTGGCTTGTGTATCTTGCTGCTCCCCTGTTGGGGGCATATATATTTATAATTGTCATATCCACTTGTTGAATACTTCCTTTAAGAATAATATATGCCCTTCTGCGTCTCTAACTATAGTCTGTAGTTTAAAATCCAGTTTATCTGATATGAGAATTGCTACCCCAGCTTTCTTTTGAGGTCCATTTGCGTGAAAGATGGTACTCCATCCCCGTACTCTCAGTCTGAATGCATCTTTGGGTTCGAAATGAGTCTCTTGTAGACAGCAAATGGATGGGTCATTTCTTTTTATCCAATCTGCAACCCTGTGGCGTTTACGGAAGAATTTAAACCATTAATATTAAGACTGAGTACTGAGAGATATGCTTTTAATGCTGCCATGTTGTCAGTAAAGTCTTTGTTTGTATTGGCTGTGACTTTCTGTTCTGTATCACTCTTGGGGCCTTTTTACTTTTATAGAACCCCCCGTAATATCTCCTGTAGGGCTGGTTTCGTGGTTACGAAATTGGTTAGTGACTGTCGATTCTGAAATGTCTTTATTTCTCCATCAATTCTGAATGACAGCCTTGCTGGATAAAGGATCCTTGGCTGCATGTTTTTCTCTGAAAGAGCTTTAAAAATGCTCCCCCAACCCTTTCTCTCATTCCAGGTCTGTGTAGACAGGTCTGACGTAATTCTGATGCCTTTGCCTTGGTACGTGAGAAATTTCTTTGCCCTGGCCGCTTTCAATACTGTATCCTTGCATCTAATATTTGCGAAATGCACTATGACGTGACGTGGCGTAGGTTTGTCATGGTTGAGCTTGGGAGGGGTCCTCTCTGCTTCTTGGACACAAATGTTTGTTTCCCTTGCTAGATTAGGGAAGTTTTCAGCTACAATTTGTTCAAATATCTCTTCTAGACCTCTGTTTTTCTCCACCCCCTCGGGGATGCCAATGATTCTAACATTGGATCGTTTCGTGAGTCAGTAATCTCCCGTAGTCAACATTCGTGGGTGTGGATTTTTTTAAGACCATCTTCTATTTTCATTTTTTCCTCTATTAACCCATCCTCCAATTCACTAACCCTTTCCTCTGCTTCCGTGACCCTGGCCGTCAGAGCCTCTAGTTTTGCCTGCATTTGGCTCATAGAATTTTTAATTTCTGTCAAATTCGCTCTCATTTCTGTCCTTAGGGATTCTATATTCTCAGTAACATTTTCCTTAATACTTTTTTCAAGTCTACTCATCATCTTGACCATTGTTACTCTGAATTCCATTTCTGATAATTTGGTTACATCCATATCCGTTACTTCTGTGGCAGAGGCCACAGACTCACTGTCTTTTCTTTGCTGGGGGGGGCTTCTCCTTCTTGTCATTCTGATGAGGAGAGGTTGCGGGGTTGTCCAGAGCCCAAATTATTGACTGGGTCCCAGGCCATGCCCCTTGTTTTATAGGGATCTTAGAGATGTGGGCTTCTTCTTTAAAGATTTTATTTATTTATTTATCTGAGAGAGGGAGACAGACAGTCAGCAAGAACGGAACAGAAGCAGGGGAGTGAGAGAGGAAGAAGCAGGCTCCCAGCGGAGGAGCCCGATGAGGGACTCCTTTCCGGAACGCTGGGATCACACCCTAAGCCGGAGACAGGTGCTCAATGACTGCGCCACCCAGGCGCCTCGGGTTGTGGGCTTCTTGATTTTTCAGCCTGCCTTCTGTGTTCTAGGGGAGGGGCCTGCCACGCCGATACTCAGGCAACCCTGTTTGGTTAGAGTCTCCGTGTCCCCTGCGAGGGGGGATGGGGATGGGCACTCTCTGAGCCGGTATTTCCAGGCTTTTGTTCTCTGGCGGCTTTCCCTGGCGGTCGGCTATGCCTCTTCTGAGAGTCAGAGCAGCAGAGGCTGCATTGTCACAGAACAGAGGGATTGCGGCCCGTTCTCCGCTGATGTTCTGGCCACTTTAACTCTATTACTGTTGGTGCTGCTCAACCCTGCAGCGTCACGGGATGTGCGCCCCACACCCGGCGTCCCTGCCCTCACTTCCAGGGCCGGCGCGTCTCTGTCCTTTGTGTTTCTAATGCCGCCAGCCACCGGCCGCCCCGTGCGCTCCTGGGTCTCTGGTCTCAGTCTATGCCCGGTGAGCACACCGCGATTCCGGAGTTCCGTGAGAAGCCTGGTGGGTCTCAGTCTATGCCCGGTGAGCACACCGCGATTCTGGAGTTCCATGAGAAGCCTGGTGGCGCGCACACCCGGTTCAGGGTCTCAGTCTGCTGTTTCGCGGGTGCCGACCGCGAGTCCTCCCGCTCCCCCGTGCAGGTGGCCCGCCAGCCGCCAGCCGCCCCGCGCACGGTCCGGGAGTTCCCGGTCTCAGTCTGGATCCCGTGAGCACACCAGGATTCCGGTGTTCCGGGAGATGCCTGGTGGCGCGCTTTCACGGCTCACCGGTTTCAGTCCGCTCTCTCACGGGTGCCCTCCGTGAGTCCGCCCGCTCCCCCGTGCAGGTGGCTGCCGCTTCCCGGCACCCAAACGCGGCGGCTCCTTCCCCCTTCCGTTTATCTTCCGATATCTGTGCACGGTTTTACGGATCCCCTCTTGGTACCTCAATACTCAGTGCTGGAGATGTTCATTTGTAGAGATCCAGATGTATCTTCCTGCGTCTCAGGCTGATTCCGTGGTTATTTAGTCTGGTCTGTTACCTATCCAGCTCGACTCAGGGGACCGGCTGAAAATGGGTCCCCTACTCCTCCGCCATCTTAACTCCCCCCGAGTAGACTCATGAGGTTCTATTCATTTTTAGCTGAGAAGTGATCTCTTTTTCTGTTTTTCAATCTGGATAATTTCTATTGATCTATCCTCAAGTTCATTGACTCTTTCCTGTGTCATTTACATTCTTCTGTAAAGTGTTTTTGTGTGTTTAGTTATTGTATTTTCAGTTCTGAAATTTCTTTTTTTTTTTTAACATTTTGCCGAATTTGTTTAAAGAATGGTACTATCTTTTGGTATATTTGTTTTTTTTCTAATAGTAACTAGGTTTGAAATTCCCACTTCTCTTTTTCCCTATGTCTCATGACCCATTTCTATTACCCCAGCTGGGCAGACGCACAGTTGTCTGCCAGCCACAGGTGGTGTTAGCTACGGCAAAGTATGTGCTAAAGTGAAATATCAAATCCAGTAAAGAATTGACTCCAAGTTCTCTCTACTTTCTGTAAATTTTCACCTCTTCTGAAGTGTCTATCCAAATATATTTCTTCTCCAAGTTTAAATCTCTCTTCTGAGATGTTTAAATATAGGTATTTCATTCAGGCAGTTTAAACTTTGGGGGAAATGTTTCAGTTTTACTTCAAATTTCATTATACATCATCAGGGACCTTAATTCTCACCCTTTTGATAAAGTATAATTCTTTTACATTTGAATGTTTGGGCTGTTGCTCTCTGGTTATGAGGGTAGCTGGGAAGTGACTGCTTCACAAGAGAACCTACTAAAAGTTATCCTCTTCATCTTCTTTTTCTTTCTTTCTTTCTTTCTTTCTTTCTTTCTTTCTTTCTTTCTTTTTCTTTCTTTCTTTCTTTCTAGATACAAGTGACATATAACATTGTGTAAGTTTAAGGCATGTAATATGTTGATTTCATAGTGTATATATTACAATATGATTACCACTGTGGTATTAACAAACAGCTCCATTAGGCAACATAATTATTGTTTCTTTTTTTGTGGTGAGAACATTTAAGATCTAGTCTCTTAGCAACTTTCAAGTATATAGCACAGTATTGTTAACTATAACCCCAATACTGTGTATTAGATCCCCAGAATTTACTCAGCGTCTAATTGCAAGTTTCTACCCTTTGACCCACATCTCCTTTGACCAACATCTCTTCCCAAATCCTCCTCCCCCAAATTTTTATTTAGTGTCTGTTTATATCTTCTATTTCTGTGCTAAGAGTTTCTACCTTTCAATTCATTTCAACAGTGTTTGCCCTTACTTGTTCGCAAAATTTTTTAACAATAGCTGCTTTAGTGTCTTTGTCAGACACTAAATTATCTGTATAATCTCAGTTTTGGCATATATTCATTGTCATTTCCCATGTAAACTGAGATTTTCATGGTTCTTCATATGTCAAGTAAGTTTAGTTTGTATCCTAGACATTTTGAATACAGCATTGAGACTTTGTGTCTAATTTCAATTCTATAGAGTATGTTGATATTTTTGTTTTAGTGGGCAATTAACCCAGTTTGGCTCAGACCACAAGTTCCATCTAGACTTCTGTGAGTTGTAGCTTCTCTCTCTTTTTTGATGTTTAATTTAATTTAATTTAGTTTTAGATTTTATTTAAATAAGCTCTATACCCAAAGTGGGGTTTGAACTCACAACTCTGAGATCCAGTTGCATACTCTACCAGCTGAGCCAGCCAGGTGCCCCTGTGGGTTTTAGTTTCTAGGTCAGTTTCATTTTCAAAGTCTTCGCAATGTAGTTTGGATCTGTCCTACATGTGATCAGTATGAAGCACAGGCAGAAGACTGTTATTTGCTTTAGTTGTCAAAGATTTTGGCATGCTGTTTAGGATCAGATCCATGCATGTGAAGCTCAGGGGTGAACTCAAGAGTTCAGAAACACCTTTGGGGGGTCACTTTTCCAAAATCCTCCTCTTCTGTGATCTTTTCAGTATTTTTCAGTTGCCGAGGCTTCCATTGTGGTCCTCTCACCAGAAAGCAGAGCTTTATTTACCTTACTCTTGCTGCACACTTTCCCTGAGCTATCCAGAATCAATTGCTGGGAAGAGAGAGAGACAGAGAGAGAGAGGGAAAAAGCAACAGAGGTTTGCTCCAATCTTTTAGGACCACATATCATCCAAGTGGAGAGTAAGTTTCATCTCTCTCAGAATTTTAGGTGCCTGTTTTAACTTGTCATTGCTAAGACAGCTCTTCACCTCTTTACCAGCTGAAACTAGAGGACTTCTAGAGCTATCTCTGTCTGCAGAGATGTGTCCTTCCTGGTTTTGGACTGTGTGGAGACTAGGCTATAGTAGGCACAATTCTGGAGGCCAGGAGGGGCAGGCGATGGCAAACTCAACTCAGTTCTCTGGTACTGATTTCTGTTTTTCCCCATTTCCAGCTATTATTTACTTTTCATAGTCCTCAGACTATTCTACAATTCTATCTAGGTTATTTTAGTTGGATCAGTAGAAGAGACATAATAGAGTGTGCTTACTCCTTTTTACCCGAACCTGAACTCACTGTGTCTTTTTTTATACAAATAAACTTGATGCATATTTGTTGAACATCTATTAGTACATGAAATGACCAATAATGTTAATATTTTTTCTCCTAAACCCAACCCTACATCATTAACTATGTGAAGCATGAAACCACCATACAAACTCCCATATCATAGAGTATCATGGGGATAATTTTTTTCTAATTACCAAAGTAATATGTATGGAATTCAGAGAATTTGAAAAATAAAAAAAGCACATTTTTAAATTTTTACTTCTTAAGGATTTTATTTATTTATTTATTTATTTATTTATTTATTTATTTGAGAGAGAGTGTGCAAGTGGGAGGAGGAGCAGAGGGAGAAGGACAAGTAGACCTCTTGCTGAGCAGAGAGCCTGATGTGGGTCTCAATCCCAGGACCCCAGGATTATGACCTGAGCTACAGGCAGATAGAAAAGCACAAATTTAAAATGAAACATTAGGGGCGCCTGGGTGGCACAGCAGTTGGGTGTCTGCCTTTGGCTCAGGGCGTGATCCCGGCGTTATGGGATCGAGCCCCACATCAGGCTCTTCCGCTATGAGCCTGCTTCTTCCTCTCCCACTCCCCCTGCTTGTGTTCCCTCTCTCACTGGCTGTCTCTATCTCTGTTGAATAAATAAATAAAATCTTTAAAAAAAAATAAAATGAAACATTAATCTCTGTGATCCCAATATATAAGAGGAACCATTGTTAAAATTTGGATGTATGTGTTTCTAAGATTTTGTTCTTTAGAAATATGTACAAATTTCAAATAAAGGTAGAAACACAAATATTGTTTTTTACTTTTTCTTTAACATAATAATATATTGGCCAGTGTTTTCTGTGACACTAAATATTATACACTACAGCAAGCTTTTTTTTTTTTTAAAGCAAGCTTTTTAATAGCAGCGTGGAATTCTATAATTTAGTCAGAACAAAGCTATGAACATTTAATGTTTAAAAATTTTAGCTATTGGGCGCCTGGGTGGCTCAGTCAGTTAAGTGCCCAACTCTTGATATTGGCTGAGATCAAGCCCTGTGTTGGGCTTGGCAATCAGCAGGGAGTCTGCTTGAGGATTCTCTCTCTCCCTGTCCCTCTCCCTCTGCCTCTACCCGCTGCTTGAGTGCACGTGCAAACTCTCTCTCTTTCTAAAATAAATAAATCTCTAAAAAAGTTTAGCTGTTAAAATAATGGGAGGATAAGGTCTCATACACATAAGTGACTTTCACCTTGATTCCTTGCAAAAAACGCCTAAAGTAGAATTGCTGGTTTAAAGGCAATGCACATTTTTAAGGGTTTTGATACATATAACAAAAGTGCCTTCTAGAAAAGAGATTTGGAATGAAAATTGATACATATTTTATTAGGTGGTTTTCCCCAGTTTTTTTATTTTTTAATTTTTGTTTATTTTTAAGATTTTTATTCATTTATTTTAGAGAGAGAGAGAGCAGGCATGAGCAGGAGGAGGGGCAGAGCGAGAGGGAGAGAGAATCTCAAGCAGACTCCCCACTGAGCCTGGAGCCTGATGCAGAGCTCAGTCTCATGACCATGAGATTATGACCTGAGCCAAAATCACCAGTGAGCTGCTCAACCCACTGAGCCACGCAGGCGCTGCCCCTCCATTTTTTTTTTTTTTAAGATTTTGTTTATTTATTTATTTGAGAGACAGAGCATGAGCAGGGGGGAGGGGCAGAGGGAGAGGGAGAAACAGGCTCTCAGCTGAGCAGGGAGCTCCAAATTGGGCTTGATCCCAGGATCCTGGGATCATGACCTGAGCTGAAGTCTCAGCCACCCAGGTGTGCCCCCACCCCCTTTTTAAAAAGATTTTATTTCTTTCTCCAGGTTTTTTTTTTTTAATTAATTTTAAACTTACAGAAAACTTACAAGCCTGGAACAAACAACTTTCATGTATCCTTTACTTAGATTTACCATTTTTGACATTTTGCCATATTTGCCTTATCTCTCTCACTTTCTCTCTCTCTCTCTCTCTCTCTGCACACACACACACACACACACGCTTGTTTACACTTTTTCAACCATTTGAAGGTGTATTGTGTATGTCATGTTTCCTTTTCTCTGAAGACTTCAGTGTATTTCTAAGAAAAAGAATATTCTCCTACATAACTACAGTACAGTTATCAAATTTAGGAAATTTAACAATGATAAAATACTTTAATTTTATCAGTGCTCTACAGTTTTATCTGCTCTACAGCCTATATTCCAGTTTCTTGAATTGTCCTAATAATGTCCATTATAGCATTTATTTGTCTATCTATCATCTATCAATCATCTATCTATCTATCAGTCTAGGACCACATACTGCATTTAGTTGTTGTATCTTCTAATCTTCCTTGATTTGGAACACTTCTTTTTTTTTTTAAAGATTTTATTTTTTTGAGAGAGAGCATGAGAGAGAGAGAGAGAGAGAGAAGGCACAAGGAGAGGGGGAGGGCAGAGGGAGAGAGAGAAGCAGGCTCTCCCTGTTGCCCCCCTGAGCAGAGAGCCTGACGCAGGGCTTGATCCCAGATGCTTAACCCACTGAGCCCCCAGGTGCCCCTGATTTGGGACAGTTCTCCAGTCTTTCTTAGTCTTTCATAACATTAGCATTTTTGTGGCATACAGCCTAGTGGTTTTATAGAATGTCTCTCAGTCTGAGCTTGTGTGATATCCTTCAGTAGGATGCTATATCCAGGTCTAAAAAATGACAAATGAAGTTGAAATAGCATCAAACATGGATATAGCTTTCATCAAGAGACATTCTTGTAGAAAATGGTGCTGACAAAGGATTACCCAATATGAAAATAACAAGGGATCAAGAGGACTGAACAATACAGCTGCTAGATAATTAATCCTCTTATCTAAAGTACAGCTAATGAAATTAGGTCGACAGAAATGGTTTTATTAGTGGTGGGGACTCCTGCCTTTTCAAAGGCAATACTGCGGTACTTTGTGCAGGCAAAGCCATATCTACCTCATACACAATTATCACGGGCAACTTGACTATTCAGTGTGTATCCATTTACTGAGTTAATCGGTGATGAGGATTACCTAGAGTTTGCATCTCTAGTCTTATGGTTATTTTATTTTGTTGTTCGCTCTTTTTACTAACAGGAAGCTAGAACAAGAGAAAATACAAGATTTTCTGCATTCTATAAAGAATTTGTGACTAATCTTTTGTTCATTTGACTTGTGGGGGTGGACCTAGTAACAAAGAGACTCATTAACATGAAATCCTCTCCAAGTCTAACCACTAAAAGAGTGGGTTCACCTGACAAATTATGTCACCTCTAGGAGGGGGAGTAGGGAAGCAGGCAGACTTCTGCAGTCTCAATAGGGATGGTCTTTGGAAAAACTTACTTCCAAACATAGAAGAACTCAGGATCTAGTTCACACGTGACCTCCTTGAAAGACTAGTAGCCACTTAACTTTTGCCAAGCAAGAGACGAATGGAGAATATTTGACAAAAGATCCGGCAAACATGAAGAGGAGTGCAGGAAAATGGAAGAAAGCAAAGTGTGAAGTGTCAGTCTCTTCTGCTATAACTGTTCTTTCTTTCTTTCTTTCTTTCTTTCTTTCTTTCTTTCTTTCTTTCTTTCTTTCTTTCTTTCTTTCTTTCGTGTGCTTTGTTTCTTTAGCAAGGATTAGCTCATAGGCCATTGATAGACCCATGCCAGTATAATAATAGTGGGTTCAAGTGGAATTTTTCTCTGCATGTTAATATTTGGGAGCAATTAGGGGCACCTGGATGGCTCAGTTGGTTAAGTGTCTGTCTTCTTCTCAGGTCATGATCCCAGGTTGCTGGGATCAAGGCCCACATGGGGCTCCATACTTAGCGGGGAGCCTGCTTCTCTCTTTCCTTGCTTGTTCTCTCTCTCTCTCTGTAAAATAAATAAATAAAATCTTAAAAAAAATATTTGGGAGCAATTAAAGAAAAAAAAAACCTTATAATGCAGGAAGACCTTAAGAAAAAGCTGAAAATTCTACAGAAGCCCTCTTTTTGGTATAAAAAAGTGGATGGTTTAGTTATATTATTAGAGATCCACTAAGAGATTCCAGATCCACTAGGGGTGCCAGCCACACACTCCAGAGGAATTTTAACTGTGCAAGCAGCTCCACTGTTAGTGCTCTGGGTAGGTTCTAAATGGTCCACTTCAATTCTTTTTGCCCTAAAGTCCTCAGTTGCGCAAAATTTGAGGTTGTTTTTGGAACATTAATTTGGAGTTACCGCTGAAACGCCTGCAATTAGAAAGGCAACCTCTCAGTTTTTATTTTACTAAAAATAAGCAGACACACCTCATCACCCTACTGCCACCCCCACTCCCCAAGTCTATTCCTATTGTCCCTGAGGGAGAGTTAGCAGGAGAGTCTTTGAAACTCTGAGACAGCAGCAGCAATGAGGTGGAGAGGTGGTAAGGCCCAGGGAGGTTGAGGGGGTGGGGGTGGAGGGGCTCTGACAGGCAGGGGACCACCATGCCCTGTGGCCCTGGCCCAGGGCCAGGAGATGGAGCTCAGGGCCTGCCGTCCCTCCTCTTCTGGGGCCTGGCCCTCGCTGCTCCTTTGCCTTTGGCCACACTGGTATGCCAGAGCAGCCTATGCTGGGGAATCTCAGCAGCCGCAATTCCGGACCCTCAAGCGTCAAACACCCAAAGGAAGGAAAGGCGCCTCAAGGAGGGACCTACTGTTAAAGGAGCATCCCAAGAGTGGAGAGTTAAGGACAATTTAGTCTTTCTTACAATATGTTTGTTCTCTCATATGGCATTCAAAGTTTTTGGTCGCAGGAGCCCCTTAACACTTCTGAAAACTATCTTCTTGAGTATATACATCGATATTTATATTAGATTTTAAAAGAAAAATTTTAAACGCAGTAATACAGAAACACACATTCCATTAGCCTTCACAACAGAAGTGAAATAACTCCTAATTGTAGCCTCAGAAAGTTCCCCCATGAATGAGAGTTAATAATAGTGGAAAAGGCAAGTAAAATCTTAGTATTATTAAGGAACTATTTTTAGGGGCACCTGGCTGTCTCAGTCAGAAGAGCATGCGACTCTTGATCTCTGGGTCTTGAATTCAAGCCCCACATTGAGTGTAGGGATTACTAAAACAAACTAACAAAGAAACAAACAAACAAAAAAAACCCCCAAAGACAGAAAAAAAAATTTTTTTTTTAATCTTACTGACTCCTGAGAGACTTTACTCTCAACTTTAAGAACCACTGCTCCAAAAATTACAGTTTAGAAACAGGGCCTTCACTTCTTCAACAATTTAGTCAAGAGCCCTGTGGAATCCCGAGCAGAGTCTGCACTGCTGCAGCTATCTAGACAGTGACCTGTGGAATTTACAGATCTCTGGGATGTTATCTTCATCACTTCTCACTACAACATTTGCCCTTGGGTCTGTTCTTTCCAAAAAAAAAAAAAAAAAAAAAAAGAGCAGAACATACCAAGTACCATCAGTTGCTGAAAAGAATAAACTTAATTGAAAGGAAAAAAACAAATTCCTGAAAAGGAGTAAGACTATCAACAAAAGCTTCACAAACCAAGACTTCACTTGAAAAGAACACCCAACAAAATAAGAATGCATCTATGCATTTTAATGAAGGGCTGGCTAAAATCAGGAAACATTGAAAAATATAAAGCCAGTGGAAAAAAATGCTTGTTATGGTGTAAACTAAGAAGAAAATGTAAAGAAATCTGTAGAAAAGCTTTTTAAGTTCAGAAAAATAATGAGTAAGAATTCGGTAAGCCTCTTAGAGATAAGATAGCTCTTAATGAAGCTATTAGCTATTGAAGAGAAAGTTAAGTGTGGGCCCTGTCATGCTACAGGAAGAGGAAGTTGGAATGAGCAAAACATCAATCCCAAGAAAACCTGAAAGTATGTAAGTGATCTCTAAAACGAGGAAATAATCTCTTGATTATAAAAGATATGATGCTAAAGTTTCGAATAATTGTCTTGTGCAGATCGATTCTGAAACTGAGAAAGAAATAGGAATGAAATTGTATTTTCTTTAAAATTTTTATTTATTTATTTGAGAGAGAGAGAGAGAACATGGGAAGGGCAGAAGAAGAGGGAGAGAATCTCAAGCAGACTGTGTGCTGAGCTCAGAGCCCGACATGACCCTGAGATCATGACCTGAGCTGAAACCAAGAGTCAGATGCCTAACTGACTGAGCCACGCAGGTTCCCCAAAACTGTATTTTCTAAATTAGATGATGGAGAGCCAGGGAATCACTAAGGTGAGAAAGCGAAAGAGGAGATAGTTCTATAAGTTATCAATTGCTGCATCATAACTCCAAAACTTAATGGTTTAAAGCATCGGGGATTTATTATTTTTTTCATGATTCTCTGGGTTGGCTGACAGTGTATCTGCTGGTGTTGCCTGCATTCAGCTGGAAGGTGGTTGTGCTGGAAGGCCAATGTTGCCTCACTAACATGTCTAGCATTTGCTGCTGGCTGTCCATTGGGAGCGTCAGTTCTTTTACATGTGACCCCATATTCCCTAGTAAGCTAAACTGGCATCCTTATATGATAGTGTCAGGGCAGCATGATAAGATGAAAGCAGAAGCTGCAGTGTCCCTTAAGACCTGGCTTTGGAAGTCACATAACACCACTCCTGCCACAATCTGTTGACCAAAGCAAGTCATAAGATGGGTCCAGATTCTGGGAAATAGACAACCTCTTGATGGGAGGAAGAGTAAAGTCGCATTGCATAGGATCGTGGGAGGAATTTGTGGTCATATTTTGCATTTTATCACAACAGAGAATGGATATGACAAAGGCCCAAGCTACATTAACATTAGTTCAAGGAGCGAAACCATTCACAACTTCAGCTGAGTGTTAGATGTCAGTTATGCATGATTGAAAGAGAACTTAAGGAAGGTGGAGCGAGATACTTGTTAGTTGTAGTCGGTGCAAGACCTTTAGAAAATGTATCACAAAGCTGAGAAGTGAACTCATTCATCAGACAGAATAACTGGAAGAATATAAGCAGAGAAGAAGGATTACGAGTAGTCAGGTTCAGAGAAAGGGAAATACCAAATCAGTAAAATCAATAAAATGGAGGTGAGCTGTAGAATATGAAAATACACGGCAACATTTTATTCTGCACAAGAATACCCATGATAATGGATCCTGTTTGTGATACAAAGAGCTATTGCTGGAAAGATGAAGCAAGCCAGACAGAAATTAAGAAAGGAACAAGTAAAAAGAAGTAATAAAAAAGTTGGTAATACTCTGAAAATTGAGGATTGTTAAAGCAACTCCAAGAAGACATTTTGTGCTCTCTTTCCAACTAATACATTAACTTTATTTCTAAGATGTCAAGTGCTTTGCTTCCCATTGTAATGGGAGACTTTAAAAAAATAGCAATACAATAGCTCATGTCTCCCTCCGTGAAGGGATCTTTTAAGCTCATTGCCTAAAGGTGGAGGGGTATAGTACCCCTTGGTGATGAAGGATATCTTGTAAAATTACAGGTACCCTATGACCATTAATGGAAGAGATGTGCTTAGACTGTAACCCTGATACAATATTAATCAATATCCAAAAAAATTCTTCCCCATCCACCCCAATGGTTAGCTTGGTTGACTCTGGTACAAATCCCAACCCTTCTCAGGTATGCCCATCACAAACTCCTACCAGCAGGACTTCTGTCTCCTCCTGGTCAGTTTGAACCACCTTTCCTCCACTTCGTGAGCATGAAACGTTACTTCTATCCTTATTCATGGAAGGCCTCCACTGCAGGCCTAAGATAAACGTAACGGGCTTCTACCTGAAATAATGGCCTTGTTCTATGGTTATTAAAGCTATAAACATTGACCTCCACCTTTTATCTTTAGTAATATGCTTTTGGTAATTACAAAGAATGCTATTCTTTTTATTTTATTTTTAAATATTTTTTTAAAGATTTTATTTATTTATTCGACAGAGATAGAGACAGCCAGCGAGAGAGGGAACACAAGCAGGGGGAGTGGGAGAGGAAGAAGCAGGCTCATAGCGGAGGAGCCTGATGTGGGGTTCGATCCCATAACGCTGGGATCACGCCCTGAGCCGAAGGCAGACGCTTAACCGCTGTGCCACCCAGGCGCCCAAAGAATGCTATTCTTAATATGTAATTTGATGCATATATACATGGATTTCTGTTAGGTCAGAAATACTTAGGAGAGAAATTAGTAGGTCACAGGGTATGTGTATGTTCAATTTGAGCAGGTAATGCCAGTTTTCCAAAGTAGTATTAAGTACTTAAAAGATATATAAACACATAAACAAAAGGAGCCTGTCTTTCATTTAAGATTAATTTGCTGAAGACCCCAAAGCAATTTTTAAGGGAAATTAAGAATTAAAAGAATTAAACTTTGAAAAAATGAAACAAAGTGTATGTGTGCAATAACAAACCATTAAAATTTGTTTTGATTCTGATTGGGATGAAGTCACAATAATTTCTCCACCAAATAAACCCTTTCCTTTCTATAATTCGTATGAGAATACTGTTTTGTAGCATATATCAATAAAAATTGAATGAGGTAATTAAAAGTTGTCTATAGATTGGTTTAATATACTGGAACCTATCGGTTCAATACACTGGAAATCATATGGTGTTTAATGGTTAAATGTGTGATAAGATACTTATTACTCCAGATAATTTTGTCCTGGGGCTTCAATGTAAGCCAATACATCTCTGGTCTACAGACTAACCCAATTGGTTAACACACAGATGACATTATCATATGCTGTCATAAATGGACCTGCTGCCTTCTTTACTATCTGAAATGATTTCAGCAAACTAAGGTGAAGAAATTACTTACAAAATCATCCCCATTATATTTTTAAATTTTTAATATATTCTTTGCCTTCAGCTGAAAAGGATTTGAAATATTAGTATGCTTGTAACATGGCTGGAAAAGCTAAAAAAATTACTTATGCTAACAAAATTATTGTAATGGAGTGTTACATCTCTTTCTGAGTTATTGACAACCCTGATAAAAAAAAAAAAATACCCACCTAAAAGAAACAAAGAGTTAAAAAGAGAAAAAAACCCTTTCAGTTACTGAAATTCTTTCTTTTTTTTTCCAGTTACTTAAAATCTTTTTTTGTTTTAAAGATTTTATTTATTTATTTGACAGAGATAGAAACAGCCAGCGAGAGAGGGAACACAAGCAGGGGGAGTGGGAGAGGAAGAAGCAGGCTCCCAGCGGAGGAGCCTGATGTGGGGCTCGATCCCATAACACCAGGATCACACCCTGAGCCGAAGGCAGACACTTAACCGCTGTGCCACCCAGGCGCCCCCAGTTACTTAAAATCTTAAGGGTCAATAGTACCAAAAGGAAAAAGGAGCTTAAGTTTCCCATCCACTTGTTTTCGTCTTCAAGTTTTCCTTTCCCAATACTACAGAAATTGTGATGGAGCAGGAAGGGGAAGGGTCAGAAATTTTACCTTTAATTTATCAAGTTATATCAACCTGGGTGGTCCATTTGCCAAAAGGTAAGAAAGTTGACATAAAAAATATACAAAAATTAACATACTAAATGTTTGAAGTCTTTTAAATGTCACACATACAAGAGAAAAGTGCACACATTATAAGTATACAGCTTGATGAATTATCACAATTATTGTCATCAAGGTAAAAAAATAGAGCATAACCAGCATCCCAGAAGTTCCCAACCTCTTCCCTCCCAGTTGTTCTGCCCCCTTTCTCCTCCTCAAGTGTAGCCATTGCTGTGACTTTTAACACCATAGGATAGTTTTACCTATTTTTAAAAAATGTTATATAAATGGAACCATACAGCATGTATTCTTTTGTGTCTAGCTGCTTTCACTTAACACTGTTTTGTGAGATTTAGCCATTCTATTCTATTTCTTATTTTTTAAAAAAGATTTTATTTATTTGAGAGAGAGAGCGAACATGAGCAGGGTGGGAGGGCTGAGGGAGAAGCAGACTCCCTGCTGAGCAGGGAGCCTGATGTGGGACTCGATCCCAAGATCCCAGGACCCTGGGATCCTGATCTGAGCTGAAGGCAGCTGCTTAACTGACTGAGCCACCCAGGCACCCTAGCCATTCTATTTTAGATAGCAGTAGTTCATTTATTTTCATTGTTGTTTAGTTTCCATTGTATAAATATACCAACATTTATATCTTCATTCTGTTGATGGCTATTTGGGTTGTTTCCAGTTTGGGACTTCACAATTAATGCTGCTACAAACTTTCTTCTACACGTCTTTGATGCATATATATATGTGTTTCCATTGGTGTTTCTGTTTCTCCATGTCATCACCAATGTTTGTTTCTGTCTTTTTATCTTTAGCCATTTTTTTTGTTGTGTATTATTGGTTCTCATTTTGGCTTGACTGTGTGCTCAATGAAGGCAAGGCCACATCTGTCCTGTTCATAGCTGTATCACTATTCATAAAACATAGTACAAATAATAATAAAAGTGGCAATAACAATAATAAAAATGAAGATTGATTGAAACTAATAACTACACTCAGAGTTTGCAACTTGAGCTTATGTTTATAGTTTTACTTTTACTTGTTAAAATGAATAGTTTTTAAATGGTGTTATGATTCAGATATCATAAATCATTTCCAATGTTTTCCTTGATGTGAAACCATAAATGACCTCACCTCTTCCCCTGACACCCACCCTCCCAAACACACACACGGTGCAAATTTAGGGCAATGGTCCAGGGAGAACTATACATATGTATCTCCCCTTTAATTTTATTCAAATATTTTGATAGAAAAATTAAATAATTTACCTGCTAAGTAATTTTAGGTATTTTTCTTATATTAAAACAAACACAAATTTAATGGTATCCAACTGATTGAATATTGTGCTTACATAGGAAGTTTGAGTCACTTCAAAATCTATCTGTATACCCTTGGCCACCATATTCTTCTCAGCCAAGTCTGAAAAGCTTTGATAATAATGGAGAATTAATGAAGTGTTTCATTTGGGTAGAATCATGATTCGGTTTTTACATTAGGAGGATAATTTTGGCTTGCACTACAGAAGATGAGTTGGAGGGGAGAGGGGTGGATGAAGAAGCACTGGAGGTAGAGATAACATTAGAGAATTATGTAATATTAATCAATTATATTATAATTATTCATTATACTGTAATAATCCAGGTGAGAGATAAATTGGCCTAAACTCACAGCACAGGGCATAGAGAAGAATAGGCACCAAGGTTTCTAATTTTATTAGCTATTTACTTTCATGTTCACCATGACTCTATAAAACATCATCTAAACATCTAATTATTGGTTGTGGTTTGTATTATACCTGTATAAATAACTTACATATGTGATAGGATAAATATAAATGTTAATGAGCATTACTATTATTTAATTCCTTATATTTGCAAAAGTCAAATGGACTTCAATATATTCAAAATTAGATATTATTCAGTAGTGTATCAATTTGCTGCATTACATATAAAGAAATTTACAACTATTGTCTCTGAAGTGATCTAAATAGTAGTTCACATAACATAAAAGCTTCAAGGGAAATCTTCGTATCCATTATACAACTCCATCTTATTGCAATTGGAGTTTTTAACTGGACCTAAATAAATTAATCTACAATATGGCTAAAATGTTAATATTATCATTGTAATTCACAATATACCAGTATTAGATACTTTAGGGACTCAGCACTGCCACAAATCCATTTGATTTTCAGGTCAGTTTCCAAAACTGTGAAGTTGCTAATAAATTCACAGTGCTTTCTAGCTTTTGAAGTGTTTTGGCATTTCACATTATCTTCTTTGATGTTCAACATCATTGAAGTCAGCAAGGCTGGTATGTCACCCTAATTTTTCAGTTCAAAAAAGCTCTGAGATTTCATTTATTGTATTTATCAAATGTTATTTGTGTAACATCATGCATCTGCAAACTGTAAAGGGACTGGAATTCAGATTTCCAAACTTTTTATTCTGGTGTACCAGGTTGCCAGTCTAATATAGCATATGGCTTCCTAAGTACCCTGGATTTTAGTAGCTCTTTGACAAATTTCTTAACCCGTATACTTCAGTTTTCATATCTAAAATAAGGAGAAAATAATGATACCTAGCCATTGAATTATTATAAGGATAAATTTAGCTAAATTTGTGAGGCATTTAAAAACAGTGTCAAGCTCACAGTAAGCTCCAAATAAATGTTGGGTTATATATTTATTGTTTCAGCATATCCAACTGACTTGTAAGGAGGGTTGGGATCCTCATAGTATACACATTTGGAAAATTCTCAGTTGAGTATATATATTAGGCAAGTTCAGACGTGTATATGGGTATTAAAGCATAAACCTTGTTTCTAATTTAATAACTAAAGAAATGTGGTGGCCCAATAATCCCATTAGCCTTACTTAATTAACCACATTTCATCTGACCTCGATATGCTCTTCCCAGAGAGAAAAGACTTCAAGGGTGTGGTAAGTAGACCTGTCGAGATATTTTAAAAAGCAGAGATCCGTGGATTGTAACAGGAAGCTCAGCACATTAGACAGAACGAGTGTGCTCAGGAGTGTAATATCTGCCCAGTCTTAGATGAGAGGACGTTAGGGGGAACGCTACAAGGGACCCAGCTGGGTACTCTGCAGGAAGTTAAAAAAAAAATTGTTGAGCTTTGAAAAACATCTGGTGTTAGCCATCTGTCTTCGGCAGTACAAAGGCTTAAGGTCTATGTGGTTCCTTCTGACACCTTGCATGGCGGAGTTTCAGCGCAGAAGTAACAAGTAGTGGCAAGCTAATTTAAGTACGTTCTCGGGGTCCGGAGACACTTGCACTTCCTGTTACCACAATTCAGGCCAAACTGCTGTCAATCCCTAGTTTTTGAGAGCTTCCCCAGCCTCGATTCCTATTGTGGCCACCCTCGGGTCTCCTCAGCTCCAGCGCACACCTGGGTGGGCCGTGCTCCACCTAGGTGCTTTGGAATATGGGACAGTTTCGCTCTTCTCGCGAAAGAACACGGTCTTTTGCTTGAGTTACTCGTTAAAAGGTTGGCACAGTCGGGATCTCCCATTGTTGTTAAGAGGCGCAGGAGCCCGGCCAGTAAGACGCTGTCACTGCTGCCCAGCAGCGAGCCCCAACATCCCAGCCAGGCTCCGCTGGGCATTCCGAAGCCCCACCCATGGCAACGCCACTCTGACGTCCGCGCGCCGGAGGCCGCCATAGGTCCGCGTCGCGGCCCAGGGCGACGTGTGGCGCGTGGACTCTATCAGGTCCAGCCCTGCGGGAACCCGGTAGACACTTCCGGGCAAGGTTCTGTGCACCTGTTCCTTCCTTCTCCTTAAGTGTCTTTCCCTCTGGGAAAAAGTGGACATGCCCCTCCCCAGAGAACAAGATGCACTACAGCAAACCTAACTTAAGAACAGCACGGAAGACTAACCCCAAAGCAAGAAGGTGCCCGGCATTTCTTTAAGCTGTTTGGAAGTTCACGTGACCCACTAAGTGCCGGGGCCCAGTGGTCACGTGACAGCGCGCGCGCCCTCGCGCAGCGAGAGCCGGCAGGCGCTGTGCGCGCGCCTTCGCCGCTGCCTCGCATCCCCTCGACGGGAGGGTGAGGAGCGGCGGAGTGATCAGGCGTCTGGGGGCCGGTGCGCGTGCGCAGCGAACAGCTGTCACCCAGTGCGGAACAAGTCTTCCAAATTTCCCAAATCTCCCTGGGCCGAAGGCCACCCTCTTCCTCCTCATCTTCCTCCTCTGGGTCGTTTCCCGGTCCCTACCCGCGCGCCAGGTAACCGCTTTTCCGGAGTCCGGGCGATAGGGATGGTGGGGGGGAGGGGCCCGGGCGGTCTTCTCGGCACTGCCCCCCTCTGCTCCGGGCCGCTGGGGGTGCCGGTGTCCGGGGGAGGGGAGAAGCGGGCGGGAGGCGCTTGGTCCCCCACCGCCGCCGCTGTCATGCTGGGGAGAGAGCGGCCGGCCATAGTCGCTGCGGAGGGAGGCGGGAGCCAGTGACAGTCCGCTCCGGCCCTCTCGGGGGTTCGGTCCCCGCGCTCGTCGTTCTGCTGGGGGCCGAAGTCTGGGTCGCGCTCCTTCGGTCAAAGGAGCGCGCGGGTGGTCCAGGGATGCCGACTCCTTTCCATTCCTGTTCCAGCCTGGTCTGCGGCGGACTCCGGGGAGGCACGGCCTGCTGAGCCCTCGGTGCCATCTGTTCTTTGGGACTGTCACGACCCGGGGGGTGAAGGCGGGGGCTCCTCTCCAGAACACCTCGCCGCAGGCTCGCAGCCTCTCTCCCGGGTTCGTCCTCAGCCCCCGTTCTGTTGGTTTTTCCGGCAGGGGCCATTTCTTCCTGCAGTGCCTGAAGCCACGATGCGGTGTAGACCGTGGGAGCTTAATAAATGAGTTGGATCGCTTCGCGTGGAATGCCAGGCACGCACGGGACGTGGCGTAGGGTGGGGATGTGGAGGAGGGAGTCAGGCAGGCTGGGGCTCCGGGTTCGAACTTGGGTTTTTCCTCCAGGCTTAGCCAATGAAACCAGCAGGGCTAGAGTCAGATGCTTTCCGGGTGAACTTGGAGCCAGTCTTCCCCTAAACTGCACGCTGCAGGTCTGCACGGGCTGGCTTTGGTCGTGGGTGATGCCCAGGAGGGGCTTTGTATGGTTTCTGCTCCAGGAGAAAAGACGGCAAACTTTTTTTTTTTAAGCACTTGGTAAATTACCCCTCAAGGGGGTTTATCAAAACCTGCTTTGGAAATGTAGGTTAGAAGTTGGCGTTGGTTCACCCTTATCTTGGTGAAAGTTTCTGGTAGGCTCAGTTCCACCTAGGTTCGGACCAAGTTTTGACCTATTTCACCCACTTGAATTTGCTGTAATTTTTATTTTTAATCTTGGGAAATTCGGCTTCACCGTTTAATTACTAATATAATTTCGAAGTGTTGTGATTGAAAAATAGTGACTTTAGTTCTTAAAGGTCCATTTTTGCTTTGAAGTACTTGGTTCTCCTTTAGGATCCTTACTCAAATTCTGCCTTGCTGGTCTCCTCCCAACCCCCCATGCTTTGTTTTGGAATGTATTACACGGCTGTTCCGGCTTTTTAGACCCTCTTTCTCCCAATTTAAGTTTAAGTTAAGTTTTCACACACTTTACAACACTCCACGAACTTGGTAGTACAGTACAATTTAAATCGGAGGCTTGTTTCGTTTTATTAACAGATTTTAATCGGTTGCTTGTCTAAAGTTAAAAACATATGTTTTAAACCTTGTAGGTGCACAATGCTTTTTAAAAATCCAATATTAACCTTTCTGTAAGAATGAAGATTTTTAAGAAGCAGTGAACAGGTACATAATTTTTAAAAAGTTATTTAGATGAAAGGATGAAAATCTGGTGTTTTGAATTATCTACTTGACACCTTCTGAATCACCCAGGACTAAGTTAGGTGCCTAACTAACCTTGGGTAGTCTGTGAATTCTTTTCTTTCTTTTTCTCATTGCTTTGTCATTGTATCTTGACTGCCCCCCCCCCATTAGAATGTTAAGGCTTTGAGAACAAGTTCTCTGTTTTTTTTTTCCTTTGCTGTATTTCTAGCAATTTACCATAATGCCTGGGGTGCTAAAACATCCTCTCTCTTTTTAAATAACAGCTTTATTAAGATACAACTCACATACCGTATAATCCATCTATTTATTTTTTTACTTTTTTTATTTTTGAGATTTTATTTATTTGTCAGAGAGAGCACACAAGCAGGGGGAGTGGCAGGCAGAGGAAGAAGCAGGCTCCCCACTAAGCAGGGAGCCCAAGATCCCTGAGCCGAAGGCAGATACTCAACGGACTGAGCCACCCACGTGTCCCAAATCCACCTATTTAAAGTGTACAATCCACTGGTTTTAGTATGTGCATGGAATTGTGCAACCATCATCAGAATCAATGTTAGAACATTTTTATCACCTTCAAAGAAACCCTGTTCTCATTAGCAGTTATTGTCCCTTTCTCACCGCCTCCAGTCCCCTTTAGCCCCAAGCAATGACTAATCTGCTTTCTGTCTCGATAGATTTTCCTATTCTGGATATTTCATGTAAGTATAACCATATAATATGTGGGTTTTTGTGACTGGATTCTTTCACTTAGTGTAATGTTTTCAAGGTTCATCCATCATGTAGCATCTATCAGTACTTTATTCCTTTTTATGGCTGTCTTGTATTCCATTGTATGGATATATCACTTTTTGTTTATCAGTTGATGGGCTTTTGGGTTGTTTGTATTTTTTGGCTATTTTGAATAATGTGCTATGAACATTCACAAACTAGTTTTAGTGTGTATGTGTGTTTTCTTTACTCTTGGATATATACCTAGTAGTGGAATTGCTGGGTTAAACCTTTTTTCTAGAGTGAATAGATGGATGAAGGAGGGATAGTGTCAGGGATACTCTCTCTAGGCCTTTGAGGGACCTATTCTGCTCCACCACCAAGTCCCTTTCTCTAGAGGCCAGAAGTCTCTGTGTGGGGCTTTGTCCTGTGGATAATGATGTGTTTTTCTTGTCTGGATGTCTTTAAGATCATCCCTTTATGTTAGCCCAGTTTTTCTTCATACAGCAAACGATTATTCCCTGGATACTAATTTGTTATATATTTATTAGAGGTATGGTGATAAAACATATATTCCATATTATCATTAAACTCAGTGTCTAATGCAGGTCTTTCAGTCTTTTAAAATTTATATTATTTTTTGTTATTATGAATATTCAGTACTCCTCTGCCTACCTCCATTTCTAATATGAATTTCTTGGGAGTTGTGCAAGAGTTAAAGTCACTTGTTTTTCTTCATTTGCTACCAATCTAGGTTTTGTTGAACCTAAAATATAAATTTTAAATACTGTATTATTGTCTTTAAAATATTGTATTGCACACCCCCAAAGATTCTTGTTTTTCCACCCTCCATTCACTTTGGGAGAAGATGCTAATCACAGAGGTCTGCACTTGCAGGGCCTAACCCTTTCCCCACATAAGCAGCTGGAACAATCCCATCCTTCTCTCCCTGAAGATGAAGTCCTCTCAGCTCTCTCAGTAAGGCTTTGCCCAGCCAATCTCCTCCTTCCACCAAACTTTCTCCCCCATTTCCTGGCTAGGTGGGACCGGTGCCCTGCTCACATTCTTGTTCCCTCTACCTTGACTGCTACCCTGACCTGCGCTTCTTTGTCTGGTTAATTCCATCTCATCCTTCGGATGGCTTACTTAGCTCAGTTGTTACTTCTTCAAGTTAGTCTTCCCTCAATACTGTACACTAGCCATAGTATTCTTTTTTTTTAAAAAAGATTTTATTTTATTTATTTGACAGAGAGAGAGACAGCCAGCGAGAGAGGGAACACAAGCGGGGGGAGTGGGAGAGGAAGAAGCAGGCTCCTAGCAGAGGAGCCTGATGTGGGGCTCCATCCCAGAACGCAGGAAATCAGGCCCTGAGCCGAAGGCAGACGCTTAACGACTGGGCCACCCAGGCGCCCCTAGCCATAGTATTCTGTAATCTCTCTCCTTCATAGTCTTAAACAATTATACGATTAGTTGTGGATCACTGTTCTGTGCAAAATGTTGAAAGTGGTTAATTACTTCTGGGTGGTGGACTTATGGGTAATTTTTCTCACTTGTGTCTGTGTGCATTTCTCCTGTGTATCAGTATGACTTTTGTGAAAAGGGGAATAAAGAAAAATCATCAGTAATATCCATTTTATTTTAATAAAATTCTTTCTAATCTTTTTTGTTTTAATAACCTAGATGAAATTTTACTATAGCTTCAAATATCAAACTTTTATTACATTTTAATTCTTTCTCATATCTAGGGATAATTGGGAATGGTGAGCATATTTTACTATTGGTTGTCTAGGGATGGAATTTCTGGTATTGAAATTAAGCTGATTCTTAGGAACAGAATCTAGCTTTGATACTATTAGGGTATGATAGCGTAAATAACTCATTTTCCTTTTTCCCTGAGAAATCTTCTTGCTCTAGTACATTTGTATGTTTCATAGTACAGAGTTTTTCCTTGCACAATTGCTTGTTATTTGCACTATTTGTCTTATTTTTGCTGGGTGGTTTATTCTGCCTAGTAGTGGGTATATTTTTTCAGTAGATTTTTGAACACCTACTATGTGTCATATGCTATGTTAGATGTGGAGCATACAGCAAGTGAACACAATAGACAAGTGATTACCATTTCCTGGAAGAGGATTATTTTGAGTATGAATTGTTTAGTTACACTGTTGCTGTACATTTTCAGATACACAGTGGCTTCAGCTACTATGGTATTTATGAGCTGTTGGTCCACAGAATCTTTAAAATTTATTTTAGATTTTTTTTGCATTTGTGTTATTTATTATTGAGGGTAAATACTTAAGGAGCAGAATCATGTGTCATCAAAACCGTTTTGATTCTGACTTCTTTTTTTTATATCTCCATCCAGTTCTAGTTATTAATTTGACATCTCTACTTGTAAACTGTAACTGGGTAACCTGGGATCTTTCCTCTCAGCTCTGCTTCTCTTGTTCTCTCATGCATCTCATTCCATTTCACTGTTCACTTTAGGAAACCTGTGAGTTATCCCAGGTATCTACCTCACGGTTTCTCAGCCCTCCTCACATCCAGACTATTGCTAAACGTTTATCATTTCTGCTTGCAAAATGTGTATTAGATTAACCTTCTAGTCTCTACTTGGCATTATCTCAGTAGCCACTCCAGCCTCCTTCCCATTTCTGCTCCACTCATTATCTTTTAAAATGCAAATTGGATCATTCTCATGGCTCTCAGGAGACTTAAAATTCCTGCATTATCTCTTCCTATCGGAAGCAACCCCCAAACCTTAGCTAGATGGTTTTAGTTTTCCTATTTCCCATTGGCTTTTCTTTTTCTCAAACTGTACACGCCCTTGCCGAAAGTGCCGTTTTCTGCCAGACTTTCTTCCCACTTTCTTTTTGGTACATCGTTCCAGTCTCTGCTTGAATGTACTTCCTCAGAGAATCCTGACCTGTCATGCCAGCCTCTTCGCCAATGTAAATCAGTTTTCCTAATGATAATCTATCTTAATTCCCTAATTGTTTCCTTCCATAACACTTAAGCATGTAGCAAAGGAACACAATAAATCAGGGATTCCCAACATTTCATGAAAAAGGATTATTTTGAGCGTGAATGTTTAGTTACAATGTTGCTTTATATTTATGTGATTATTTGATTGTTTCTAAACTAACTGTAAGAATTCTACAAGGGCAGGAACCCAAGTATTTTTATTCATTTGTATCATACCAGGATACTGTTGTCTCATCAATATTATATTACAGTTACTCAGTAAACACTTTTCAAAATACTTTGCCACCTGTGCTGTACTCTGATATTTTCCATTTTGTTGCATATCATATATTATTATTATTTTTAAAGATTTTATTTATTTATTTAACACAGATAGAGACAGCCAGCGAGAGAGGGAACACAAGCAGGGGGAGTGGGAGAGGAAGAAGCAGGCTCATAGCGGAGAAGCCTAATGTGGGGCTCGATCCCATAACGCCAGGATCACGCTCTGAGCTGAAGCCAGACACTTAACGACTGTGCCACCCAGGCGCCCCTGCATATCATGTATTATAAAAATATTGATATAATCTACCAAATTAGGTAGGATTGCAGGCTGCAGTCTGAACAACACAGCTCTAAGACTGTAGGAGGAAAATTCTTCATTTACATTAGCTCCTCCCCCCCTTTTGAAACACAGTTGCTATTCTCTAATTCTTGTCTGATGGAAGTCCAAGTGCCAATAGCTATCCTCCACCCTTCCTATTAAATGACTATTGCTGAAAGCTAGTTCTTTTTTTTTTTTTTTTTTTTTAAAGATTTTATTATTTATTTGACAGAGACACAGCGAGAAAGGGAACACAAGCAGGAGGCGTGGGAGAGGGAGAAGCAGGCTTCCTGCTAAGCGGGGAGCCCAAAGCAGGGCTCGATCCCAGGACCCTGGGATCATGACCTGAGCTGAAGGCAGACGCTTAACGACTGAGCCACCCAGGCACTCCTGAAAGCTAGTTCTGCTTAGAAATTCTGGCCTGATCTCAAAGGAGAGTTGCTTAAGGTCCCGTTGAGAAAAATCTAAATCGGACTCTACCTTAGGTCTTATCCTCTAGGTTTCTCTGGGCCACTAATAGCCAATACTCTTCTACTCTCTTTGGTTAAGCTCATTGCAGGTGTGCAGTAAGTCATTGAATTTTAAGGCTGGCTGGCCTCTAATCAATTTTATTTTCTCAATTTTTTTACAAACCAAACAAAGTTCCAAAAATGATAACAAAGAGATCAAGGCAAATGAGTAAGTGTTTGTGAAGATATGAATTAAGGAGCCTGGCTTGGTAAGGATGTCATGTCATGTTCAGTAGATCATCAGAGCTGATCCTAGAGCTGTGGGTTCTCATTTATTCACTTTACCAGAACCTCTGCAAGGAAGGCTTGGTGTTGTTTGGTTTCCATCAATGAAATATTGATCTCTCATCTGTTTTGCTAACAAAATATTAGAAATAACCTAAGTATCTAGTACAAGGGCTGTTTTTAACTGCACACTGTGATGTGGTATTTGTAACTTGGATGAATATTTTAAAATGTTAGAATTATTCCAAACCTACGTTTAATGAAAGAAAGCATTATACAAAATTGTATATATCACATGAGCCCAGTTGTGTTTAAACGTGTTTGTTTATAAATGTACATATGTTAGAAAAAATACACTGGAATGCTAATATGGTAGTGAGATTACTGGTAATTTTGATTTTCCTTCTAAAAAATTTTTTAGAATGAACATATGCATTTATAATCAGAGAGACTCAGTTGAAAAACAAATTTCCTGTACATTAATTTAGGTATTTGCAAATGCCTAATACCTTTATTAAATGGTGGATAGAGCCTAGGTTTCTAGTGGCTGTGTTTTGGGGACCTCTGTCAACGTGGGATGTATATTTTACCTTCACAATATGTAGTCTTAGACTGCATAGTGATCCATGTTTCTTCTAGTCTGGATTTTTTTTTTTTTCCTTTCCTGTCTCCATTATTAAAACTTACCTTGTTTTTCATCTTTTTTTGCTGAAATAGGACTCTGTCTCTTCATGTCCTACTTACGCATGTTGATAATTAATGTGTGTTTCACTGATGGTTGCCCATAGCATGATAATTTGAAAAGTCCTAATGTCCCTTATTAAATCCTGCTGTGTGACCTGAATTAAAGGGATAGAAAGGATTTTAGATGAATTAGGGATTATGCAGGAATGTCTTCTTTCTGTTAAATTTGTCTAGTTATAGTGGAACTTAACAAACAAAACTGAAGGAAACATATAGTGATAGTTTAAATGTGTAATCATCCCACATCAGTAAATTTTCCAAACCTGTGTTTGAAATTATTCAGTCTTTAAGCATTCAAACCTTAGTAGATTATGCATTTGAAAATATATTTGATAGCCGTACAAAGTACTTATACTAAATATTGATTTACTATTTTCTAGAGAAGGAATTAGAAACTTTAGAAATTAGAGAGAAATGTCAAAGTATGGACAATTGGTTGGACAGATAGGACCTTTTGGGTGTGTGAGTGTGTGTGTGTGTGTGTGTGTGAGTGATAGCCCTTTTAGGAGATTTCATAGTTCTGTTCTCATATTTAGCATGGGACTTTCAGAAATCTGAACTTTTCCAGTTGATCTAGAGTATGTCAGGCATTAAATGACTGTTTTCAGTGTCACTCCCTAATTAGACTCAGAAGAAAGAACTAGGACCTGGATACAAAACATGCTCGTCCATTCTTCAGGGCTCTTTCTAGGAAGTCTTGCTTCTTGGGAAAGCACATCATTTAGTGACAGGCAGATCCCAGCAGATGGACATGGGTAGTGTTGAGGAGTAATTTTAACTGTATTTTTTTACCTGCGGGGCTTCTCTGATCCTCTAGAGTATTCGCCTTTCTCCTCAGAACATTCTTCCTGCAGGTCCATTTTCTCCTGTTGAATGAGGTTAAAGAAGAAGTCAAATTCTTCACTTTGGATCTGTCTTTATCTCCATCTTTTAACTAGTGTTTCATCAGACATTTGTTTAAATTCCAGTCCTAAGGATATTTGTCTCTGATTGAACATTAGCCTTGTTGCTTCTGTTCTGTTTTGGGAATGCATCAGATACTTTGAAAGGACACAGGTGTCCCTTTGAGGGAAAGACTGATGGTACTGTCTTTTTTTTTTTTTTTTTTTGCAGGCTGCTTATCTCACCCATTTTGTTTTATCTGTTTTAACTTTTAAGAGGAACTATCACCTGAAATTTGGACACTTTACTGAGAACTCTCAACATTCAGGGTAGCTTGCATTAGTAGGAGGAATTTGGACCTGAGATAGGTAAATTCATTCCTTTTTGATAATTTAACTTATTAAAGTCATTATAGTAGAAAGGTGTATTAAGTAAATACTATTTTAATTAGGCAATACAAAGTATACAACAAGGTATACAGTTCAGAAGTTATAAATGGGGGAGTGCCTGGGTAGCTGAGTTGGTTAAGCGTCTGACTCTTGATTTCGGCTTAGGTCATGATCTCAGGGTCATGAAATCAAGCCCTGCATTGGGCTCTGTGCTCACTTAGTGGGGAGTCTGCTTGAGATTCTTTCCCTCTGTACCCCCTGCCCCCCGCGTGTGTGCGCTCTCTCTCAAATAAATACATCTTAAAAAAAAAAGAGAAGATATAAAAGTGTAAAAAGTACATATTCTCACTTTTGCCATCAGACAGCCAGTTTCCTCTTTTTGGTTAACTACTGTTAAAACAGTTTCTTTTAGGGCTCTCCAGATATATTCTATATATTCTATATAGGATATTCTGTAAAATATATATATATACACACACACACACACATTTTAATACAAATTGTATCTGTACTTGCTGTTCTGAATATTTTTTCATTTAACACTAACTTGAATGTGGTTTTTAAAATATGAGTACATGTAGAGCTCCCTCTTTTTAAAATGATCGCACAGTATTACATTGTATACATGTACCGTAATTTATTTAACCAGTGCAGTATTAAAAGTCATTTAGGTTGATTCTGTTTCTATATAGTGATCTATTTATGTACCATTACCTCAGTGTTTTAATTTTAGCTTTATAACATGTTTTCAGAACTTTTCAGGCTATTCTTGTTTATTTTCCCTCGTTATATTTAACTTTAGAGTCAATGTGTCAAGTTCTGAGAACCTATTGATAGTTTTATTAAGAATGTCTTTAGTTTAAGGACTAACATAGAGAAATATCTTTCAGATCTTGACTTTTCCTGTCCAGAAATATGGTATGCCTTTCCTTTTAAATGCTCTTTTAAGTCCTTAGAAAGGACTTTAAAAAAATATCTTTACAGATCTTGCATATTTCCTTAAATTTTATTCCTTTTTATTTTATTTTAGAAATAATTTTCTTATTTTACTTTGGACAATCTCAAACTTTTAGAAAGGCTGCAATTATAGCACAAAGAACTTTTATTTCCTTGAAAAATTCGTCTTCGTATACCATTGCTCCTCAATACTTCAGTGTATATTTCCTAAAAAAGCGGTTTCCTATATAGCCACAATATTTCCATCAAAATCAAGAAGTTACCATTGATAATTACTTTCATCTAATCTTTAGACTTTTTTATATATCACCATTTGTAATAGTGATGTTCTTTGTAGCAAAAGAATCCAGTCCAGAATGATGGATTATATTTTCTTGTTTTCAGGTCTTTTAAACATCCCTTCATTCTCAAATAGTCCTTAGTGTTTCCTTGATTTATTTTCTTTCTTTCTTTCTTTCTTTCTTTCTTTCTTTCTTTCTTTCTTTCTTTCTTTCTCTTTCTTTCTTTCCTTTCTTTCTTTCCTCCCTCCCTCCCTCCCTCCCTCCCTTCCCTCCCCTCCTTTCTCTTTCTTTCTTTCTTTCTTTCTTCCTTCCTTCCTTCCTTCCTTCCTTCCTTCCTTCCTTCCTTCCTTCCTTCTTTCCTTTCCTTTCCTTTCCTTTCCTTTCCTTTCCTTTCCTTTTCTTTTCTTTTCTTTTCTTTTCTTTTCTTTTCTTTTCTTTTCTTTCAAGATTTTAGTTAGTTGTCGGAGGGAGAGAGAGAGAACACGCACAAGCAGGGCCAGTGGCCGGTGGAGGGAGAAGCAGGTTTCCCGCTGAGCAAGGAGCCTAATGTGGGACTTGATTCCAGGTCCCTGGGATTGTGACCTGAGCTGAAGGCAGATGCTTAACTGACTGAGCCACCCAGGCATCCGTCCTTGATTTTCATAATATTGACACCTTTGAGGATTACAGGCCAGTTATTTTATAGACTCTCCCTTAATTTTTGTTTTCTGATATCACAGAGATGGAACTGTATTTCTTTTATTACATCTTATCAGGTGGTACACAATTTCATTTTGTTCTGTTAATGTTAACTTTGCTTAAGATCTTCTATGCTAGACTCCTCAATGCTTCTCTAATTTTTTTGTTTTGTTTTGAAAAACTATATAAATACTTGTTTATTAAGCTTTCAATTTATTCATTTTTATCAATTAGGATTTATGGTTTCCTGTTCTATTCAATGAGTTCTAATCTGTTAATATTGTTATTTATATTGATTCATTTTTATCAATTAGGATTTATGGTTTCCTGTTCTATTCAATGAGTTCTAATCTGTTAATATTGTTATTTATATTGATGCTTAAATTGTCATAGATTTGGCCCATGGGAATCCTTTATGCTGGGTTCTGGGTTTTTGACATGTCCCATCATCCTTTGAGCATTCTCTCCCTTTTGGACACAGTGAAATATGCAAGCTCATCTTGAACTTTCCTACTCCAAATACTTAGAAGCCAAGATCTAGGTGGTTATTGATATTGGGGTGTTGCTTCTGTGCCCTCGCAGTGAACCGAGCTAGAGAATATGTGTTTGTTCAGATATACATGCACACACACAAAAATTATATAACAAATGTACTAATATTGGAGCATTCTTGGACTCTGGAATGACTTTTTAGTTATGGTTTATTATTTTAATGTGCTTTTGGATTTTGCTTCCTCTTTTTTTTTTTCTTTGTGGTGGGCAGCAAATTGAGTGATAGTGAGCGATAGTACAAACCACCCAAAGAGGGAGGGGACCCAAGAGGGTTCCCTGCTTCCTCATTTTTTAAAAGAATTTTCATCAATACTCTTAAATAAAATTGTTCTGCAGTTTTCTTGGGCCATTTCTCAAGTTTTGTTACCTATTTAGGTGTGCTTCTTAAAGGATTTTAAAGCTTTTTTTTTTTCCCCTTGTACTCAGGAATAGTTTAAGTAACATTGGATTATGTTTCTGAAAAATTGAGCATAATTCTATGAAACCATCTGGGCTTGGTACTGCAAGTTTTTTCTTGATTTAGTGGGCTTTTGGTTTGCTTTTTTGTGGTAGCTAAAGAGCCTAGCAAAGAGGTCAGTTATATTTGGGGTCTGGGTTTTGGGGATACTAAATATGCAGTTATTTCATTGCGCCTACTTGCTGTTTGACTTCAGGCACTGATTTCCATTTTTGAGCCTTAGTTTCATCATCTCTCAAATGGGAATAATTATAGCTGGCTAATAGCACAGAAAACTTTTAAGAATGAAAATGAAGTATTGTATGGTACAGCACAGTAAAGAACCAAACAAATGCAATTTTTTTTTAAAAGATTCGTTTTAATAAGATTTCAGTGTTCAAAGAGTTGTCAGTGAGGGTAGTCTTTAGTATAATACTGTTGAACGAGTTTGTGCAGATGGCCCATGTTATTCTGCAAAAGACCAAGCTGTCAACAACAAAGAGAAATTATAAATCAAACAAACAAAATGTGGTAGAGTTTATTTTCATGAACATTAATGTGGGTTTGGTCTTGTATTTATTAAAACCATAGTTTAAATCCAGGAGAAGCATTGGGTAACAGATTATGATTTTCCTTTGTGCTTGTATCATGATTATATTTGTGATTATTATAGTTTGGTTAAATATTTGACATTTTAAAGAAAGTTAAACTCATCTAAGGAGACGTTGAAAATACTTTCATGTGTTTAGATGCAGTTTGCATGGTAAAGAAACTCTGTATTGGTATTAAGATTAAAAGAATAAATGACTTACAAATATCTGCGCAAGGCACTATGCTAACACTGCATACAGGATGAGAATATAGGAAATCCTTTTCCTTCAAGCTTGGGTTTTTTGGACAGGTAGTTACCAAAAAATGTGCAAATTGTCATGGTTCTTTAAAATAGTGTGCCTTGCATTCATTAATAATGGAATAAGCAAGGACCATCAGATTATTGTATAGTCTGATACTTTCCAATCCTTTTTTCTCCCCCCTCAGTATAGCTGGTACTGTGTATGGCTTATGTGATTGTGAATCTTTAAAAAGAATTTTAAAGTTTGCATACAAAATTAAATTTAAATATGTTTTCAAAATACTTCAAATTTTAGACTTTTTATGTTTGAAACTGATAATAAATGATTTACCTGGCTTCTCATGAGTTCTTCTGATAAATAGTTCAGGTAATCTCAGTTGTAAATGTGACGTGGGCTTCACTGTAGAGCTGGTGGTAGTGACAAGGGTTCCACCGCAGGCACTGATCTGCTCCAGGGATAGCTGCAGGTGGTGCAGTCCGGAAGTCAGGCGAGGGGCTGGCCAGCAAGTCTGTGGCAGGGTGCAGGGAGTGCGCAGTGGGTGACACTGGCCTATGGTTGTCACGATGCTGCAACAGGTGGCTGGAGTCTGGGTTTCGGAACCTGGGAGACCCAGGTATGTCTTGCCTGTGCCAGGGAGCATTTGTTTCCTCCTTCCCAGGTCTTCTGAAGGAGGAGACAATCCAAACTTGGCAAACTTATTAGTTGGAACTCACAATTATGTGCAATGCAAGTTTTGGAAACTTGAAATTGCTTTCTTTTCTTTGGCTGTTTTGTGTGTCCTTATCAATCCCCCTGCATAATAATAGGGATTTAGAAAGCAAATGAGGTTTCTAAATTTGGAGTCATAGGAGAATAATCCTTTTTTTCTATTCATGCAGAAATATTAGTTGGCATTGATTGCATATTTTTTTGCTCCTGTCTGAACCCATATTTTAGTGTAGTTTTGTGATTTTCCTAAAGTTGGCATTAACAGAGAATGAAGTTTTTTTTAACTCAAATTTTAGAAAATTTCAGAGTTTCTCTTCTTAGCCCTTTTCATAAAGGCCCTGACTCTCAATCAGATACAAGTTCACATGTTTTAAAAATGATTTTTACATATTTCCTAACTTAAAAAAAAAAGATTTTATTTATTTATTTGTGAGGGAGGGAGGGGGAGAGAGAGAGAGAGAGAGAGAGAGAGAGAGCTCAAGAAAACAGCCCGAGAGATGGGGGAAGGAGAAGCAGACTCCTTGCTGAGCAGGGAGCCCAGTGCAATGCAGAGCGGGATCCCAGGATGCTGGAATCATGACTGAGCGGAAGGCAGAGGCTTAGCTGACTGAGCCACCCAGGTGCCTCTTGTCATAAGTTTTAAAGCATTTTTTTTGTTCATTGCTTAGATGTTTTATTGATATGCAGGTTAGAGATTGTGTTTGGGTTTAAATTTAAAATAGTAGATTTAGAAAGAGAGGTCTAGGAGTAAAGAAAATGTTGGTCATTTTTAATTAGTATTTTCTATTCTTAAAAATAAACTTAGGGGCACCTGGGGGGCTCAGTCGTTAAGCATCTGCCTTAGGCTCAGGGCGTGATCCTGGCATTCTGGGATCGAGCCCCACATCAGGCTCCTCTGCTATGAGCCTGCTTCTTCCTCTCCCACTCCCCCTGCTTGTGTTCCCTCCCTCGCTGGCTGTCTCTCTCTCTGTCAAATAAATAAATAAAATCTTAAAAAAAAATAAACTTAATGCCAAGATAATGCTTTCTCTGCCTTGTGATCATTGTCTACCAGGTAAGTTTTGATTCCATGTAGTATCCATATTACTTTAGACATTTTTACTTCAAAAGGACTTAGCACTGTGTCTGTGTTTACACTTACTGAGTTTTTTTTTCTTTTCTTTGACTGTATTCTCTGTACCTTTGACAAATTGAATAGTAAGATCTGATTTGACATTTTCCTGCATTGCAGTGTGAGAAATTGCTTTTATGAAACACTACAAACTACTTTCTAAATAAAAAGATTTATTACTTAGAATTACTGCTGTTTTAAACTTTCTTTTCTTCTGCTATTAATGATGCATTTATGCCAAAATTTCCTCCCAGGTCAGAGGGTATTGGTAGGATGCATAGTTCATATAGCTGGAAAAGATTTTTATCCTAGTGTATGAAGGACTTTTTACACAAATTACCTTTTAATGCTAAAATCATTGTTAATGTTATAATTGATGATTATTTAAGTCAGTTGTTTTACCAAAGAATCCACACTTGATTGTTCATTTAATCTGTAAATTTAAAGAAATTTTAGTTGTGTTATTGGTTGTATAACAGAGTAAGACTAAGAGGAGGAGACCCAGGCAATTTATTGCCATTTTAAGTACTAGAATACAAATACATAACCCAATCACAGACTTTAAGTTAAAATAATAAATAAATTCACAATATAAAAATAATTCACAAAATATAGTTAGAACAGCTTAAAGCCCTGTGTTGAGTCTTCATTGGCCATGCAGGTCCTATTTGGTACCTTTATTGTACAAAAATCCATATTTTTTTGCCAAAATTAAAAGCTGGAAGTGATTGGTATTACAGAAAGATTGTTTGTATTAAAGAATGGTTTTAGCATAGAAGTTAAGATTTTTTGGTTTAATTCAAAGTATATTTCAATTTCCTAGGTATTTTCGGAAATATATCACTTATATTGGTTGTTTCATCAATTTAATGCTTGAGGTATGCAAAAGACATACTAGTACAGTCCTATGAATTCACCCAGATACAATTATGTGATTTTCTTGTATCCCATCTGCTTTCCTTTAGGAATATTGTCCTGATTTTTGTGTTCACTATTCCCTTGCTTTATCTTTTTTTTTTTTTTTTTTTTTAAGATTTAAAAGAATCCTGCATGGGGGGGCGGGGAGGAGAGGCAAAGGGAGAGGAAGAGGATCCCAAGCAGACTCCCTGCTGAGCGGGAAGCCTGATGCAGGGCTCAATCTCACATAAAAATATTTTATTATTTTTTAAAACCCTTCACCCAGTGTGGGGCTCAGACTCACAACCTGGAGATTAAGAGTCATATGCTTTACCCACTGAACCAGCCAGGCACCCCACTATTCCCTTGTTTAAAAAGATGGATTTATTTTATATGCATTTATCATTTAAGAGGAGATTACATTTTATTTTTTAGATTTGTAAAAATAGACATATGCTTTGAAGAGTACACGACTTAACTTTCTGAGGTTCATATGTTTATTGTTGGGAGTAGCTTTGGTTTGTTCATTTGTTTCATTTTCACTGCTGTGAATTGGTTGAATATACTCTTATTTATTGATTCTCTTGTAAATGGACATTTTAGTTGCTTTCAATTTTTAGCTGTTACAGAAATGCTACTGTGAACATTATCATACCATGTCTATTATTGAACATATGCTCTAGTTTCTTTAGGCCTCATAGCAGGGTTTTTGAACCTCAGCACACTTGACAGTTAGGGCTAAATAATTCTTTGTCGTGGGGGCCTTCTTATGCATTGTATGTTAAGCAGTGTCCCTGGTCTATACCCACTAGATGCCACTAGCACTCCTCCAGTTGTGACAAATAAAAATAACTGCTGACATTGCTAGTTTCCCCCAGGGGACAAAAATCACCCCTGGTTTGGAACCATTGTTGCCTTTGATGAACAATTTAAAATTCTTTTAAAAGTTTCATACATATGGGGATTTTAAATT
The DNA here is from genome assembly GCF_024610735.1 of Ursus americanus. Taxonomy (NCBI): domain Eukaryota; kingdom Metazoa; phylum Chordata; class Mammalia; order Carnivora; family Ursidae; genus Ursus; species Ursus americanus. The sequence goes on along the minus strand of NC_142144.1, from coordinate 59,020,233 downwards.
TATCTTTTAATTTATAATTTAAAATTTCCCTCTGTTTTGGTAAGTATATATCCTACATAAAAGCTCTTACTATTGGGTCCCTTGGAAATTTTTTTTTTTTTCTTTTAAGTAGGCTCCATACCCAGCGTGGAGCCCAATGTGGGGCTTAAAGTCACCTTGAGATCAAGACCTGATCTGAGATCAAGAGTTGGATGCTTAACCCACTAAGCCACCCGGGGGCCCCTTGGGAAAATTTAGAAGTATAAAGGAGTCCTGAGACTAAAAAGTTTGAGAAAACTGTTCTAGGCTTCCAATTCCTTACTTACAGAATAGAGTTAATAATACCTTGTTAGGCCTCTTGGAAGGACTTAATGAGTTATCGTTTATATTAGTATTGTTATTGTGTGCTACCCATCCCCTGTAGAAGGCTAGCTCACCTTTTTTTGACCCAAATGCCATTTCGAGGCCCATCTCACACTCACCCCTTCACTTTGCCCTTTCCCACAGTGCCCATATTTAGTCTTGTCTTTTCCCTAGGAACTCCTAGAGCATTTATGTTTGTACCTAGAATTTGACTCTGAAGTGCATACTGCCTTGTATTGCCAGCTTTGCTAGGATTCCTTAGCCTTCTGGATTTTCACAAAGGGTAAGGAATTCCTGGTCAGTTGCCCAATCTTTATTACTGTTGTCATTTTCCTTCTGATTTTGGTCAAGCTAGGCAGTTATCCTGGGAAGAGTTCTTTTTACTTTTGGATTCAGTACCCAGAGTTAGATGGAAACATATTTCAAGCACCCAAGCCTCCCTTTCTCCCTTCCTGTTTAATCACTGTAGTAAAATCTCAGTTATACCTATATCTTTTTAAAACTATATGACCTTGAGTAAGTTTGTTATCTTTTCTTTTTAATTTATTTTAGAGAGAGAGAAAGAGAGCACATGAGAGTGTGTGCAAGTGCTCACACATGAGCAGGGGGAGGGGCAGAGGGAGAGGGAGAGAGAGAAGCAGTCTCCTAGCTGAGTGTGGAGCCCCCCTGAAGTGGGGCTCCATCTCATGAACCTGAGATCATGACCTGAGCTAAAATCAAGAGTCAGACGCTTAACTGACTGAGCCACCCATCTTTTTGATGAATGTATTAAGTGCTAACTGTTGGCTGCCACTGCCATTAAGTAATGCAGAGGTTCTTCCTTTTTCTTTCTCTTGGACACCTCTTTAGGGATTCATGGGTGGAGTTAGGATGACTTTGTGGTCTCTTCTGTTATCTTTTCTGTCGCTGATGTAGCTCTTTCAGTAGTCAATGCCTGTGTTTTGCATTTTTGAGATGGCTCTCTTATTTTATCCTAAGATAAGAAAGTTGTTTTTTCTTCCTTCTTAATGCCTCCAGGTCCTTGAAGTTAAGTAATTTTATCAGGCAAACTCTTTGATTAATCTTCGTATTTAGCTATAGAAACAGAACTGTCTCTTGAAGGAATGAATGACTTAGGAGGGATAGGTAGTAAGATCTGAAACTCTCCATGCTTTGGAGGAAAATGATGGGGCTAGTTATCTTACATGTTGAGCTTTGAAGTTACAGTGATTTGTAATTGGAAGCCATTTTTACTGAGAGATTGGTTCAGTGAGAATGTTACATTTGGAAGATTTATCTATTTAAGTAGAAGTTGGGGGTATTGTAGAGTTAAAAGCTTAGAAATCAGAAAGGTATTGATTAAATAAGGACTTGAACTTAAGTTACTTGATTTTTGTTAATGTAAATAATTAGTGCCTTCCATCCCTTCCAAGTTACTTGATTTTTGTTAATGTAAATAATTAGTGCCTTCCATCCCTCTACACTTTGTTCCTTTCTCTCTCTCATATAACACTGGGGTCATAAAGGACTTAGAGATCATGCAGTTTACTGGTTCCCAGACTTCTGGATTTGAAAAAATAAGTTGGACTGACATAGGCCTTTCCTTTTTTTAGTCAACTTTTAATTTTCTAAAATAAAAAGTATCAAAGAAAACTTACTGTCTACTGTTATTGTCTAAAAAACGTCAACAAAGTAGAAAGGATTCTCTAAAAATAAAAGCTGGAACTTTATGAAAAATCAGAGCACTTTCATTCCTGTTTTTGGAGGACTGGTGGAATCACTGTTCACCAGTGTTTAGGAACACTGAATTGTTCAATTTCCTAAGTTTGGAGGTTACTAAGATTTAACATTAACAGTGGTGTAGTGGTTAGGTGAGGTCACACCTCTAGGTATTGATGGAGGCGCAGTTCAGCTGACTTCTGTGGCTGTGATCTAATCCATTGGTTCTTAACTATTTTTTTGGTTCATGTGTGACATATTTTTGAGAGTGATAGGAGCTGTAGATCCTTACGTTGGGGAAAAAAAAACAATGGACAAGAATAACATGAAGACTGCAAAGAGTAATGAATTATAGATGAGACCATGAAAAACAGGCAAATGCATTTGAATGGACAGTTTTCCAGAAAAGTATAAATTTTAAAACAGATTATAGAAGCAGTAGCAATATTGTGACAGATGATAATAACACTTACTGTGGTAAGCATTTCATAATGTATATATTATTGTTCAATTAATATTTTGTACACCTGAGACAGGTATAATATTGGATGTCGGCTCTACTTCAATAAAAAAACACACATTAAAAGACACACAAAAAGAAATAGTAGAAATATACCATTTAAGAGAATTGATTCTGTGGTTATAGGTCTTAACCATCAAAAAAAAAAAAAAAAAAAAAAAAACCAGGTTCAGAGGATTTTGTAGGCTAGTTCTACAAAGTATTCAAATAATACTTAACTCTAACCCTTACAGAGTTTCTCTCTTTCAGGAACACTGCCTGGCTCATTTTTTATCAGGCTGGTAAGTCTTAATACTAGCATCAGACAAGAATGGTGTAAATAAGGACTAGGGAAAATTACAAGCTAACCTCACTTGTGAAGATAGGATATGAAACCTTAAATATAATATTAGCACAGATAATTTCAGTGTGCAGTTCTGATAATACAGGATCAGGTTGGGTGCATTTTAGTAATATAGGTTAGTTCAACATTAGAATTCTATTGAATTGCGATAATAGATTAAAAGGAGAAAACCCATTGTAACAGATACAGAAAAAGTATTTGCTAAAATTTAACATATATTTGTAATTTAAAAGCAAAACAACAACAACAACAACAACAAAAAGCCTCCTAGAGAAAGGAATAGAGTAGAACTTTTCTAACCTGTTAAAGGGTACCTATACACAGTAAATACTCCAAAGATAAGGGCTAGAAGCATTCCCTGTATATTAAGACATTCCACTGTCACTAGTTCTCTGTAGTACTAGGATGTTTGAGACAGGTCAGTAAGATGAGAAAGAGAAATTAGAAGAATAGGGGAGCCTGGGTGGCTCGGTCGTTAAGTGTCTGCCTTCAGCCCAGGTCGTGGGGTCCCAGGGTCCTGGGATCGAGCCCCGCATCGGGCTCCCTGCTCCACTGGGAGCCTGCTTCTTCCTCTCCCACTCCCCCTGCTTGTGTTCCCTCTCTCGCTGGTGGTCTCTCTCTGTGTCAAATAAATAAATAAAATGTTAAAAAAAAAGAAAGAATAAAATTTGTAAAGGAAACAAGAAAGTACTATTCTCAGATAATTTTCACATGATAGTCTAGATGGAATCATTAATCTACAGACAAATGATTGGAAATGAGATTATAAGTAGGTAGCTGGATATGAGATTAATTTAAAAATTAATGATATATGCCAGCAACAAAAGGAAGAACTCTTCGCTTAAAAAATATTATACCAAAATGGAAAATGTTCTACTTAAAACAAATGCATGTTCTATTTAATGTTCTATTTAAAACAAATACATGTTCTATTTAAATGTTAAAACAAAATGACTGAATTCTTAAAAAATTAAAGACAAAAGCTCTGAAAATATCCCGCAGGAAAGAATACTAAAGAGACATGACAGCTACATGTATTTTCTTTTTTTTTCTTCCATGCATTTTTCTAATTCTAGACTGAATTCCCTACTAGAGGGAAAAGAAGGGTATCACATATATTATTCATCCCTTGACAAAATTGGAACACAGTATCTTTTAAACTTACTGGAGTCGAAAACTTCACTGTCTTGATGCAAGAGAAGACCCCTATTAGGAAATGTACACTAAAGTTTTTAGGGGTAAGGGGCCGTAATATATGCAACTTACTCCCAAATGGTTCAGAAAAACAAATTGTGGGTGATATACATATGGAGAGAGAGAGAACGTAAATTGATAAGGCAGCAAATAGGGTAAAAGACTAATAGATGAATCTGGGTAAAGTGTGTATGGGCTTTTTCTTTTTTTCTATTCCAGTAATTTTTCTGTAAGTTTGAAGTTCTTTCTTTCTTTCTTTCTTTCTTTCTTTCTTTCTTTCTTTCTTTCTTTCTTCTCTCTCTTTCTTTCTCCCTTCCTTCCTTCCTTCCTTCCTTCCTTCCTTCCTTCCTTCCTTCCTTCCTGATTTTATTTATTTATTTGAGAGAGAGAGAGCCTGGCAGGGGAGGGGGGACAGAAGGAGAGGGAGAGAGAGGAATCTCAAATGGACTCCATACTGAGGGCAGAGTCTGACTCTGGGCTTGATCCCATCACACAGAGATCATGACCTGAACCCAAACCAAGAGTTGGATGCTTAACAGACCGAGCCACCCAGGCACTCCTGAAGTTATTTCTAAAGAAAAAGTTAGAAAAGATAATATCAACAAATATAAGAATAAACCCGCCAAGCTTTGTGTTTTTCTTTAACACAGATTACACTCCTTCATTGATTTAACTTTCTCCTAAAGCAGGAATGGAGGGCTTGGCAGTACGGAAGAAAGAAGGGAACAGTTATGTTTAGCCACGTGGAAAGACTTCGACAATTTTTGTCTTTCCATTATTGTAAGACACAGAACGGTTCTTTCCCAAGGTATTGAGTAGTTTTTATTTTCATTAAAGATGTAAATCTTTACAAAAAATTTATACATCTATTATTTTATTTCTGCTTAAAACTTACACAATCATTTGCCTATCTTTTGTTGTAGGACAGAGCCTTTTCTTTGAGTAAAGGTTGGAGTCCTGCATTTCCTCTTTGGCATAAACCACACCTACAATATAGCATCTACTACTTTCAGTTTCTGTTTCTTTAAAGTAGAGTGAGAGTTAAACACTTGAAGTAATATGAGCTGGCATCCTAGATTTTACAAATCCCTCTACCCCCTAATTTTTTATTTTGCATTTCCCACACTTCATTTGACATCCCTCTTCCCTTTTTTTCCCCTTCCCTTTTAAAAAAAATCATGTCATCTCTATTGGATCATTCTAAAAGATTCAACTTAAATCTTATAGAAACAATAACATTGTTGTATTCACACTTTATTTAATTATGTCAGGTAGTTGGCACAACTGGCATAAACTGGATTGCAAATAAACACTTGATTGCTAAGCTTGCAATTCACCTGGTACTTAGACATAATAAACACAGTCTACTAGTCTCCACTGTGTTGTGTTTTTTGTAGCAGTGGTGTTTTTCAGAGATAATATATAGTATGTATCCCTCATCTGGTAAATCTGTTAAGTAGAGGGTTATTGGGAGCTTCTACTATAAGTGGGCCAGTAAGACTAGGTAGTTTAGTTTGTTTAATGACTCAATTAGTAATTTCTACTCAATATTACAAAATGAATTTTGAGTCATTCAAGTTAATTTCATTAATATACACCAAGGAACTGATTGGTAGACAGGATTACTCAAAAGGCAAACAAGTGTGAATAAAACCTTCATTTGATTTATGTATGGTATTTGTATACCGGGTTTCTTTTCCATTCATCATTGTTATCTGTTTATATTTGATAATTTTATCAGCCGTGATTCAATTACAGATAATGGCCACTACCCTGGTTAACTTAAGCAGAAAGGGATTTGATACTAGAGCTGTTGAAGGTTGGAGAGCAGGCTCTTGACTGGGTCCCCAGGGACTCATCATGTGGGATGTCTCCCAGAACACCACTGCTGGAGGTCCTGCCAAGGGAACTGCCATTTCTGCTACAAATAGGAAACTGAAGAATCAGAGTCTGGGATCAGAGCACCATGGCTGAAATCTGTGGAGCAGGAAGTTGCTGCTGCATTTGTTTGTTCCATGAACATGCCATCTTAATTATCATACAGAGATCAGGAATAGTGCTAGGACTGTTCTTAGGAGCTAAATTACTTGTGCTGTCTCTGTTCCAGCAAAAAAAATGCCTTATGGTCTCCAATTCTTTCCACACTCTGCCTAGTTCTGAATTCAAGTCTCTTGATTCTTCACTGGAAGAATTTAAATCATATCTGGAATGCCTGTTGCAGTGTAGATTTTAGCTCTTCATACTATCCATTCTCTTGAAGATGCAGTCTCTTCAAGCGTTTATCCTATGACTTGTATTATGCCTAGGATGACTGAAGCTTGGTTTTTTTCTTCCTTCTTTTTTCCCCTTAAAATCCTCTCTCTCTCAGGCTTTGCATTCTTTGTATGGTACTTCTAACTGTGAATGTCCTTCCTTCAGTCATTTTCTGTTTATACAAGAGGAGGACAGAGTCTTTCCCAGCCCTTCATGGCTTCATGTGTTCTCCAATTCTGAGTTCCTGGGGGAGTGATTGAGCTAGTGCAGGTCAATTGCAGTATGAAGGATGGACTGCCTGGACTCATTGCTGTCAGTGGAAGAAATTCTTGAGGGGAGAGGAGGACGATGGTCTCCATGGGTTGAGGGGTGGGGGCTTTTTGTGAATGGTCTCATTACAAGGGCTAAGATATAATTGATTCTCATTATTTGTGGTAGTTATGTTCCATAAAGTCACTGAAAATACTGAATTAGTGAATACTGAACTATTGCTCTGAGGGGAAATACAGGGTTAGATTCTTTTGAGGCTTTGATCAAAAAGCCTTGTTTTATGTGTATTTCTGTTTTAAAGACACCTTATTTAATATGTAATTCTTGATTCATTAATATTGAACTCATGCCAGCAGCACAATAACTGATGCCTAAAGTTATGTCACAAAGTATGTTTGTGATAGGGCATATCACACAAGGGCTTTCTTGCACTTAGGAACTTGGGGGCAGTTTTAAGTAGCTAAATCACCAATAAGAGCACAAAAATGCAAAAACCACTGGCACTAAATAGACCGCAAAACTGTATTTTTGCCTTGTTTGACTTCTGCTGAAGGAATGTGCCTTTTGGGTGATTCAAATATTTCAACACTGTGCATGTCTGTGAATGACCATAACATGCCACAGTTATTGGTTTGGGGGTTAAAGATAAATTTTAGAAAATAGGTGAATTTGCCAATTCTGAATCCAGGAATAACGAGGATGACGGTATACGTGGAGTGAGGGTGAGGAGAGCATTAAAAAATAACACTGTTGGTTGGTAGGGAGTGTTACCAGGAAAGGCTTCATAATGTAGTCTACATGTGAGATAAACTTTGAAAGATGGGTTTTACTAGAACTGACTGAGGAAAGGCCAAGGAAATAGTGCAGTAGTTAAAAATATGAGTGTTAGAATCTTGGATTAGGTTCAAATCTCATCCTTAGCTCTTGTTATGGGACCTTGTACAAGCATTTTAATCTTCATCATCTCCATCATTGGTGAAATAAAGGCATTCGTGGTCATTTTCAGTGGAGCAATTAGGCTTATTTATTTATTTATTTATTCATTTTTGAGCTATTAGGTTTAAATAAGAGGGTACACATTAATGTACTTTGTAGAAATGAAGCTCACAGGAAGTACTCAGTCATACATATGACACATATGTCTATATATAGTACATTGAAGGAGGGAAATAACTTGGCACCATTGGGAGCTTTGGTTAGAATGAAGCAAAGGTTTCAGGCAGGCCAAGGGGATCTTTGAGGCTGGGGAAGAAGGCAGGAGCTAGACCATGGAGGTAGCTTCCATGCTGAAATGGTACTGAGCTACTGAGGGATTTAAAATAAGGATGGCATCGGGCGCCTGGGTGGCTCAGTTGGTTAAGCATCTGCCTTCGGGTCATGATCTCGGGGTCCTGAGATCGAGCCCCCCATCCAGCTCCCTGCTTAGTGGAGAGTCTGCTTCTCCCCCTCTCTCTGCCCCCCCCATGCTCACTCTCTTTCTCTCTCAAATAAATAAATAAAAAATCTTAAAATGAAATAAGGATGGCATGATCAGTTTTGTGTTGAGAGAATTTGTTCTGGGGACCCCTGGGTGGTTCAGTCTGTTAAGTATCTTCCTTTGGCCCAGGTCATGATCTGCGGGTCCTGGGATTGAGTCTCATGTCAGACTTCCTGCTCAGCAGGGTGTCTAATTCTCCCTCTTCCTCTGCCCCTCCCCTTCCTCTGCCCCTCTTCCTCTGCCCCTCATGTGCTCATGCCCTCCCTCTAAAATAAATAAATAAAAAATGTTAAAAAAAAGAAAGTTCTGTGTTTTTTTGAGGATGTATAGAAGAGAATTGAAGAGGTTGAACTAAAGGTGAGTAAATCAGCAAAGACTATTGGAGTAGTTTAGAAAAGAAAGGACCAAAGTTTGATTTAGGATAGTAACTTTGGGAATAGAGACTAGGGAATGGATATAAAAGATGTTCAGGAAGTCAAATAGACAATATTTGGTACCCACATGGAGGTGGAGAGGCAGGGTTGAAAATGGAATTCTGGAATTCTGATGCGGACCTTACATTGGAGGGCAGGGCTTGTGTAGGCGATGCTCTCCTTTTCTCCTTCCCCCGCTGCCCTTTACCCTGTTAAAGGGTTGGATTCTGCTGTTCTTGTTCTCAAGGCTGTGGTGGTGTTCTGTGCTTCCCTTTTTTGCAGTACCTGGCCTGTGGTATTAGAGCCATCTGTATAGTTGTTCCCTCTTGTGCGTGTAAGCTCTTTGAGGATTAGTGCTGGTCAGTGCTGGCCAGAAAAAGGCAAGCAGGACTGTGGATGGATTGAATGAACCAAGATTGGGACTGTTGGGTAGAGAAGCAGATTTTGGAGGAAAGATTCCTTTTTATCCCTGTTAACTTTTGGATTCAGTTTTGTCCCTATTGAGTTTGAGGATCATCTCCAGATGGCTCTGCCTCGTAGGTACTTAGGTTTACTGGACTTGGATTCAGGGGAGACAGGTCCTTGTGTTGTATTTCTGAGGCACTGGTAAGGGTAGTTGGGTAAAATTTCCCATGGTGTCTGTGTCTGGTGAAAAGGAAAGGAAAGACAACCACAGAAATAATCTTGTAGTATACCAGTAGTGAAGGGTTTGGCTCTGGAGGAGCACAGAAAGGAGTTCAGGGTGGAGGGTGGAGTAAACCATAATAGAGTGAGTGGAGGATGGTGTATGTGTGTCATTGTCCCCCTACCTCCCCCCTTGCCTCCCCTCCCCCCCGCCAGTCTGCTGAAGCTGTACTAGGGGAAGGCTTATCCAGTTTTAAATGCTGCAAAGAACTACTGGGTATTTACCCCAAAGATACAGACCTAGTGAAGAGAAGGGCCATATGCACCCCAATGTTCATAGCGGCATTGTCCACAATAGCTAAATCATGGAAGGAGCCGAGATGCCCTTCAACAGATGACTGGATTAAGAAGATGTGGTCCATTTATACAATGGAATATTACTCAGCCATCAAAAAGAACGATTTCTCAACATTTGCTGCAACATGGACGGGACTGGAGGAGATAATGCTAAGTGAAATAAGTCAAGCAGAGAAAGACAATTATCATATGGTTTCACTCATTTATGGAACATAAGAAGTAGGAAGATCGGTAGGGGAAGAAAGGGAAGAAGAAAGGGGGGGCGTAAAGAGAAGGGGGAATGAACCATGAGAGACTATGGACTGTGAGAAACAAACTGAGGGCTTCGGGGGGGGTGGGGGAATGGGATAGGCTGGTGATGGGTATTAAGGAGGGCACGTATTGCATGGTGCACTGGGTGTTATATGCAGCTAATGAATCATTAAACTTTACATCAGAAACCAGGGATGTACTGTATGGTGACTAACATAATATAATAAAAAAATATTATTAAAAAATAAATAAAAGAACAAGAAAAAAAATAAATGCTGCAAAGAAACTGATAAGAGAACTAAAGACAACATATAGCATATAGCAGTTAGAAAGTCACTGGCAGACTTTTCCAGAGTGATTTCAATGCACTGGTGGATGGAGATGTCAGATTGCAGTGGGACTGATGATTGAATAAATGAAGTGGACAAAATGAGTGTAGGTTATTCTCTGTTGGGGTTTGTCTATGAGGGGTTGGAGAGAGAAGGCTGTGGCTGGAGTCTTCCTAGGTGGGGGGGGATGGTATACGGAGAACCTTTAAAAATTACATGGGAAGGGCACCTGAATGGCTTAGTGGGTCTGGTGGCCAAATCTTGGTTTCGGCTCAGGTCCTGATCTTGTGGTTGTCAGATTCTCTCTCCCTCTGTCCCCCCCTACCCACCCCATGCACACACACTTGTGCTCTCTCTCTTTCAAATAAATACATAATATCTTTTAAAAAAAATTACATGGGAGAGATCTGAGCATGTGTATAAGCAGTGGGGAAGAAGGTAATAGAAGGGATTTAATTTGAAATTTTTTTTTTAAAGCCAACATCTGTGTGCTTACTGTATAGCCTGACGGTGTGCTAGACTCTTTTTTTTTTTTTTTTAAGATTTTATTTATTTATGTGACAGAGAGACCGCCAGCGAGAGAGGGAACACAGCAGGGGAGTGGGAGAGGAAGAAGCAGGCTCCCAGTGGAGGAGCCCGATGTGGGACTCGATCCCGGAACGCCAGGATCACGCCCTGAGCCAAAGGCAGACGCTTAACAACTGTGCTACCCGGGCGCCCCTAGACTCTTATACTTAGTTGTTTACTGAGTCCCTATCACAGTGCTGTAGGGGGAGGAGTGGTATCCCGTTATACTGATGGGGAAACAGAGGTCTAGTTTAAGTAACTTTCCAGAGGTCATGTAGTCATTAAATGCGGGAGACAGGGATTAGAATCCAGTTCTGAGGGCACCTGGCTGGTTCACTCTGTAGGGCATACAACTCTCAATCTGAGGGTCATGAGTTCAAGCCCCACGTAGGCATAATGCCTACTTAAAAAACAAACAACCCAGTTCCATCTGGCCCTAAGGTATGGTCTTGCCTCTACCTGGCTGCCTCTTAAGTGAGAGAGTCACGATTTGAGAGAAATATACAAGGTGATTTACTTCAACTTGCATTGTAATAGTAATTGTTTTTAAAGATTTATTTATTTATTTTAGAGAGAGGAATGGGGAGAGAGAGAGAGAGAGGGAGTGAGTGGGAGGAGTAGAGGGAGAGAGAATCCCCAGCAGACTCTCTGCTGAGCACGGAGCCCAATGGCACCATCTCATGACCCTGAGTTCCCGACCTGAGCTGAAATCAAGAGTCAGACGCTTAACCACTTGAGCCACCCAGGCGCCCCAATAGTAATTTTTAATAAAATGTCATTCTGTTTGGTTGAGATTACCATTGTGATGTAAATTTTGGTTAAGCGCTAGAAAGCCAAGTAACTGTCATCAGCTATAGTGATCTTTTGTTTAGTGCTTCAGCCTAAGAATTTCGGCACGGACTAATTAATCAACATGGTTGTGGTCATTCTGTTGTTAGAGATGAATGGAAACTTTATCCCAAGGGAAAGGATAGTAGGATTTCTAACAATTTGGTGGTTATTGTGTTGCAAATGATATGATTGAATATAGAGTCTGTCTCCCCCCAACCCTCACCTCCCATTTTCTAATAGTTGCCTATTTAGTGGAATCTGACTATTGTTAAAGGAACTCCGACATTTTGCCATCAAAACTGCAAGTTGAAAAGAATAAGGCAGGCAGTTAGAAGAAGTCTGAGTATTGAATCTAAAAGGCTCAGTGTTCTAGTTTATGCCTTTTAAATGAGGACATTCTCCGGCACCTGGGTGGCTCAGTTGGTTGAGCTGAGTTGACTCTTGGTTTCTGCTCTCGTGATCTCAGGGGCATGAGATGGAGCCCTGAGTGGGGCTCCCTGCTCGGTAGGAGTCTATTTGAGATTCTCTCCCTTGCTTTCTCCCTCCCCTTCTGCCCCTTCCCTTGCTCACACTTGCACACGCATAGTGTCTTTAATGAGTAAATAAAATCTTTAAATGAGGACATTCTCAGGTTTAGAACAATATAGATATGTGTCTACATACATATAAAACACGAAGACTCTTTATTCTAGTTGTTGCATTGTTCTTTTATAATATTCTTTTTTAAATTTAATTAAGCTCTACGCCCAATGTGGGGCTTGAACTCAGGACCCCAAGATCAGGAGGTGTATGTTCTACTGACTGAGCCAGCAAGGCACCCATTGTGTTACTGCTCTTTTAATCTTATTTTTTTCTGCTTTGTTACATTATTCTATTGCTTTTCTGTGAAAATTTCTGGTGACCAGTTGTTGATGCATATAGTTTTTATTCATATGTATGATGTTCTTTTTATTCTGTAATAGTCCCTTATTCCCAACCTCTACCTCACCCTCCTCCTTTCCTATTGGCATTTGGAATGAAGACTCTCTTACATTCCGGATTTGGCACATTGCTTTCCTGTGGTGGTATTTACTTTGTTCCTCTGGCCCCTTATTTCTTGACAACTGGTGGTTAGACTTAATGGTTTAATGGCTTGGTTTAGATTCAGATTTGCTTTTTTTAGGTAAAAACAATCGGTGATGCTATATATTTTCCGTTGCTTCAAGTCGTATCTGCCTGTTTCGGTGATAATGAGTCTGACTCCTCCATTATAAAGCTTCCTGTTAACTTGTCACCTCATGATTTTAGCATCCTATTGATGACGTTACCCTAGATTATTTATTAGGGATTGTAAAAAAATAGTGATCATATAATTCTGTTATTTTCACTACATTTATTAGTTGGAATTTTTCTATAAAGAAGAACTTTCTGCTATCAATACTTTGCTTACCCTAAAATACCATTTGTTCCGAAAAAGGCAAGATAAGGGCTTGGGGTTCCTTCTCTTTATTTATAAATTTTTAGAGTAATGTGTTGATATATTCCAATGGTGATTAGTGCTTTTTTTTTTAAAGGAATATTCTATTCTTACAGATTTAATAATATTTTTTATTGTATTTACTTCACTATGGACTCATAGTTTCTTATTTTACTTAATTGATTATAGTTCATTACTATCATTTATTTTGATGCTTAATTTCCACCAGATTTAGCCAATGGAAGCCCGTTCACGTTGGCTTTTATGTCCTTTAGACATGTTCCCCTTTGTTTTTTGAGTGTTTCCTTACTTTCTGGCACACAACAAGACGTTCTTGGTTTGCCTTGCACTTTTTCTTCCCCTGTCCTGGAATCAGTCCAAGAAGCCCTGGTTCCTTTCAGTGGATGATGGTATTTAGAAACCAAGATTTGAGAGCGCATTGGCACTATGGTATTACAGCTCCCAAGGCCTCTCAGTGGGCAGAGCTAAGGAAGTATCTGTACATTTACAGGGACATGTACGTACACACATTAACACATCTACCCCCACACATACATACACACTGCGAGCTATACCAGTGCTCCCAAATTCCAGTCTATTACCACTTGTCAACTCGAGTTTCCTCCCCCTCCATATCTGTAGATTCCTTTCTCCAGCCGGGAGAACTTGGCTCCCATTTTTGGCCAGTATGTGTCCTGTCTCCTGTAGTTGCTGCTGCTGTGTTTGCAGGGTGTTCTCTTCATCCACTCAGGCTCTGACAGCCTGCCTGGGGCCACTGTGACTGTTCTCTCCAAAGTTCCCATATACTTTTGACATGACTCTCAGTAGTTGTTGTTGTTTTCTTAACTTTTTATTTGGAAATAAATTCAGACTTACAGAAAATTTACCAAGAAAGAGAACAAGATGTTCCCCATACCCTTCATACAGATTTCCTAAATGTTATAGTTGCTCTATGCTTATTATTAATTTGTTCCTTGTGTGTGTGTGTGTAATGTTTTCTGAACCATTTGAAAGTAACTTGTAGATGTAATGCACCACTAACTGTAAACATATCATTATATCTTCCTAAAAACAAGGACATTCTCTAACTACAGTATAGTTATCAAGATCAGAAAATTAATTTTGACACAACACTATTATCTGATCTGCAGATCTTATTCAAATTCATCATTTATCCCCATGATATTCTTTGTAGCATAAGAAAAGAGAAAAAAATTTTGTGTTTTGGTCCAGGATCCAAGGATCACATATTTCATTAGTCTTTTTAAAATCTGGAACTATTTTTTATCTTTTGCCTTTCATGACCTTGACATTTTTGAAGAGTACAAACCTCTTATTTATAAGAATGTCACTTAATTTGGCCTTTCCTGATGTTTCCTCATGATTAGATTTAGGTTATTTAATTTTGGTAGAATAGCCATATAAGTGATGTTATATCCTTCTTAGTATATCTTATCGGGAGGCACATGATATCTAATTTTCTTAGTAGTGATGTTCGTTTTGAAGTGATACGTATCCTCAGTAGTCTTTGATAGCTTGCTTCCTTTCTGGAACAACATGTTATAGTCACATCTTACACATTTCTCGTCCCAGACCTGGAACCAGCCTTTTCTTCAAAGATCTCTGGTTCTTTTTATTTAGATGTAGTATTCAGAGACCATAATTTTAGTACAATGTGTAATTTTTGCTACTGTCTTGTCATTGTTTCCATACCTTTTTAAGTGGGCAGTACTAGGAGATAAACATTTTAAGAGAAAAAAAAATCTTGAGTTCATATCGCTGTTTCAAATTCTAGTGAAAGATTAAGTTTTTATGTAATCAAAGGATTTTATATTGGTATCTCTTTATAATGAAAATCTTGATCCCTAATGACATTAGCATTATTACTTATTTGCTGTATCTTATAATATACTTGTAATAGTTAAAAAAGACCCAACACCAATATTACTACTAACAATTTAACAAATAAATGCAATTTATATATATTTTAAAAATTGTTCATTATCCCAAAATATATCCTGTTAGAATCTACAACCTAAATACTGTGATTCAGTTCTTTTCCTTGTGTGTTATACCATTTGACTTATTATACAGTTAGTTTGTTTTTCAGTTTTTAGGCCTGGCTTTTTTTTTTCTTTTTAATTTTGCAAACCATTTATATGATTTCAGAGTTAAAACTACATATAGGGCTACACTCAAAAAAGTTTTGCTTCCTTACATGTCTCTTCTTTTCCTTTTAGGTTAGTAACCATTTTTATGGGCTTGATCTTGCTTCCTATGTAAAAAGTAGAATATGATAAGTTCTCTTCTACATTGTACTTTTTTAATTTAACAGTGTAATTTGGAAATCACTCCAGATCTGTATTTAGAGATCTTTCTCGTTCTTTTTATGTTGCCTGTACTGTGTTGTTAGAAGTAACACACTGATTCAACCAGACCCCTATTGATGGATGCTTATGGAAGTGTAAGAGATAGTGGAAGGAAAACCAAGAAATGACATATGTAATTAATATCTGACTGGGTGCATTTGAAAAATTGATGCAAGACTGAAGTGGACATATAAGTTAGATGTTATATGCTGTAAGATTTAGTGCTGGGAAGAAGTTTGGAGTTTGCAACTGGAATTAATTACACTGTGAGCATTTCACGTAAGGAAAATTGCTTCTCCTGACCCACTGAAATCTAGACCTGGCTGTAGTCTGACCCAGGAAAGAAATGTCATGCCGAGTGGGGCCAAGAGTGAATATTTGGCAATTTTAATGGTTCCAGCACCCTCTTCTGCATACTTAAGTCTGAGGAGATGACAGCCTGAGTGCTCCAGTATCTGTTAATCTTGCCAGATCTTTGGTGAACAAGAAAAGGAGAGGAAGCCTTGCTCAGTTTGCCCAGGAGGATAACTCTGCCTGTTCCCGTCCACCAAGGGTGTAAGAGGGGTGTGATCAGGACTGTGATTTGGCTGGTATAGATTGTTGGAGAGAATTTACATGTTTAGTTGGATCACTTCTTTTTTGGGAACCTTCTCCTGGGACCCATATTATTGTCTGTGTAATAAAAGAAACTTTTTCACAGATTCATTTGTTGCCTTGGTTCTCCTGTCCCAGAACTATCTCCCTGAGTCCACCTTCCCATTCTTACTTCTGGTCTCTGTAGGTTGGTAGAGCAAGGTGGACTGTTGATTTGAATGGGACCAAGATGATTAAAGAAGAGCTGCCTGGGTCTCTGGGAGAGGACTGAGGCCTGGTTCAGGCAAAAAAAAAAAAAGAAAAAAAAAATAGGCTGAGGGCTTTTCTTTGCTGTCTTGCTTTCCATTTTAGAGCTCCAGGCCTGTGAAGTCCTGGGATGACAGAAAAAGGCAGACTGACTTTAAAGGTAGATGTACTGGGGGCGCCTGGGTGGCTCAGTCGTTAAGCATCTGCCTTCCGGCTCAGGGCGTGATCCTGGCGTTCTGGGATCGAGCCCCACATCAGGGTCCTCTGCTGGGAGCCTGCTTCTTCCTCTCCTACTCCCCCTGCTTGTGTTCCCTCTCCCACTGGCTGTCTCTCTCTCTGTCAAATAAATACATAAAATCTTTAAAAAAAAACAAAGACAGATGTCCTTGTTGTGGTTCAATTCCTGGATAGACTTGCTAATGGCTAATATGGCATTTTTAGGGTGTTCTGCCACTTTTCCACCCATATGAGAAAGATGAAGGAGTTAGATAGAAGGTCAGAGTATTACAGGCTTTACTCTTGGTGAAGCTGGGCTTGGAGAATGTGGTAGTCTACCATGGTCCCATCAGTCTGATCCCTGATGCCTGTATTAATTTGCAGTATTACAGGCTTTACTATTGGTGAAGCTGGGCTTGGAGAATGTGGTAGTCTACCATGGCCCCATCAGTCTGATCCCTGATGCCTGTATTAATTTGCTAGGGTTGCCGTAACAAATCGCCATAAACTTAGATGGCTTGAAATGAGAGAAGTTGATTCTCTCACGGTTCTAGAGGTAGAAAGCCAAAATGAAAGTGTCAGCATGGCCATGATCTGGGGAAGATCTGTGCCTTTGTCTTGGCTTCGTGTATTTGCTGGCATTCCTTGGTTTGCAGCTGTGTGACTCCAGTCTGCCTCCATCTTCACATGGTATTCTTCCCTCTTTTTCTGTCTCTTTTCCTTTTATAAGGACACTGGTCGTATTGGACTAGGTGTTGAACATGATCTCATCTTAACTTGCTTACATCTGCAAAACCCGTGCTTCCAAATTAGGTCACATTCACCCATATTAGGGGTTAGGTTTTAACACATCTTTTGGGGGTACGCAATTCAACTCATAACAATGCCTGACTGAGCACTGTGTAAGTAAAAGCTTATAGTTGGCTCACTGTGAGACCAAACTGGGTGAGCTGCAGTGTTGGGATGGAAATGCCAGCCTTCCAGCTACCTCAGGCAATGCCCAAGCCCTGCCTCTGGTGGACTTGGCACTTGGGAACTGAAGTAGAGCAGGGTAGTCATACCTGTTCCTTCTGGGCCTTGACTGCTCAGTTTCTTCTAGAATCTCACTGTAGGGAAGGAGGAGTGAGTGAGGACCGGAAAGGATGGCCTCCAGGGTTCCATTGGGTCCACGTGAGGAACCATGGGGGGTGTTCTCTTCTAACACTGGCATAGCTAGTAATCGTGCCTTGGTTCATTTTCTTTTTAGCGTGATGCATTGTCTGCTTAAGTGATGAGTGCTTTATCTCCCAGGGTTGCACTTTATAGTCGATCCTTAAGTGTTCCCTTCAGAAGCAGTTAGCAGTACAGACCAGTTCTGTGGCAGGCATTATCTAAGAAACTAGTACTCCTAAGATGAGAATCACCTGTTTTTACATTTTCCAAGGAAATTGCTTAAATAGAAATACAGGTGTACACAGGAAAGCTGTATAGGATGCAGATTTATATTTAGCAGCAGAGCGTCGGCTTCAATTTCTTTTTTATTGCCAGATAAAGATACATGATGAAAATAAGAAGAGCAGATCTTTTTCCTTCATGATAAAGTAAAACTTTTCAGAAAAGAAGCTTGGGAGAGTTATATAAGTATGAATTAGTGTTACACTTTTCTTCACTTGCTGAAAAAGATCTTTAGCTCATTAAAAAATTCTTGAGGTGGCTATTTGGTTTAGGTGGTCTAAAAAAACATTGAAGGCTAGCTCTGTAGAAGCAAAAGAACAAAGTTGTCATCACAGCTATTGTTGTCACTCACTTTGGGGACTCAGTCTCTGAGAGGTGTAGCATTAAAAAAATGATTATTGCATTACCTTCAGCTGAAAATCATAAGTATATTTTCTCCAAAGTATAACAGTTTTTTCTCTGAGTAGGAAACATTGCAAGAGCATTTTAAACCTACTTTTCTGTTTGGTTCAGAGAAATAAAGGTAAAAGAGGAAGAAGAGTGACTGGGAATTTGATTAGAGTAGCTATTAGGTTTAATAGTGATAAATGTGGATTAGGAAAAACTCAAGGAACGGTAAACATAGAAACTACCTTTTAAGGGTAAAGAACATAAGGAGGCAACCCAAAAATGAAAGGAAAATGATTATTAATGTCCAAAAATAATTAAAAAAATGAAACTTAACACTTTTTTTTGCCTGTCATATTGGCAAAGACCTGGGTGGTGGGATTAACATTAAATTTTTAGAAATTTTAGCATATTTCAAATTTTATGATGATCATATATTAACTTTATAGATTGAAAAGGGTGTGAAACATAAGTTAACTAGGTCTTTAGTAAATATACCTGATTCGTAGGTAGAGCTAGGTTTGTGTTACCAGCGAACAGTGACACTAGGAGGAAGCAAAGTATGTTTCACAGGCAAGTTAACAAACTAGGTCAAGGGCAGATATTTAATTCTGATTGCTGCTAATTTGCTGCATATCTTAACAGTCTCATTGCTTCATTTTCTTGTCAGAGCCATTGTTCTGTATTTTAGACCAAAAATCTTGACTTGTCTGTTTCTCTCACTTCTATCAGGAAATTTTGTTGTGAATGTATCTGTAATCTGACCACTTCTCATTGCCCACCTGTGGTCCAAGCCACCATTTTATTTTGCCTGGATGGTGTACATTGCCTCTGTGCTTCCAGCCTTGTCTTTGATACAACAGCAGAATGATGAGCCTACTCACTGCTCGGCTTAAAGTCCTCTGGAGAGTTACCTGAGAAAACACTGTCGTCTTCTTGAATGGAAACGCATGTTAGAGTATCAAGAATGGAAATGTACAAGAAGGGGAAGAGCCCCAGATTACTTCCCCCAAACTCGTTTTCTCCCTGTCTCCCCTCTCTCCACTCTCTCTTGCTTTATGACTTCCAGTCACACTCTCACATCCTTGCTATTCTTCGAAGAGCCCAGGAGGCTCCTTGCTGTTGCCTTAGTCCAAAATGCTTTTGTTTCAGTTATCTGCATGATTTATTCCCTCCTTCAGGCATCTGAAATGCCTTCCCTCACCTACCCTGTATAAAATAGCTACTCCTTGGTTTCTTCTTCAGAGTGCTTATGACTTATTGTTCGCTTCACTCCACTCCTGTTAGGTTTCTCTTCATTCCCTCTTGAATGCCTACTCAGCACTTAGGCATTCAGTAACTGTTGAGTGACTGGCTGGATTTTGAGTTTCTTTTCTAGTGGCTTTTTCCTCTGCTGGAGAGCTATGCATGCCACCCTTGTTCTTTGGCCAGGGAAAAGTAAGTCTGCCTTCCAGGTACCAGTGTTTCTACAAAGGTAATCTGGGAGCTTCTCTACCCGTCAAGCAAGTGAGTCTGTTTTCTAAGTAACCTTTCTATGTGTGAGATCAGTGCTTTCCTTTTTCCTGCATTTGGTATCATTTTGTCTAACTACTTTAACATTTTGGCATTTATTTCTTCATTCAGTTAGCAAATAGTTATTATAGCAAATGTTATGAATGAGGCTGGATCCCAGACTGGAAATGAGGGCTTGAAGAGAGAGCCTGCTTTTCCCTTGAGGAGTTTAGAGTTCAGTGTATGGTCAGAAGTGCCAGCCATTGGGATAGACAACTACTATGAGGAATGCAGAGAGGGAAGTCAAAACACACAGGCTGGTTCACCTAGGCCTGCTTGAGAAGGATTGAGAATCTTAACAGTGGCCAGGAGTTTGCTAGGTGAGGAGACAGGTAAAGGCTGCCCTGATGGGAGGGAATGATTTAGGCAGACACACACAGACCTCTACTTGTTTAGAGAAGCACAAATCAGTGAGTGTTGTTGGAGCTTAAAGTATAATGCCGGCTGTGGTGATGTAAGGCCATGATAATTATGTAAAGGTTTGATCTAGGTGCTTCTAAAGGGTTACATGTGTCTTGTGTAGAGGTTAGACTTTCGTCCTGCAGCACAGGATTTGGGCATGCGCATCTGTATAGGTGTGAAGAGAAGTGGGTGGGGAGGTGGCCTGGAAGGTTTTTTTCTTTTGCATGCCTCATCCCTGAGGCAAAGAGAATATAGAATAACACCTAGTGTTTATCACATCCTATGCTCTCCTTAATGCCCATCACCTAGTTACCCCACTGGGTGTTACACACAGCTGATGAATTATTGAACTCTACATCTGAAACCAATGATGTAATATATATTGGCTAATTGAATTTAAATAAAAAAAGAATATAGAGTATTTTCTGTCATGTATTAATATATCTATATCCATGCACACTATTTTCTCCTTTATATTTAAGTTCTTAGTGGATGGCAGGGTTAATTTGATTCTCCTCACATGTACTTTGTGAGATGGATGCTTATTTAAACCGTTAATGAATGATGATCACTTCTTTATCTGTAACCCCGATCTGTTTTAACCTCTTATTATCCCATAACGTGCTTTCATCTTTATCTATTCCATCTCTTCCCAATTTTTCTTTTTGTCAGGCAAATTAAATTTATTAAAAAAAAGAGAGCGAGAGCTTTGTTCTGAGAGTATTTGTTGTTTGGGTTGTCAGATGCCAGGCACTGCTGTTGCTTCTGGAAGTGGGGTGGGCATGGGATCCTTTCTGGTGCAGGCAGCCCAGTGCTTCTTACTGTCTTTGCATTCTGTGTGTATTAGGTGTTCAGTACGTATTGAGGGAATCATCCTGGTTGTTGTCAGCAAGATTAAGTTCATATTTTTGTCGCACAGCCTACTGCCTACTTTTCTACTTTGATATTCTGTTATCTTTCCTTTCTAAGCTCCAGGCAAACTAAACTCTATCGTTACAATATTTCCCGATATTTTCACTTCTTGGAATGCTCTTTCTCTTATCTGGCAACCCCCTACACCTTCTAATAAGTCTTAACTCTGAAGTCATTTCTGAGTAATTTAGGTGGAGTTAGTTACCCCTGCCTGTGTACAGTTTTGTATTGAAGTCTGTTCCGCCTCTAGATAGTGAGTTTGGATGGTGAAGATAAATCTTACCCTTTTCTCTGTCTCCAGTACTTTAGCCTGGTGCTTGGTAGTTTTGCTGAATGGGTAGTTTGTAAATTATTGTAGGAAAGCTTATTATGACACCTAAAAAGTCTGTGCTGGGGATGTTGAGCATTGTCCATTCACTGCTCATCCTAGGTTAGGCCCTTATGCAGGTGTGTGTATGAGAGAGTCTGTTTCAGAACTGGTACATAGGAACAATACGTTTTGTAAACTTGCAAAGTTAGAAAATTCATTCTTACTACGAAGGATGTTGAGGAGGTAAGCAATACAATCAGGTCAGTATTTGCCAGGAATAGGAACTTGGAAGGAGGAATGACTAGAGGCAGGTTCTTTTTCCAGGAGTCTAGGGAAAGATGAGGAAGTCTTCCTGATGGGTGGTAAAGGGAATGGTAAAACTAGAAGAGAAGAGTTTCTCCTGGGGGTGGGGTGCTTACATGTTATTTGGGAGAAATGACCACCAACCTTAAGCACACAATAATAATTCAGTGCTGATGACTGCATCATCTCCTCTGCAGAGACTGCCCCAGCCATCATGGAGGTGGCCGAGGTGGAGAGTCCTTTGAACCCCAGCTGTAAGATCATGACCTTCAGACCCTCCATGGAGGAGTTCCGGGAGTTCAACAAATACCTCGCATACATGGAGTCTAAAGGAGCCCATCGAGCAGGTCTTGCAAAGGTGATTATTCTCACATCCTTTAAAACCAAAAACACTTGGCCTTTCTTTTGTGCTCTTAGTCTTTGTGGTATGGGAAATTGTTTATTCCAGAGGAAGATATTTGCAAGATTTGTTTTCATTAATCCATGCAGAGCATTTGATTTCTTCAAAGAATTATTGTCTTATTTTTCTTTTAACTATTTATGATAGGTGGTGTTCTAGGCCTTTTTTTTTTTTTTTTTTTAAACAAAACACGTGTGGCTTCTAGAAACCAAAGAGATCCATGTGTGGGCTTCAGAAAGAGGTGAGCATATTCATGGCTTTCATCACTTTCTCATAAAGGACTGTTATTAACCGAAGCTTAACTGTTCCCCTCCCCTCCCTCCCTTTTTCTCCTCTTTTCCTTCTATTGTTTCTTTCTCTCTTTCCCCTTTTACAAATATAACAGATTTATTGAGATGTAATTCACATAAAATACAATTTGGGCACTTAAAATGTACAGTTCAGTGGTATCCATTGGCAGTCATTCCCTGTTCCCTGCTATCCCCTCAATTGTAGGTGACCACTAATCTATTTTCTTTCTCTGTAGATTTGCTTATTCTGTTTTCTTTTCAATTACTTGCTTATTAAGTGTGGAGAGTGCCTACTACATACCAGGTATTATGCCAGGTGCTAGGGTGTGTAGAGGGGAGATGGGATAGTAAAGACCACATTTCTGTCCCTGTTGAGTTTATATTCTAGTGACATCTTGTTAGGGTGGTGAGATAAGGACATTTAAGCAGAGACCCAAAGGATATAAAGAAACCAACTTTTTCAAGATGTGGGGACCGAAAGAATAGCAAGTCCAGAGGCCTAGAGGCTGACCTGAGCTTCATGTATGGGAGGAATAGGAAGGTGGTCTGTGAAGTTGGGGCTCAGTGCACAGGAAGGGGTTGGTAAGTAAGGTATAAGAGCCCTGGAAGGGGCCAGATCATACCAAGCTTGTCTGGTGTTAGTAAGGATTGGGGGTTTTATTCTAAGTGTAGTGGGAAGCATTGATGCACTTAAAGCAAAGGAGGAAAGGACATGGTGGCTATTTGGTGTTTGTTATTTTTGTGACATTATTTATTTATTTTTAAAGCTATTTATTTGAAAGAGAGTGCATGCGTGCACACGAGTCGGGGGTGGGCAGAGGGAGAGAGAGAATCCTCAAGCAGACTTCCTGCTGAGCAAGGAGCCACATGCGGGGCTTGATCCCAGAACCCTGAGATCATGACCTGAGCTGAAATCAGAAGTCAGTCTCTTAACCCACTGAACCACACAGGCACCCGATGACATTGTTTTGAAAGTGTCACAGGGGCTCCTACATGACGAATGAATATCGTGGGGAGACAGAGTGGAAACAGGAGTCCTGTCAGGGGTAGCTGTGATATGCTTAGGGTCACAGTATGGTGCTGAAGATTGCACTGCAGGTTTGCACCCATAGACCCAAAGTTAGAACTTTGAAAGAGAGATGATCTATATAATTCATCCTTTGATCACACCCTGAGATGGATTATCTATTCCTTATATAATGGAAATACATTTCTTTTTTCTTAAATGTTTTTTAAAAAGATTTTATTTATTTATTTTAGAGATAGAGCACGTGTGAGTAAGGGGAGGAGCAGAGAGAGAGGAACAAACAGACTCCGTGCTGAACACAGAGTCTGACATGGGGCTCCATCCCATGACCCTGAGATCATGACCCAAGCTGAAATCAAGAGTTGGATGATTAACCAGCTGAGCCACCCAGGTGTCCCTGGAAATATATTTCAATTAAAAATTTACCTCATAAGAGGCTAGGGGGTGAGGGAGGGAAAAAAGTTCCCGCAGAAGAATAGGTTTTATTGCACTTACTTCATTTTATTATTCTAAATGTTAAGCTTGTAATCTGGGTTTCTGTAGATTTGTCACCATCACCTCATAAATTCATGTGCCCTGCCAGAGCTTGCTCGACTGTGGCTGAGTCATCTTGGAATTCCCATCTCCAAGGGGAGGTCCAGTAGCATTAAGAGCAGACATCAGAGGAGAAAACTCCCAGAACTGCAGGGGTTGGTTGGTATTCAAGTCCTCCTGTGTCTGGATGCTCCTGCTTATAACCCAATTCGTGGATTGTGCTGGTGTCTATCCCCTGAGGTCTGTCATTTTGTTGTGTATGGTTCAAGTCCTTCCTAGAAAAGGTTTAAAATTTTGGGGATATTAAGTTGAGTGAAAGTTTATTAGGTATGGGTGAGAGACAGAAAAGGAAGATAAAGAGGAAACAAGGAGAAAAGTAAAGAGATTTATAATGAATTTCTCGGGTGACGAATCCTTAGTTTAACCTATTTATTAGTTTTTAAAGAGCCCACTTTTGGAACCTCAACCCTTCAGATTATCTTTGATCTGGAGAAAAACCATCCCTGTAACTGCCCCCTTTGAGAAAATCATTCCTGAGTTGAAGAGAATATAATTTCAGAATTAGTTGACACATATAATTTTGATCATAAACTGGCAGTGGGTTAGCAGGCTTTGGGCTTTATTTGAGTGGAGGAATGTTGGGGGTGACTGGTTGTCCCCTTCTCTGGGCTTTGAATGCAGCCCTTTGTCTTGGTCTTCTCCCCTTTTGTTCCTTGAAAACATAGATTTTACTGTGTTCCACTGAGATTAGGGAGTGTGCCGTGGTAGGTTAGCACGTTTAGTAACATGAGAAGGGGAAGCAGTACACACCCTCCCAAGGGTACACCTGTGCCGCTGCTGGCGTTCTGTAACAGGGTGAAATTAATGAGAACCACAATTAGTTTTCTGAATGTGGCACAAAACACACCTGAGTCTAGACTTTTTTTTTTTTTTTTTGAGTGAGATTTATTGACAAAGTTGGAGATGCTCATTTATTCAGTCTTGTGATAATTTGCTCTTGCTTCTACTTGGAATACAGTGACCTGTTCTTTTGTTTTTTTTTGTGGGTTTTTTGGGCCATTTTTGTTATATTTTACACCAAGTCATGTAAAGTCAGTTTCACCTACTTGCCTTTTTTTCCCTGGAAGTTGCAGCAAGAGCAAATGTGTAAAATTGGACAAAATCAAGTTGTAAAAATCAAAACTGTATTAATGCTGCTAGTTTGCTTTGAGGGCAAGCCCTGGGGACAGAGCCACCCGTGAGATTCTTTGTTAATGCACCATTTAATGAATTGGTCTTAATTTATGATTTGGAGAGAATGGTTGAGTAGTTCCAGTAGTAGTGACTTTGGCCTTAGATTACAGTCTGTTTTGGTTTTTCTTTTATCAACATTTTTTAGATTTATACTTTAGATTTAACTTCTATTTCCATAGTGAGAGATTTGACACTCGGACTTTCTATCTAAAATGTGGTTGTCAAGTTGGGAAAGTAAAGAATGAGAGTCTCTTTAAATGTAAAACTTACATTGTTTTTGTGGAGAAAGATGATGATGAACCTTTATTACATATGAAGTGGGTGAAATTATTCCACAACAGTAATCTGGACATAGACTATCCTGGGCCATAGGTTATGCACATTACATAGTTTTGTGAATAGCCTGGAGAGTATAGACAGTGAACTCTGACCTCAAGGTGTGAAGAAAGATTGTAAGATGCACTGCTCTTCCTCTTACTCCTTCTTCCTCAGTAGGTAGATGGTGATAATAGCAACTTACTGCAAGATAAGTAGTGCAAATGCAGATTTCAGTCAGAAATTTTCTTTTGAGTATAGGGCGCAGGCTGGAAATGGGGCAATGGTGATATAAAATAAAATGTGTGTTTTTGTTTTGATATAATAATCAAGAAGGTAAACTTTAGGAGGAATGGGTTTCTTTCAGTTAGAGTCATTGAATGTAAAAGTTTAACTTTGAAATCTTTCAAAGTCCTAATAAGTATCTTGTGCTTCCATTTCCTGCCATTTCCTATGTAAGAAAATCTGATGCCTTGAGATTTAAAATTACAGTCCAAAAATAAGATTTTTGTTATAGACCTGAACTTACAAATTTTTAAAGTTCTGTCTGAACACTTTTTATGAAAAGTAAATGAACACATACATGAAATATTTATAAAGATAATGTTCAGTTTTTGTAAATATATAGTATTTGTTGCTTCTCTAAATTTAGAAAAGAAAATTGCTACAAAGCTTTTTATCACAAGTCAGGAAAATATTTTTTTAAATTTTTAATTATTTTATTTTATTTATTTTTTTATTATTAATATATAATGTATTATTTGTTTCGGGGGTACAGGTCTGTGATTCATCAGTCTTACACAATACACAGCACTCACCACAGCACATACCCTCCCCAGTGTCCATCACCCAGCCACCCCATTACCCCCACCCTCTCCCTTCCAGCAGCCCTCAGTTTGTTTCCTGAGATTAAGAGTCTCTTATGGTTTGTCTCCCTCTCTGGTTTTGTATTGTTTCATTTTTTCCTCTCTTCCCCTATGGTCCTCTGCCTTGTTTTTCAAATTCCACATATCAGTGAGATCATATGATAATTGTCTTTCTCTGATTGACTTACTTTGCTTAGCATAATACCCTCTGGTTTCATCTGTGTCGTTGCAAATGGCAAGATTTCATTTTTGATGGTTGCATAATATTCCATTGTGTGTGTGTGTGTGTGTGCGCGCGCGCGCGTGTGTGTGTGTATATATATGTATATGTATATGTATATGTATATACCACATCATCTTTATCCACTCATCTGTTGAAGGACATCTGGGCTCTTTTCATAGTTTGGTTATTGTGGACATTGCTGCTATAAACATGGGGTGCAGGTTCCCCTTAGGATTACTGCATTTGTATATTTGGGGTAAATACCCAATAGTGCAATTGCTGGGTCATAGGGTAGCTCTATTTTCAACTCTGAGGAACCTCCATACTGTTTTCCAGAGTGGCTGCACCAGCTTGCATTCCCACCAACAGTGTAGGAAGGTTCCCCTTTCTCTGCATCCTTGCCAACATCAAGACAGGAAAGTATTAAACTCAAAATATAATACTAATTTTGATTGTAGATGTATTTGTTTCTAAACAAGAGCCTGAATCAAACCATGTTTTATTTTTTTGAATTACTTGCCCTTATTTCTGATGAAGAACAAGTTTGTATTTACAACCCTTTCCCCTTTCAGTATGTTAAGAAGACAGTTTGGTGTGTTTATCCACATTCATTTGTTAATGATTGTCCATATTTGTTTAAAGTACTGAGTATGTGTTTTAAATAGCATATATATAATAGGATTGTGTCTACTCTCATTTTAAACTAACATACCTTGGAGGAAATGAAATGTGAACTATCTCCATATTGCTGATGAAAATTAAATTAACTTGAGACTTGACAGCTCACTTTTGATTTTTTTTTTTTTTTTGGAGTCAATTCTGTCTTTTACCAGCTATGTACATTGGACAAATCACTCATTCTCCTGACCCTGAGTTTTCTCATCTGATGAAGCTTGACCTAGACCTTTCACAAAAGCTAGTTGCAGGTACATTGTATATGTGAATATGAAAGACAGAACCTTAAAACTCTTAGAATATAAAATAGAGTGCCTCTATGCCCCAGAGTAGGAAAAAAAAAATATTTTTTTAACCAAAGATCAAAGCAGTCCCATAAAGGCAAAAATGAATAAATTGGATTATGTTAAGATTAAGGATTTATGTTTATGAAAAGATACCTTTAAAAAGGTTGGAAGGCAAGTTATAGGGTAAGAGAAGATATTTGATACATGCACACATATATTGATATTTACAAATATCTATACACACATCCAAGAATAACCAGACTATATCCCTATACATTAATAAGAAAAAGACCAACAGGGGTGCCTGGGTGGCTCAGTTGGCTAAGCATCTGCCTTCAGCTCAGGTCATGATCCCAGGGTCCTGGGATAGAGTTCTGTGTCGGGCTCCCTGCTCCTCAGGGAGTCTGCTTCTCCCTTTGTCCCTCCTCACACTTGTTCTCCCTCTCTCTCTCTCTCTCTCTCTCTCAAATAAATAAATAAATAAATAAATAAATAAATAAAATCTTAAAAAAGAAAAAGAAAAAGACCAACAATGCAATAGTAGAATGGGTAAGAGACTTGAAAAAACCCTTTACAAAAGGGAGTATTCACAGAGTCAGTGAATATGTGAAGAGGTTTCTTTAGAAATTAAGAAAATACATGGGGTGGCTGGGTGGCTCAGCCATTAAGCGTCTGCCTTCGGCTCAGGTCATGATCCCAAGGTCCTGGGATCAAGTCCCACATCGAGCTCCTTGCTCGGCGGGAAGCCTGCTTCTTCCTCTCCCACTCCCCCTGCTTGTGTTCCCTCTCTCGCTGTCTCTCTCTGTCAAATAAATAAATAAAATCTTAAAAAAAAAAGAAATTAAGAAAATGCAAATAAACTCTACACTTGGCTACCATTACACAACCTATAAGAAAGACTAACATTTAAGTGATCGACAGTACAAAGTGATGATGAAGGTGGGGAGTTAACAGGAACTCTGCATACATTGCTGGTGGATGTGTGAAATGGTACAACCACTTTTTTTAAAAAAAGATTTTATTTATTTATTTGAGAGACAGAAAGTGCAGGGGGAGGGCAGGGAGAGTAGGAGAAGCAGGCTCCCCGCTGAGCAAGGAGCCCAATGTGGGACTTGATCCTAGGACCCTGGGTTCATGACCCGAGCCGAAGGCAGCTGCTTAACTGATTGAGCCACTCAGGTGCCCGGTGCAACCACTTTGATAAACATTTAGTAATAACTGTTAAATTTGATCTATACATATCCAGTGTCCCAGTAATTTCACTGATAGGAGTGTCTGTAGATATGTGTTTAGAGAACTATGTGCTCTTATGCAGCAGAAAATGCACACGATATTAATAGTGTTATTTGCAAAAGCCAATAATCAGAAAAAGACAAGTGAGCACTAAATGGTCCCCCGTTTATAAATAAATATTTGTACGAAGGAGTACTGAGTAGGAATGAACATCAGTGAACTTAAGCTATATAGAACATCATATTTGAATCTCATAAAATTATTGAGTAAAACACAAAAGATACATTTCAAAAATCGGTGCTAGGGATGCTACCCAGGCATAAAACCATAAACCCCGGAAAGGAAATGCATACCATCAATGCCGTGATGGTGGTTACCTTTTGGCCGGGAGAGAAATGCGTTTGGAGGGCACTTGGAGGTACTCTGGTGTTTGCTTTATAATAATTCACAGTTACATATTTGTAATTACGTGTTTTATTAATGTGTGCTATCTGTATTTTGCAATTTTTTAGAGTTTATCTTAAAAAATTAAAACAATTTCTAAAGGTGAATAAATTCCAGCTATAAATCATGACTTAATTAATAACTTTGTCCCTTCTGATTTTTAATCATATGCATATAGATTTTTGGTCTTATTGTTTAATGATATTTTCACTGTTGGTAATTAAGTGTTTAAATACTGTTGGAAAAGAGTGGTGTGCTGAACTGCCTCATATAGGAACATAAACATTGATAATGCACATCTCTTTTCAACTTCATGTTCAGTGATGTCATGTTGGTAAGCTCAAAATTAGCCATGGTGAGTGCAGTTATATCGTGGAAATAGGCAAGAGCTACAAATCAAGGTTTTCTCCACCTTCCCAGAAAACTGATTGCTAACCATGTACTAGCACACCACTCTATTACTTGCCATATTGTGTGAGAGGTATTTAAAGAAAATAATACTGACTAAACAAATAAAAAAAAATACTGACTAAACTTCAAGTTATTTTGCTTCTATGTGTCTCTCAATTTTACTTTTAAAATTGAGAGGTTAGTAGTATCAACTAAAAAATAAGTTAATAAAATTACAGTATTTGGTATAAAAGTACTGTTTGGTATAATGCCCAATAAATTTTGTTTAAAAAAATCATATCAGTAAGGTGAATATTTAGGAGAATACTGACATTTCCCTTAATCTGAATCTTCACAGTTCTTTTACACATTTATTATAGAAATGCTAAGATATTCTTCACTTGTATTCTGTTGGAATATCAAAGCTAAATGACTACCTGGAATGTTTTCCAGATAATATTTTATTTTATTATTTTATTTTTAGGTGATTCCTCCTCAGGAATGGAAGCCAAGGCAGTGCTATGATGACATTGATAATTTGCTTATTCCAGCACCGATTCAGCAGATGGTCACAGGGCAGTCGGGACTGTTCACTCAATACAACATCCAGAAAAAAGCCATGACAGTGAAGGAGTTCAGGCAGCTGGCTAATAGTGGCAAGTGAGTGCATGCAGTTTGCTACTTTTATTGTTTTCGAAGATATACATGAGCATGGTAAGAAATCAAGTAGCCAGAGGAGCTTGTGATGAAAAGCAGGAGTCTCCTGCACGTCTTCTTTCAGTTTTCATTTAACTGTTTCTGTTTTCTGTTCTCCAGGTGGTTGCTTGCTTACATTTAGTTTACTGCTAAGGAAATTGTTTCTCATTTTATCATTTTATTCATAATATCTGTAAATAGTTTTTTCTGTCTTTTGGTTGCCATGAATATTTTTGATTCTACACATGATTCATATTTGTTAGGCGAATTTTGTGTGACAGCGTTTAAGTCTTTTTTTTCCAGCTCTGAGGTAAACTTTTATTTTTTTTCCTGGCTGATAGGACTCTTCACACCCAAGCTCCTCCCAGCAGCTTTTATCCCAGCAGCTTTTATCCTGCTTACACAGTGGCAGCGTAGTCCAAAAGGTGCCAAGGCCATAGGGGTTGGGGAATCACTTCGCATTTCAGGCTGGAGGAGTGAGGGGCTTGGGGATACTCCCTGCCAACAAACCTTTACCAGCAAGAGGCCAGGACATCCCAACCCCCAAGCCTGCATCCTGGTGGGAGGTGGCAATGGCTCTTTCCAGCTTTCCACACCTGAGAGGAACAGGACCAGACTGGGTAAGCCACAGGCCCCCAGCTCCAGTGATGGTAGCTCCTAAACTTGGTCCCTGCCCGGGTCACAACCCCAGCTCCCATCACAGGCAGGGCTCCTTCTTGGTCCTCAGTGTCAGATGGAGCCCTCTACACTAGTCAGGACAGAGACAAAGCTGGAAGCAGTAGCAGTGGCAGAAAAGGAGCAGGCACTGAGACTGGTGGGTTGTTCTGCCAGCAGCATGGGGCCAAAGGCTCTCCTGAAGTCCGGGCAGGCTCTTTGTCCTTGCAGTTCTGGGGCTGGCCACTATGGGGGTGTAGTGGGCCGTAACACAGGTTCTTGGGCACCTTTCTTTCTGGATGCTAGCTGATAACTTGTCTTTGGCTGCTGTCTACTCCTTGGCATCAAAATAACCAGATAGTGATGGCATACCTGGTGGCATAGGGTGGTTGCACCTCACGGGGGTTCTGCTGATCAGACCAGAAAATGAGCAGCCCATCAAAGAATGGCTCTATGTCGATTACCACAGGCCAGCCCTCAGGGAAGATCTGCAGCAGGCCACCATGCACCTTGATGTCCCAGTTCTGATTCAGGTAATAGTTACAGATGATACAGTGCCCATTGCTGTGGGGATTGTCCACATGCCTTACGTACCCCAGCCTATTGCCTGAGTAAGACACCATCATGGCCTTGATGCGCCCGTTGATGACATAGCCACCCAGCACCCAATGCAGTGGCAGATTACAGCATCCATGTGGACCATGAGGACCCCAGTGCTTCAGCAGCTGGGCTTGTGGCCTTCTCCTGAGGCAGTCTGGCCTTGCAGATGCTGTGTGGTGGGATAGCCTGCTGCCTTACTAGCTGTCTGTCATGCTGGTGCCCTCTCTACTTCAGGGCCTCCACCTTGGCCAGCACATGGCACCCAGTGCCGCCCCCCGGAAGCTGTCCTTGACACAGATGCCATAGTATTGCATGCAGAGCACAATATAGTCGAGGGCCAGGTGCTTGGGTGTGACAAGCAGCACCTCCTTCTCCAGCCCCACGCTAACCTCACCATTGCCACTGCTGCACCCATGCTGCCCTCTGCTTTGGCCTCTGCCTCCTGGTTTTCCTCCCTGCCCCGAGGCCTGCTTGCTTGGGTACAGGGGCATCCCCACCACCCTCTGTCCATTTCCATTTTGGAACCTCAGGCCTGGTGCCCTGGGGCACCAGTTGCTAGCACCCTTTGGTGACTAGTGCTGCAACATCTTCACTCTGCAGCAGCTGCAGCTCACCACCATCCTGCCTGCCGAAGCCCTACCACACTGGGCTGGCTGTGGTGGAAGTGGCTGTGGCCCTGGGGGTCCCACTCCCTGCCAAGGCCTTAACAGGTGTTCCTGGTCTGTTGTAGGTGTGTAGCAGGGGACGGGGCAGGTAATTCTCTATTCCGATCTTGGCCCAGCCAGGATCCAAGGGCTGCGACACAGGATCTGGCAACCTGAAAGAGCCTAAGGGAGAGCCTGACTTAGGGGCTGTGGCTGGCACAGGCTGTCCATGGCAGTAGTGTCTTCATCTCTTGGGTATGGAAGGTAAGACCCAGGCCCGTGACACCACCCTCCTCTGCCTCTTCCACTTGATGCATCTGGGGCTGGGGCAGCTATGCCTGGCATAGGGCAGGGTGAAGCAGGGCAGGCAGCAGAGGCTCTTCTTATACCTTGGGTGTGTTCACTGGTCCCCAAGTCCTCTGCTGCCCCTAGGGGCTTGGGAAAGGACCCATCAGGGTGGTGAGCTTTTTCCTCTGCCTTCCATGACATCAGTTGTGCCAGCCCACCAGTGCTGCACAGCTCACACCATACCCCTGACAATGTTTAAGTCTCAAATGATAAATTCTATATTTAGAAGATGAGTAATTTAAAAAGAAAACCCTTGAATGACTTGAAGGGCCACCATTATTGTATTAGCTGTATTGTAATTATACCTTTGCTGTGTAACAAATTACCCCAAACCTTATAGCTTAAAACAACAAACATTTATTTAATATCTCAGTTTCTGTAGGTCAGGAATCTGGGAGTGGCTTAGCTGGGCGGCTGTGGCTCAGGGCCTCTCATGAGGTTGCAATCAAGATGTCAGGTGGGGCTGTTATCATCTGAAGGCTTGACTGTGACTGGAAGATCCCCTTCCAAGATTATTCTGCTTGCGTGGCTGTTGGCTAGAGTCATGAGTTCCTTGCCACGTGGACTGCTTTCTCATGTTGCAGCAGCTGGCTTCTTCCAGAGCAAGTGATCCAAGACAGTAACCAAGATGGAAGCCACAGTATCTCTTCATGATCTGTTTCTTGACTGTCCTTTTTGCCATATTCCATTTGTTACAAGCCAGTTGTAAAGTGCAGCCCTTCATCAGGGGGATGAGAATTAAGCTCCATTTCTTGAAGGGAGGAGCATTAAAGAATTTGTGAATATATTTAGAAACCATCACTGTTATTATTATAGATTACATTTCTTTTTAAAGATTTATTTATTTATTTGAGAGAGAGAGAGAGCATGCATGAGTTGGGGCAGGGGCAGAGGGAGAGGGAGAGAGAGAGGGAGAGAAGCAGACTTCCCACTGAAGGCAGAGCCCAACACGGGCTTGATCCCAGGACCCCAAGATCATGACCTGAGCCAAAACCGAGTCAGATGCTTAACCAATTGAGTCACCCAGGTGCCCCTTTAAATTACCTTTTTAAAGAAAGTTTCTGATATGGTAGTTAAAGCCCAAGACCAAAACATTAATTTGAAAAAAAATTAAAACTCCAAATCAACCAATCAATCAGCCAATCAAAAAACATCACCGTCTAAATTCTCTGGATAGGTGTGTGTGAAATTAAACTTTTTGGATGAATTTAGTTGATATCTTTTTAAAATTTAAAATTGACATAGTCAGTACTTGATGGTGCTTGAAGAATCTTAATTCTGTGTGTAAAGTTCCAGTTATGGAGCCTTGTGGCTATTCCAAAGGAATTGAAAGTTTTATATTTCATGTGAGTCCCTTCTTTTGAATTTTTGGTAGGCGTTGTTTTAGATCTCATTAATTGAGAATGTAAAACTTTTACATAGACTGGACTGCTTTGTATTCAAACTCTTTTAAGAACTCTTTTAACCACTTATTAGAGTAATGCTATTGAAACAAGATTGTGTTAGCAAATTTACCCAACTTTTTAAAAATATAAATGATTTGCTGTATTCTTTTTTCCTTCTTGATCATATTCTATATTTGTTTATTATTCTCACTAAAAGAGATTGATAACATGTTTTATTTATTTTTTATTTTTTTACTTTGCAAGAGTTTTTATTTATTTTTATTTTTTCATTTCTTTTTAAAAATTAATTTATTTTTTATTATTGACATATAATGTATTATTTGTTTCAGGGGTACAGGTCTGTGATTCATCAGTCTCACATAATATACAGCACTCACCACAACACATACTCTCCCCAGTGTCCATCACCTGGCTACCCCCCCCCGCCCCAGGTCCCGCAGCCCTCAGTTTGTTTCCTGAGATTGAGAGTCTCTTATGGTTTGTCTCCCTCTCTGGTTTCGTCTTGTTTCATTTTTTCCTCTCTTCCCCTGTGATCCTCTCCCTTGTTTCTTAAATTCCACATATCAGTGAGATCATAAGATACTTGTCTTTCTCTGATTGATTTATTTCACCTAGGTTTGCTATATTCTGTTATTTATCTTCTAGCATCCATTTCCAGAGCCATTCTTAAAGTGTTAATTAAACAGATTAGTTCATTTAGTGGAACGTTTGCTTGGCTACTTTGATATTTCGGGAGACAATTTGTATTTGAAAGTAATCAGATTATACTTACTAGAAAATGTTTGTTAGTACCTTTAATAACCATTATAATGACCATAGGAGAGGTGAAAAGTACAATGGGGTTTCAAAGGAAAATAAGACTTCTGTGGTTGATAATCAGGAAGGGAGTAATTTCATTTTGTAGGTGGTGTTCAGATGGATTTTGAAGAATGGTCAGAAATGCTTTTATCAGTTACAAAAGTAATATATGCTTATTTAAAAATTCAAACATTATAGAAATATATAATTTTAACTCCCAGAGACGATCACTGTTAATAATACATGGTAATTCAAAATACTGATGAGAACAGATCCTTGAAGACCTTTTTTCCTTGTCATCGAGAAACTTGTATCATCATCTCTAGCTCATGTGATTATGGTAGCGTGGTATCAATTTTCTATTTAGAGGGAATTTATTTCACTAGGCACTTATTTTGTTCATATATCTGTTCAATTTTTACTTTGGTGGCTTAGTTGTAGATTGATTTTCCTGAATTCAGCCATTCGGGTGACATTGTTTGTTTTGTGTATCGCTTTATACCCAGTGCCTGGTACAGGATCTGGGGGTATATAGTAGGGTCTGTTTTAGTATTTGTTGATTGAATGAATAGTGTCATGAAAGCTAAGATAAACTTGAAGTGGTATAAATTATTGGACAGATTGCAGTGATTTATTTAATAATGTAAATATCTCAATTTTCTGAAGTTTTTATTTATTTATTATTATTATTTTAGTAATTTTACTTATTTATTAGAGAGAGAGAGAGCATGAATGGGAGGGGAGGGGCAGAGAGAGAAGGAGAAGCAGGTTCCCCACTGAGCAGGGAGCCCCACCTCAGGGCTAGATCCCAGGACCCTGAGATCATGACCTGAGCCGAAGGCAGAAGCTTACTGACTGAGCCAAGCAAGTGCCCTTTTCTTTCTTTCAGTCTTTTTTTTCTTTTCTTTTAAGATTTTATTTATTTAGATTTTCTGAAATTTAAAAATAATTTTTAAAAATAATTGGTTGTTTTTTTTAAGTTGTGAAATATATCTATTATGAGAAATTGCCTAACAGGTTATCCCATGTTAAGTTTTATTTTTTGAGTTGGATTAATTTCATTATAATTGTTACAGTGTTAAAATGCCTTTAATGGGAATGCAAACTGGTACAGCCAAATCTGGAAAACTGTATGGAGGTTCCTCAAAAAGTGAAAAATAGGGACGCCTGGGTGGCTCAGTCGGTTAAGCCCTCTGACTCTTGATTTTGGCTCAGGTCATGATCTTATGGTCGTGAGATTGAGCACCACATTAGGCTTGAGGCTGAGCATGGAGCCTGCTTAAGATTCTTTCTCCCTCTCCCTCTGCTGCTCCCTTCCATGCACTTGCACCATCTCTCTTTCTCTCTCCAAAAATAAATTCTTAAAAAAAAGTTAAAAATAGAACTACCCTGTGATCCAGCAATTGCACTACTAGGTGTTTACCCAAAGGATAAAAAAATACAGATTTGAAGGGGTACACGTACCCTGATGTTTACAGCAGCACTATCAACAATAGCCAAACTATGGAGAGAGCCCAAATGTCCATTGACGGATGAATGGATAAAGAAGAATACACACACACACACACACACACACACACACACACACACACACACTGGAATATTACTCAGCCATCAAAAAAGTTTTGTCATTTGCAATGATGTGGATGGAGCTGGAGTGTATTATGCTAAGTGAAATAAGTCAGTCAGACAAAGACAAATATCATATGATTTCACTCATATGTGGAATTTAGGAAACAAAACAGATGAACATATGGGAATGGAAAAAAAAAGAGGGAAGCAAACCATCAGAGACTCTTAACGATAGAGAACAAACTGAGGGTCGGTGGAGGGAGGTGGGTGGGAGGTGGACTAGATAGGTGATGGGTATTAAGGAGGGCATTTGTTATGATGAACAATGGGTGTTGTATGTAGTATGTAGGTGATGAATCACTAAACTCTCCTGAAACCAGTATTACACTGTATGTAAACTAACTAGAATTTAAATAAAAATTTGGAGAGAAAAAAAATGAAGATTCCTAGGGAAAAAAAAAACCTTTGAAAATTCTTTTTATATTTCCTCTGCCAATTCCATGTAGGAAATTTGTTTCAAATGCCAGTGAAATGGGTTTCTAAGTCTCAATCCAAGGCTCTTGCTTGTTCACTTATAGCTGTACTCGGGTCAAATGGTGTTCATAATGGTTGTAGTATGGTCCTGAGATGGAGTTAATTTTCATGGGAGGCAGGAGGCATTCTCCTGGTTTTTGTGTTCATCTGTTTTCCTTCATTCAGTATATGCCCTTGCATAGGTCCACAGTACATAATATGCTTGGTGTAAGCAGTAGACAGGATAACATGCTCATTTGGTTAATAACACAACTTAGTTCAAAGAAAATCTAGAGATCTTCAACATAGTTCTATAAAACTTCATGGAAGTGAGTAATGTACTCTCTTGTATCACTTACATTACTGATCTATACTTTCTTCTAGGCATGGAACTGTGTGCTTTACATAATTATGTAATGGAGTCCTCACAATAGTTGAACTGTTACTATCCCTGTTTTATAGAGTAATAAATGAGGTCCAGGGAAATTGAGTGCTTTGCTCAGGATTACATAGCGTATACATGGCAAAGATTCAAAGCTCTAGGCAGGCTGGTCCTGGAGACCCATCTCTTAACAATTGTAGTAATAGTGAATAAAAGGTTCTGGAAAAAAGGAATGGTTGGATTGCTTTTGAGCAAATTGATACTGGATTTGTGCGACAGCTGTAATTGTTTCACAGTCTTCTAGGGATGGAATCTGTAGCTGGGTTTCATTAGAATTGGGCACCAATTGATTGAACTGGTCACTCTTTTCAAGTTTAGAATCATTGTTTCAAATATCCACAGATCTTAGAATTTAACCTCAGTAGCCAATACTGAACCAGATGTTTCTTTTTTAGTGTTATAGGTAGTTAAAAATTGATCATGATTGAGTAGTATATAGTGATAGATTCTTTGGGTCTCTTCTAGTGAAAGACAGTTTAGGACTTTAGTATCCAAAATGCAAAAATTTCTCTGTAAGGCATAATAAACAATATCTCTGTTACCTTTTTTATCACCTGAGTCTGACCTCTGGTTAGCTTGCCTAGGATTCTTATTACTATTGAAACCTACCAATCGAAGTGGTGGCATACAGTGGAGTTAATGATGCTTTCATGCCCATCCTTTTTAAATTTTTGGCTGTCCTGTTGAGATTCTAATGTTTTGGGTAAATCAGCAAATTATTCTATATTTCAGATACAGTTGTTAATTTGTTTGGTTTTCTTGCTTACTGCTTGGGTAACTAGTTTGGGGTCCCAGTATAGTGAGTATTGATTTTGATTGTTCTGCAGTTATTAAATATATAATAAAATGTCAGTAGGCCTTATGGGGATTGCTACTGCTGCTAAACACTCTTTTTCTGTTAAAAAACCTGTTTCATTACTTTCTTAGTTTGTTGATTTCTTTTTTTTCTCATATAGAAATACTGGTATTTTTTTTTGTGTGTGTATTAATATAAGATTGTTTGTTCACAGTCCAAAAAATACAGAGAAGTAAGTGCCTTTCTGTAATTCCAATGCAAAAGATAACCATTAATATTAATAATATGGTCTATATTTCTTTTTGGCCTTATGAGTACAGTTATAGATTTTTTTACATAAATATTATCATAGTGTATTCACCATTCTATAACCTACTTAATTCGTTGTGGAAAGATATTAATATCAATACATAGAAATATCTACCTTATTTTGTAGTCTGTATTTTATTGAATTTAGCCCTTGTTGTTGGATGACATTAGTTTGAGTTTTCAGTTAATGCTGGAGCAAACATCCCAGGTCATGTATCATTTATACATCTCTGCGTTGTTAGAATGAATGAATTTCCAAAGTTGGATTTTAGGGTTGAAGCTACACATTTTTTAATGGTTTTGGTATTTCTAAAAAGTTACACTCTGGAAAGTTTGTACTACTTTATACTTTCACTCCAGCTGTGTAAGAGACGTCTCTTTCTTTCCTGCCATTAATATATTAAGCATTTGCCAATCTAGTGGTTGCAAAGTATCTTATTTTGGTTTTGCTTTCTTGGACTTTAGTGAAATTATTTTTTGTCAGTTTTTCTGTAGATGTTTTACCATTTGCGTGTAAGTCTGTAAAATTTACTAGTATAGTATAATTGGTTAAAGATTTTAGAAGATAATTTGAAAGATAAAATAATGAATTTTTAACTATTTTCCTTTGATATTTGATACTTCCGTGAGTTTTTTCCTTATTAGTAAAATATATGAAGGTATTTTATAGAGTTATTTAGGAATCTTTAGAGTATCCAGAGATCTGTGATAAATACATTTGTATATTTACTTGTTAGATTTGACAACATGAGTTGCTGCATTGTTTTCATTTTAATAAAATTTTGTTTAGAAAGTGATTTATGTGATATGGGTGGGGAAAATCTTAATCGCCGTATCAGTTTGTACTCCTTTCATTTACCTTTTGCAGATACTGTACTCCAAGATACTTGGATTATGAAGACTTGGAGCGCAAGTACTGGAAGAACTTAACTTTTGTGGCACCCATCTATGGCGCAGACATTAATGGGAGCATATACGATGAGGTATATTTATACTGTAATGGGTTTTGTAAAGGGCAGATTTCCTATTTTTGTTACTGTTTTAGGTACTTGAGAAGTAGTCCTTTGTTATGCTTTGTGTGATCCATAATTCCTCATAGGATAAGAGGAAATCAAGACGTATCAGTAGGATTTCTGTTGCTGGTATTTTTCAGATTGAAACCAGCAAATGGTACAAATACCTGAAATTGTTCAACAGTAATATATTATGTGGTTATCTGGCTAAACTTTAAATTACACTAAAATTTTTTTTAAGCAAAACACATTATAAAGATATTTGGGAAACAGGAAATATTATCCATAATACTACCACCTTAAGGCAAAAAACAGTATTTTAATATGCAGTCTTCTAGTAGTTTTCCCTAGTCATTTGGAAAAGTTAAATTTGAACAGGCTTACTGTCCTTTTTTCCACAAATTGTGAAAAATTTTCTTATTTATTTATTTAAAAAAAAGATTTATTTATTTTAGAGAGAGCATGCACACACATGCACAGGGGAAGGGGCAGAGGGAGAGGGAGAGAGAGAATCCCAAGTAGACTCCCTGCTGAGCATGGAGCCTGTGGGGGTTGGGGGGGTGGGGGCTAGTTCTCAGAACCTGAGATCATGACCTGAGCCAAAATCAAGAGTCCCACACTCAACCAGCTGAGCCACCCGGGTGCCCCGATTTTTCTCTTTTTTAAAAAAGTACATATTATTACAGTCTTTCCTGTTATTTTTTATGAGACCATAATATACAAAGAATCTAGTCCTTTTTGCCTCCTCCTAATACATGTAAACTTTGCCTGTTGTTGCTGCTGTTGTTCTTCCTTTTTGAAACCTTTTATTCCCTCTCTCACTGTTTTATTTTGGGACATGTCTTACATACTGAAAGGTTGAAGTAGTGCCGTGACGACTGGGATATCTTCACCTAGATTCACTAGTTGTTAGTATTTGCCTCATTTCCTTTGTTTTTCCATTGTTCTGCCATTGTCTCTCTTTTTCTCTGTGTTTCTGTCTGTCTGCAATAACATTTGAAAGTAAGTTGCAGACATTATGACAGTTCTTTAATTATTTCAGTACGTGTGTTTTAATAACAAGGCAATTTAACATTTGTATATCATTTAATATGCAGATCATATTCATGGGATCCTAATTTTGCCAACAATATATATAAATTTTTCCCTTCATCTGAAGGATCTGGTTGAGGATTTCTCTTTATAATTAGTAAGAGATTTATAGGGTGATGCTTAGAGACTAGATGACTATCCTTTATCCCAGCAGCCTTTCGTTCAGTGAATTTACATCCATTGATAATCTTTGTCTGAATCTATTATTATAGTATTTTTAAACATTTTGTATTTTGAAAGCTAGGAAGGTGCATAAAACATAACTTAAAGCTTCACAAATTGTTGCAAGGTGATCACCTGTGTACCATCATTGACCTCAGGGACCCCAGAGTTCCCTCACACACCTTCTTCACTGATAATGGTCTTCCCTTTTTTCTTCAAAGATAGTCACTATTGTGACTTTATGGCAATCATGTACTTCTTTTCTTTAAAGATGTAATTCATTATATCCTGTTTCTGAGTTTTATATAACTAGAAGAATCATTCAGTGTGTATTCTTTTATATCTGGCTTCTTTCCTGCATTATAAACATTTCTAAGCTTTTTCTGCACTATAGCTATAGTTCATTCATTTCTTTGCTGTGTGTTATTCTATTGTATAAATGTTCCACAGTGCATTTATTGTTCTGCAGCTTATGGTCATGTTGATTACTTCTAGTTTTGGCTTTTATGCACATAACTTTCATGAATGTTCTTCACGTTTCCCTGGGCATGGAAGCATGTGTTTATATTGGATGTAGGCCTGGTAGTGGTTATAGGGTATGCATATGCTTAGCTTTAGAAGAAAACTGTTTTCCAGTTTGTACCTTCTTATAGCAGTGTTTTTGAGTTCCCATTGCTCCACATCCTACCTAATACTTGGTATTGTCATTCTTTTAAATTTAGCTATATTGTTGGGTGTGTGTAATAGTAGCTTGTGGTCTTAAGTTGTGTTATGATTTTTTTTCTTATGTTCATTGGCTGTTTGGATTTTCCCTTTTATTGAGGTGCCTTTTTAAGCCTCTTAAATATTTTTCTGTTGTGTCTTGTTTTTCTTACTGATTTATAGTTCTTCATACATTCTGGGTATGAGGTAGTGGCACAATTTAAAATTTTCTAGATGGATTTCTTTTGTTTTTTTTTTTTTTTCTTAAAGATTTATTTATTTTAGAGAGAGAGAAGGGGGAGGGGCATAGGGAGAGGCAGAGAGAAACTTAAGCAGACTCTGTGCTGAGCATGGAGCATGACACGGGGGCTCAACCTCATGACCCTGAGGTCACAACCAGAGCTGAAACCAAGAGTTGGACGCTTAACTGACTGCACCACCCAGGTGCTCCCAGATGAATTTCTAAATTGAAAGGACCATTCTTTTTTTCTTTTTTTCCCTTAAAGATTTTATTTATTTATTTATTTTTTGAGAGAGAGAGCGCGTGCGCGCGTGCGTGCACACACAAGCATGGGGGAAGGGCAGAGAGAGAGAAGCAGACTCCCGGCTGAGCAGGGAGCCCCACACAGGACTCCATTGAGGACCCCATGATCATGACCTGAGCTGAAGGCAGACGCTTAATCGATTCAGCCACCCAGGCACCTAAAAGGACCATTCTTATTTTTGAATATGGACTAGATATTAGATGATACTGTGGAAAGTAATGATGGCATGGTGACTATATATATATACATATATATATTATATATATATATACTATTTATATATATATTTATATATACTATTTATATATATATTTATATATGTATATATATATACACAAACATATTTATTTTTTAAAGATACACATTTAAATATATACAGGTTAAGTGACATGGGGTTGGAATTTGCTTTTAAAATACTTTAGAGGGGCGCCTGGGTGGCGCAGTCGTTAAGTGTCTGCCTTTGGCTCAGGGCATGATCCCAGCATTCTGGGATCGAGCCCCATGTCAGGCTCCCCCACTGGGAGCCTGCTTCTTCCTCTCACACTCCCCCTGCTTGTGTTCCCTCTCTCACTGGCTGTCTCTCTCTGTCAAATAAATAAATAAAATCTTAAAAAAAAAGTAAAAAAAAATACTTTAGAAAATAAGATGGATTGGATATAGTTGAAAGAAGATTGCCAAAATATTGGCAATTGAAGCTAAATGATAGATATATGAAATTTTAAGTTTGTATATGTTTGAAATATTAAAATAAAGTTAAAAAAGAGAAAACATTCCCCGTTCTCCTTTTGGGTTTTCTTTAATTTAAGTAAATTCTATGTTGAGAATTTATTATTTATTAAGGTAGTGTGTACTCATGTAGAAAATTGAAAAAATATAGAAAAATATGAAGAAGAAAATAAAAATTGCTCATAAGCTTACCAAACAGAAACAACCTCTTTAAGATTTCCTTTGGCTTTTCATTTTATGTGAATGTGTATGTATATGTATGCATGTGTTTGCATGTTAGTATATGTTTCCCAAAGGGCCAAGGAGGTTTTAACAGTTTTTGGCTTTAGAAACATTTTCTGAT
The DNA here is from genome assembly GCF_024610735.1 of Ursus americanus. Lineage (NCBI taxonomy): Eukaryota > Metazoa > Chordata > Mammalia > Carnivora > Ursidae > Ursus > Ursus americanus. Next base: position 58,977,305 of record NC_142144.1, on the reverse strand, counting down.
ATTGCTCTTTAGAGGGTCGTTTAGTGTATTCTAATTGCAGCCATGTTTAGATTGTCAAATTGTGTCTTGTATTAGATTATTGCTATATATATATTTTTAAAGGTTTTATTTATTTATTGAGAGAGAGAGAGCATGAGCAGTGGGGGGAGGGGCAGAGGGAGAGGGAGAAGCAGGCTCCCTGCTCAGACTTGGGGCTTGATCCTAGAATCCTGAGATCATGACCTGAGCTGAAGGCAGATGCTTAACCGACTGAGCCACCCAGGTGCCCCAGATTATTGCTGTATTTTTCTAGAATTTCAATTCTAGTGTATTCTTACTGATTTATTCTTTAGTGATAACAAATCTATTTTTTTAAAAAGATTTATTTATTTGAGAGAGAGAGAGGGAGAAGGAGAGAGAGTCCCAAGAGACTCTGTGCTGAGCATGGAGCCCAATACAGCACTTGATCTCAGGACCCTGAGATCATGACCTGAGCCCAAACTAAGAGTCAGATGCTCAACCAACTATGCCACCCAGGTGCTCCAATAGCAAATCTGTTTTTAACATGTGGTTACTTATATTTGGGAAAATGAGTGCCATTAACAGTTAAGCTTCCTTAAAGAACATGGCACTTTGTCTTAAATCACTTCTGTGGGGTTTCCATTGGAGTGGATAAAGCAGAGTAAATACTGTTGGCATTTCATACATGGGACCTAGGGAGGTAGTTCCAAAGTTCCTAGGCTGTTAAGGGGCTGCCAGGTGTGGGCGCCTGGGTGGCACAGTCGTTAAGCGTCTGCCTTTGGCTCAGGGCATGATCCCAGCGTTCTGGGATCAAGCCCCACGTCAGGCTCCTCCACTGGGAGCCTGCTTCTTCCTCTCCCACTCCCCCTGCTTGTGTTCCCTCTCTCGCTGGCTGTCTCTCTGTCACATAAATAAATAAAATCCTAAGAAAAAAAAAAAAAAGGAGGAGGGGAGCTGCCAGGTGCTCTTTTTGTTCCATACCAGTTTTAAGGAAACAGTTGTGTATAGTTAATCTCATAGTTGTAGAAATGTGTGAAACTAGGTTGTCATCAACCACAAATTTTCCCTGAACTGATGGTTTATTTTGTGCCATCTCTCTGGTTTCTTCTGTATGGTATACTGGCAAGTTTTTAGGCTTCCAAGAGGAAGATTGAGCTGAGGAATCATCTAGATTCTGGGCTGAGAGGTTGCATGTCTGAGTGCTCTAAAATAAAATAAAACTCAGTTTAAGGTATTTTTTTCTAACCACCCTTTGGGATTGTTGACCTCTTTGTTCCTTTTTGCATATATAATTAAGAGTTAGAAGCAGCATATTTGGGACAGTTTCCAGAACAATTAACACAAGAATGCCCTGAACTAGCTTTCATTTTTGATAGTAAAATACAGTAATTGTTGATGGCACAGAAGAAGCTAATGGATTTTGGTTTGCTATGCTTATTGCTTGTATTGGAAAACCAGTTATACATTGGCATTGCTTTAAGGCAACATTGACTTTAGAATTCAGGTTTGAGTAACTTTTGTTATTAAAATCCAATGAACAAAATCCACTGGTTTATAAACATGCAGTTTTAAAGCATGTTCTGAAGTCAGGAATCTGTCATTTTGGTAGGACCTACAAGGCACCATTATTTTATGGAATTTGTGTGGCTCTGCTGGTACATTTAGAAGCTCCAGAGTTGAGCTGACATTTTCAAAGCTTTTGTAGCATAAAGAGAGACAAGAGAGATGTTGTAAACTGCTACTGGTAAACAAAACCAGTCACGCTGATGACACCTTAATTCAAACAAATGAAAAACAACTTGTTTTTGCCCCCTTGAGGTAGACGGAGAAAAAGAAGAGAGTGCATTAAAGAGAGTGATGAAGAGTGAGTGTACTAATAACCCAGGACAGTCAGCAGCGTTTGAAGTCATCACGATGAATGTGCATTGATAAAGCCCATGTATTGTTTTGCTCTTTACAGTTGTGTCCTTGAATTGTTTAACTGTTTGGCTCAATATTTAAATTGTATTGGGAACTGGTTTGGTTATGGTTCGTGGCATTATTTTGGAAGGAACTATAGTCATCAAATTGTAGTTCACTTCCCCCCCTAATTTCTCATTATGGCCATTTCCTTTAATTTCAGTAGAATGATTGAAAAACCATAGTTTTTTTTTTGGTGAGGCTGGGAGTTCTTGGACAGGGTGTGGGGAGGTAAGAGGTACAGTTTGTGCATGGTGCAGAGATGAGTAAGGATCCTCGTTCTCAAGTAATTCACAGGCTCAGAGGGGCAATAAAGTGTAATGAGCTTGGCCATTAAGGCAAGTGTAGGGTTCTAGGGAGCCAGGAGGAGAGACAGAGCAGACTTGGCACTGAAGGAACACTTGCTGGAGGAGAGAGAACATCTGAACTGGACCTAGATGAGTAAGTTCAAGTTAGGTAAAGGAAGCAGAAAGGAGGATGGGGTAGGAGCTAGACAAATTTGAGGGTAAGACCACACGTAATAGTCTCTGTATTTTTACTGAATTCTGAGGCTTTTTTCTGAGCACTGGCTTGTGGAGGGTGAGGCTGGCCTGGAATACTGGGATCTAAGGGGAAGGGATTGGCCCCAGACTCCAGACTGGGCTGCGGATATGGACTCAGACCTGTCGTGCTATAGTGGCCCCTCCTGCTCAGATGTTTGTATTGCAGCACCAGGCAAATTTTCAGTGGCAAAGGAGGTGCCATTTTAGTGATGATCAGGCTTGGACGTGACGTAGGAATTAAGGTTGAGAGTGTCCATGAAGGACTCATTGAGAACAGTCAGCCCTAATGGTAAAGGGAGAAGGGCTTGGGGATCCCAGGGCATGAGTCTTGGCTCCTCTTTCATTCTGCCGCTTCTTGGACAGCTTGATTTCCTTAGGATATACGAAAGAGTATCAGTCCGTACCATGGACAGTAGCCTGTGGCGGTAGTAACAGTCATACGATTTAAGCAAGTTACTATTTTTTAAGTTGAAATACCAAGACTATCAAAGGTGTATGGTGACACAACCCAGCCTTTGGGTGTATGATGCAGAGTCAGATTCTGTCTATTGTTTGTCTTTATAAATAAAGTTTTATTGGAGCATAGCCTAATTTATTCATTTACGTATTATGGCTTTTTTTTCACTACAGTGGCAGAGTTAAGTAGTTGTGATAGAGCCTGTATGACCCACAAAAGCTAAAATATTTATTGTCTGGCCCTCTTTTTTTTTAGATTTTTTTTTTTAATTATGATATGTTAGTCACCATACAATACATCATTAGTTTTTGTTGTAGGTTCCATGATTCATTGTTTGCGTATAACACCCAGTGCTCCATGCAATACGTGCCCTCCTTAATACCCATCACTGGGCTAGCCCATCTCTCCACCCCCTCCTCTCTAAAGCCCTCAGTTTGTTTCCCAGAGTCCATAGTCTCTCGTGGTTCATTCCCCCTTCTGTTTACCCCCCCTTCATTTTTCCCTTCCTTCTCCTACCGATCTCCCTGCTATTCCTTATGTTCCACAAATGAGTGAAACCATATAATTGTCTTTCTCCCATTGACTTATTTCACTTAGCATAATCCCCTCCAGTCCATCCATGTCGATGCAAATGGTGAGTATTCATCCTTTCTGATGGCTGAGGAATATTCCATTGTCTATATGGACTACATCTTCTTTATCCATTTGTCTGTTAAAGGGCATCTCAGCTATTATCTGGCCCTTTGCAGAAAAAAATTTGCCAATCCCTAACACAGAGGCATAATTATGTACTCGGGGAATGATACTCAAAACCTTTTTGAGATAGATGCGATATAAATAAAATTCTGAATGTTCTCAGGAGAATGAGATTCATATATATTGACTACACTGATACCTTGAGACAATGAAATTGAGGCATTTAATTATGTCAGGAGCCTGATGTGGGGCTTGATCCCAGGACTCTGAGATCATGACTGAGCCGAAGGCACACACTTAACTGAGTGAGCCACCCAGGCACTCCGCCTCGTCCATTATAAAGAAAGTTTTAACTAGCCTTTGCTAATTATACATTTAAAAAGTTAGCTTTCTGTTAAAAGAAGCATGAGAGTTTCTTCAGGAAACAAACACACAAAAAAGAAGAGATATAAAGAGTGAAGAGGAACAGGGAGAAAATGTCCTGTAACTCTGTGGGATGATTCAACTTGGCTAAGGGATATGAAAGTCAACAGGTATATTTAGGAAAGAAAGAAGCTAGGACATTTCTGAGGTAGCCAGTAGCTGAGTGTTCTTCCACAGATCTTTGAAGACAGAGTACATCTCTTTGTTCTGTGTGTGAGAGTGAAGCACAGGCATCAACATTGTTTATACTGACAGTGAGAGTGAGGCAGTCAGGCTTGTGTTCTGTGTGCTATTTAGGGCTGCATTTCTAGCAACACCTAACATATAGTAGAATGTCTTAATGATGATAATGGTTCATTAAATCGAGGTATGTTTATTTATTTATTTATTTAAAGATTTTATTTATTTGAGAGAGAGAGACAGCCAGCGAGAGAGGGAACACAAGCAGGGGGAGTGGGAGAGGAAGAAGCAGGCTCCCAGCGAGGAGCCTGATGCGGGGCTCGATCCCAGAATGCCAGGATCTCGCCCTGAGCCAAAGGCAGACGCTTAACGACTGAGCCACCCAGGCTCCCCTAAATCGAGGTTTAAAATGAAGTTCCGTGTGCTTTGGTTAAGCTGGCTATTATCTTCATAATTTGTAACACTAGAAGGATCCCCAAGAATATTGTCTGTTTTCAAGAGAGTCCCCTTTGCAAGATTTTCCCTTTGTTGAATGGTGACAGATAGCTCTGTCCCTAAGCTTCACCCACCTTCTCCATCGCCTAGGCTTTCTGATTTGAATGTTCGAATGTCTCGTATCATCACAGGCAGTGTAGTCTACAGTGGCCCCTTTGAGCGGATGTTGTCAGAGTAGTGGACCAGCAAGGACCTTAGCTTATCTACACCGTCATACTTCTTACTTAAGAGCAAGTTATCCTTTTTTGAATGCTTTACGTCCAAGTACTTCTTTGTTTTGAAATAAACCTATGAGATGGTATTGCATTAAGATTGACAGTTTCCTTTGTGTGTCATCATTTTTATTTTTATTTATTTTTATTTTTTTGTATGTGTTATCATTTTTTTTTTAAAGATTTTATTTACTTATTGGACACAGAGAGAGACAGCCAGTGAGAGAGGGAACACAAGCAGGGGGAGTGGGAGAGAAAGAAGCAGGCTCATAGCAGAAGAGCCTGATATGGGGCTCGATCCCATAACGCCGGGATCACGCCCTGAGCCGAAGGCAGACGCTTAACCGCTGTGCCACCCAGGCGCCCCTGTATGTGTTATCATTTTTAATGGCAGTTTTCTGCAGTTCACTGGAGAAAGATAGCACATCTCACTGTGAGAGCAAACTGCTTCACTAGTGACCTACAGCTTGTGCCATCTATCATTGTTTATAAATCTCTAAGACTTGCTTTGACATTCAGTTCCTTCACTAAATCATGTTCCTCCCCCACTTGCAGCTGCTTCCAGATCTTCAAATGTGTCCACTACCAGCCCTTGTACCAGCCTGGTACTCAGTGGTCTCCTGTGGGTGGCTCTCAGTCCACTGTACAAGGAATTTCTCTAGTTTCTCAAATATTGTGTTGGCTTGAGTAGCTACAGTTAAGCTTTCCAACACTGCTGTGTTTAGTAGATAGGGACACGTGGAGAACATGCCTTAGTGCTTCCTTCCCTCAGTATGCCCCATCCCTTCCAACTCTTTCTGATGTGTAGACTTTTCTATGTTTCTTACACTTACTGTTTTGTTGGGCATTTCTACTTTCTCAGAAGATATTTTCATTAATAATGATGGGATGATGACAGCATTGATGCTCAGTACATTTAATATGGGCACAGGGCATGACTGGCTACTCTTTTAGGGAGAACAGTTGAGATACAACTAAACTGTTACCTACATTCCCTTAACTGGATTTGTGTACAAACAACATGATTCTGTTGGTGGACATTTAGAGTCATTATAGAGAATTTTTGATGTGGATACTGAATTTTGGGTAAAAAATATATATAATTATAACAAATTCAGAAAATGAGTATAGAAAATTAAGGATACCTGTATTTATGTGACTATTTCTTCCTCAGTAGATTTGTAGTCCTTGGCAGGTATTATTTCTCATAGACTCTCCAGTCCCAGCTCCCATCATAGTGTCTGCTGCAAAGAATGCACTGAAATAATTGTAGAATTGATGAGCGTATGACTTTTAAAAAATAGTTTGAGGACAAATCCTGGAGTTTCTTATATGTTTTTGCCCAAAGGTGAAAAAACCAGAGTTTTATTGCTAAACTCTGTACATCTTGAACTGTTTGACATTATTTTAGGAGGGAAGTGATAAGATCAAAATCATGCTTTAGGGACTGTGATCAGATGATGGTCTGTAAGATGCACTGGTCACAGCAAGAGGCTTGGAGAGTGCTTTGAAGAGGAAGGAGAGGGACGTGTGTGTTCTTCTGAACACTAACACCCTGAGGCAGTGGTTCTCAAAACTTTTTGGTCTCAGGTCCCCTTTATACTTCTAGTAATTTACTGTGGACCTCAAAGAGCTTTTCTTTTGCAGGTTATATCTACCCTTGTTTATTTTATTAGAAATTAAAACTGAGTATTCAATTCATTAAGAATTATCCATTATATAATAACATACATATTTTTATTAAAAAATGACTATAATTTCTGAAACAAAAAGTTTGGTGAAAGGGGTGGCATTATTTTACATTTTTCAAATCTCTAATGTCTAGCTTAAAAGAAGGCCTCTGGATTCATATACTTGCTTCTGCATTTAGTCTGTGGTGATGTCATGTAGCCTCTGGAAAACTCGACCCTATTGTTGTGAAATGAGAATGAGAGTGAAAAGCAAATAATGTGTTGGTATAATTATGAAGACAGTTTTGATGCCACAGACCTTAATGGGATCTGGGTGTTTCCCAGTGGTCCCCAGACAACACTTGAAAACTGTTACCTTGAGATATTTAGCAAAAGATTCCTTCTCTGATCTCAGTCTACAGAGATGATGCAGGGATCTTGAGACAAAATAACAGTGTTCCATTCTTGTTACTGACTTTTTGGATAACTGCGTTCCTGATATATACTTCAAAGACTGAATTACATTAGGAGACAGTGGTTCTCATCATGGAAGCCATGGAGTTCTCTGGGGAACATCATGCCGTATATTCTGTCATATAACTCAGGCAAAATTTTACAAGCAGAAAACGGACTTAGGATGTGAACTCAAGTGCTTAATTCTCAAAATACATAAAATATTTTGAAGAAATTATATTTCTGAGATTATCCCTATACAATGTTAATTAGCTAGTCATCCAGGTATTTCTTAATACACAATTGATAGAAAATTTAAAATGTTTTGAAATACTGTGGTAAGCCTTAAGACAAAAATACAGTGTCTTATACTTTATATTTCTCCTTGAGAGCTGAGAATTTTTTTTTTTCCCTTGCTATTTATGTACTAGATGGATGGGTGTGTGTTTGGGGTTCTCTTTCAAATTTCTTTTGCCAGTTTTCTTTATTGTCTATGAGTATAAATGCATAAATTTTTAAGTACCTTTTTGTTGATATAAATGTTAAGGATAAAAAATTTGGAAAGTGTTGTATAAGAGAAAAAAATTGAAATCACTCATAAATCCTGGCATTCAGAGACACTAGCTGTCAAAAATATTTAGTGTATTTCTTTCCAATGTTTTTTCTCTACTTAATGCTTGAGAACTGTGTTTTTTTTTTGTTGTTGTTTTTTGTTTGCTTGTTTGTTTTTTACAGATATGGTATCATAGTGAACATATTTGGTTTTTTCTTTTCCTCTCCCATTTTAACACATTGTGAATGCTTTCCCCTGTTGATAGATGTTCTTCAGCAGGATAATTTAGCATTTATTTTTTCTGTCTAATTTCTATTGGTTGGATGGTTTTCTCAGGGGAGTGGGGAAGCATAAATCTAAGGTGAAGAGGGATGCAGGCAGGCTTAGAGGCAGGAAGGGTATGACAACTCCTGGTCTTAGAGAAATCAGTGTGGGATAGGTCACAGTCCATAGTGGGGTGGCCAGATTATTGTCAACCCAAGAGAGTGGCACTTTGCCACAGACACTGGCTTCCTTATTTCCTGCCTTTCCTGCACAGCATCTTGAAATAGAAGACCATATTAAGCAGTACAGAATAATCGATCTATTTACTTACATAGTCAATGCCTGCTATCCCTAGCTGTGACTTTCAAGAAAGCCCTGTCTTTGCCTTGGAGCCTTCATCTGTAAAGGGAAATGATTGAGTTACCTGCTCTCTGAGGTTCCTCCCAGATTAAAAATGTTTGTTTCATGATGAGCAACATTTCTTGAAGACGATGAACTGGATTCTTTGATAGTGAAGTTTTATGATTTCCAGATTTTTTTTCATATTATAATTTTGTCAAGAGGTTCTCTATAAGAAAGCTTTTGGCTAAAGCATCTTTTCATTCTAAGATTTTAGTTTTAGTGGCATTTTTAGCCTTATAAATGATAGATTTTTTTCTTCTCACAATGGGGGAGCTTAAATACCTTTATCCACCAGATGGTGCACTTGGACAACAAATTTATTTAAGGCTGAGGGTTTCCAAATGAGGTTAAACAGTTTAAACTGAGTCACTAACAGAGTTCCTTTCTATTTTGTATTTGTATCATGTCAGTATATCATTTCTCTTGAAATAAGAAATAATTTGAAGCCAGAACACTGTGTAACTTTCACATCCAAGTAAAATGTCATCATTCCAGACATGTTTTGGTGCAAAGAAAGAGATATTGGCTTATAGGATTTTGACTTTCGGATTTTAGTTTTGTGAAATAATTTTTCAGTTAATCAAAACTCATTATCTGCCAGCATATTTTGGCTGATCGTCAGTGAATGATCCCATATTATGCATCCAGACAGGGGAGGCAATGGTACTTCCAATTCACTAGTCATATTTCATCTAGAATGTTCCATCAGTTCTGGAAGCTGTGTTTTTAGAGGGTTATTGCTAGAGCAGCATGCCAGGATTATATAGGAACTGACAATGGAAGACAGGTAAAGCCCAGATGCAGGGTGACCTCAGAGTACATGGCCACTGCCCTCAAGTGTATTGCATGTGAGAGGGTTAGGTGGGATCAGTGTGGGAATATCAAGTTTGTCTCTGAAAGAACTTTCTGAGGAACATTATTGCCTCAGAACAGTCTAGGCTGCCACTTGAGATAAGCAGCTACTGACTTCAGCATGTTCATGGGGAAAACTGTCTGATCTTACGTTGGAAATGATTTTGGGTTGGATAGGGTTTGGATAGAATTAGTCATTTTTCTTTGAGTCTTCTCTTTATATCTCAGCCGTTAAACTTCAAAATTAAAGTATACTTACATGTTCAATACCGTGCTAAATTGATAAATCTTCTGATTTGTGTAGAGTCCCATGCTGCTGAGTGGTTTGTGGAAGTGTGACAAGTTCAGGATAGCAGGTCTTTGCCAGTGCAAGGTGCTTACTAGTTAGCTGGAGAGTCATGAATAGTGCAAATTAGGTGCTCCATGGCTGGCATGAATATTCTGCACCTTAAGAGTATAAAGAGGTTAAGCTTCCTGGGAACTGACATAATCCCTGAGATTAGGGTGAGAGTTAAAGGTATAGTGGCCATCAGACATATGAGCCACGGTGAGTGTTGAGGATGCTAAGTGTTTTGTGGGTACTAGATGATCAGTAGGCACAGAGGAGCAGATATCCATTGGGAAAGTATCAGGGAAGCAGCAATAGGAGTTACTGAAGAGGCAAGAACATGAAGTCCAAAGGTGAAAAAACCAGAGTTTTATTGCTGAATTTGACTGGTGATCATAGAATCATTGATGATTTCACCTGGAAGGAGTCTTGGAAATCATCTGATGTAGCCAGCACATTTTTAGATGAAGACCCTCAGATTGAAATAGGATTTATCCAAGATGACACCTACTTAGTGGTAGAGCTGAGAGGCCCCTGTCCCTATTCTCTTTCTACTATTCTACACTGTCATCGGGAAGGACGATTAGAACTTTGAACTGAATTGTGTACTCTGGACTTCTTCCTCTCTTGGGTTCATATCATCCAGGGTCTTCACTGGATGTTTAGTATCTTCAGAAGCAATCTTCTTCTGTTGCCATTGCAGCCCTGGCCTTGCCTGCAGGTTTATAAAAGTACTTTGATAAGGCATGTCCATTTGAAGATACATGCCTACCTTGGCCCCATTCTTTCCCATTTAAAAAAAAAAAAAGAAGATGAATATAATTTAGATTTCATCTTTATTATGGCTTTTAAAGGCATGGAAGCAGGTATTTTTTTAAGGAGAGATTTTATAAATAGAATAAAAAGAGTCATGTAATTCTGTTGAAAAGGAACTATTGATCCGCACCTTCGGCTTCTAGAATCTGTTTTAAAATGATCAGAAGTATGGGTACATGTTTATATACCAAAATTATTTTCCAGTGATTTTTAAAATTATAGCAAAGAATGTGAAACAATGTATATGTTACAAGGGAAAATAATGCTACAAACTGTTACGGACATGTGGTACTACATACAATAGAATAGATGTTAGGAAAAAGATCATAATTCAATAGTGAATGAATAAACCAAGGTAACTGTGTATAGATATATCCCCAAGATAGATGCAGCAAAGGTGGTCCCAAGAGGGAAGTATATAGCAACATAGGCCTTCCTCAAGAAGCAAGAAAAGTCTCAAATACACAACCTAACCCTACACCTATAGGATCTGGAAAAAGAAAAGCAAATCCTAAATCCAGTGGGAGAAGAGAAATAAGCGGAAATCCATGATATAGAAATAAAAAAAAACCCAGTAGAACAGATCAACAAAACTAGGAGCTGGTTCTTTGAAAGAATTAATAAGATTGATAAACCCCTAGCCAGACTTACCAAAAAGAAAAGAGAAAGGATCCAAATAAATAAAATCATGAATGAAAGATGAGGGATCACAACCAACACCGAAGAAATACAAACAATTATAAGCACATATTATGAGCAACTATATGCCAACAAATTAGACAATCTGGAAGAAACGGATGCATTCCTGGAGACGAATAAACTACCAAAACTGAACCAGGCAGAAATAGAAAACCTGGACAGTCCCATAACCAGCGAGGAAATTGAAGTAGTAATCAAAAATCTCCCAACAAACAAGATCCCAGGGCCAGATGCTTTCCCAGGGGAATTCTACCTAACATTTAAAGAAGAACTAATAACTATTCTTTTGAAACTGTTCCAAAAAATAGAAATGGAAGGAAAACTTCCAAACTCATTTTATGAGGCCAGCATTACCTTGATCCCAAAACTGGACAAAGACTCCATCAAAAAGGAGAATCACAGACCAATATCCCTGATGAACATGGATGCAAAAATTCTCACCAAAGTACTGCCAGTAGGAACTAACAGTGCATTAAAAGGATTATTCACCACAACCAAGTAGGATTTATTCCTGGGCTACAAGGTTAGTTCAAGATCCACAAATCAATGCAATACAGTACATTAATCAAAGAAAGGGCAAGAACCATATGATACTCTCAACAAATGCAGAAAAAGCTTTTGACAAAGTACAGCATCCTTTCTTGATGAAAACTCTTCACAGTGTAGGGATAGAGGGTACATACCTCAATATCATAAAATCCATTTATGAAAAACCCACAGCGAATATCATTTGCAATGGGGAAAAAGTGAGAGCTCTTCCCCTAAGGTCAGGAATACGGCAGGGATGTCCACTATCACCACTGCTGTTCAGCATAGTACTAGAAGTCCTAGCCTCAGAAATCAGGCAGCAAAAAGAGATAAAAGGCATCCAAATCAGCAAAGGAGAAGTCAAACTCTCACTCTTTGCAGATGATATGATACTTTATGTGAAAAACCCAAAAGACTCCACCCCAAAACTGCTAGAACTAATACAGGAATTCAGTCAAGTGTCAGGACATAAAATCAATGCACAGAAATCAGTTGCATTTCTATACACCAACAATGAGACAGAAGAAAGAGAAATTAAGGAGTCGAGCCCATTTGCAATTGCACCCAAAACCATAAGATACCTAGGAATAAATCTAACCAAAGAGGCAAAGAACCTGTACTCAGAATACTATAGAATACTCATGAAAAATTGAGGAAGACACAAAGAAATGGAAAAACGTTCTATGCTTATGGATTGGAAGAACACATATTGTTAAAATGTCTGTGCCACCTAGGGCTATCTACACATTTAATGCAATCCTTATCAAAATACCATCAACTTTTTTCACAGAAATGGAACAAAGAATCCTAAAATTTGTATGGAACATGAAAAGACCCCGAATAGCCACAGGAATGTTGACAAAGAAAACCAAAGCCGATGGCATCACAATTCCAGACTTCAAGCTCTATCACATAGCTGTAATCATCAAGACAGTATGGTGCTGGCACAGAAACAGACACATAGATCAGTGGAACAGAATAGAGAACTCAGTAATGGACCCTCAACTCTATGGTCAACTAATCTCTGACAAAGCAGGAAAGACTATCCAATGAAAAAGACAGTCTCTTCAACAGATGGTGTGGGGAAAATTGGACAGCCACATGTAGAAGAATGAAACTGGACCATTTCCTTACACCATACACAAAGTAGATTGGAAATGGATGAAAGACTAAATGTGAGACAGGAATCCATCAAAATCCTTGAGGAGAACACAGGCAGCAACCTCTTTGCCATCAGCCACAGCAACTTCTTCTTAGACACATCGCTAAAGCAAGAGAAGCTGGGGCAAAAATGAACTATTGGGACTTCAAGATGGGGCACAGTCAACAAAACCAAAAGACCACCGACAGAATGGGAGAAGATATTTGCAAATGACACATCAGATAAAGGGCTAGTATCCAAAATTCATAAAGAACTTATCAAACTCAACACCCAAGGAAAAACAATCCAGTGAAGAAATGGGCAGAAGACATGAACAGACATTCTGCAAAGAAGACACCCAAATGACCAGTAGACATACGAAAAAGTGCTCAACATCACTCAGCATCAGGGAAATACAAATCAAAACCACAATGAAATACCACCTCACACCAGTCAGAATGGCTAAAATTAACAAGTCAGGACACGACAGATGCTGGCGAGGATGCAGAGAAAGGGGAACTCTCTTATACTGTTGGTAGGAATGCAAGCTGGTGCAAACACTCTGGAAAACAGTATGGAGGTTCCTCAGAGAGTTGAAAATAGACCTACCCTACAACCCAGCAATTGCACTACTGGGTATTTACCTCAATGATACAAACGTAGTAATTTAAGGGACACCTGCACCCCAATGTTTATAGCAGCAATGTCCACAATAGCCAAACTATGAAAAGAGCCCAGATGACCATCGACAGATTGAATGGATAAAGAAGATGTGGTATATATATATATATATATATACAGTTGAATATTATGCCGCCATCAAGAAAATGAAATCTTGGGGTATGTGTTGTGGTGAGTGCTGTGTATTGTGTAAGACTGATGAATCACAGACCTGTACCCCTGAAACAAATAATACGTTATATATTAATAATAAAAAAATAAAAACAAATGGCAACCATCACTTGGCATCAGGGAAATACAAATCAAAACCACAATGAGATAACACCTCACACTGGTCAGAATGGTTAAAATGAATAATTCAGGAAACAAGAGATGTTGGTGAGGATGTGGAGAAAGGGGAGCCCTCTTACACTGTTGGTGGGAATGCACACTGGTACAGTCACTCGAAAACAGTATAGAGGTTCCTCAAAAAGTTAAAAATAGAAGTACCCTGTGACCCAGCAATTGCACTTCTAGGTATTTATGGAAAGGATACAAACATGGTGATTCAAAGGGGCACGTGCACCCCAATATTTATAGCAGCAGTGTTCACAATAGCCAAATTATGGAAAGAGTCCAGATGTCCATTGACACATGAATGGATAAGGAAGAGGTGGTGTATATATATATATATACACACAATAGTCAATGGACTATTACTCAGCCATCAAAACGAATGAAATCTTGCCATTTGCAGTCACATGGATGAAGTAGAAGGTATTATGTTATGGTAAGCAAAGTAAGTCAGACAGACACATACCGTATGATTTCATTCATATGTGGAATTTAAGAAACAAAACAGATGAACATAGCGGAAGGGAAGGAATAATAAGATGAAAACAGAAGGAGGCAAACCATAACAAACTGAGGGTTGCTGGAGGGGAGGTGGGTGGGAGGATGGGGTAATTGGGTGATGGACATTAAGGAGGGCACTTCACGTAATGAGCACTGGGTGTTCTATGCAACTGATGTATCACTAAATTCTACCCGTGAAACGAATAATACACTATATGTTAACTAAATTGATTTTAAATAAAAATTAAAAAAAAGATGTATCCCGGGGTGCCTGGGTGGCTCAGTCATTGAGCGTCTGCCTTCAGCTCAGGTCAGGATCCCAGGGTTCTGGAATCGAGTTCCGCATCGGGCTCCCTGCTCAGCAGGAAGCCTGCTTCCCCCTCTCCCACTCCCCCTGCTTGTGTTCCCTCTCTCGCTGTGTCTCTCCGTGTCAAATACATAAAATCTTAAAAAAAAAAAAAGTTGTATCCCCAAGATCTTGAAATGCCCACATTGGGTTTCCAGTACTGTGCAGAATTCCCATGATAAATCGTTCACTTGACCATAGGCAGAGAGCTGCTAGTCTGGCTGAAATGGGGTTTGAGGAGCTGATCCCATATACCAGCCTCCTAGAGTGAGTTCCTCAAAGTGAGTCTCGACCTCCTGTCAGTGGGCTTTTGGGGTCACTGGAACAGAATTAGAGCCACTAAATTCTGGAGTCTAATTCTAATTATGTTCTAATTTAAAATATTTCTTTTTAGAGAAAGATATAACTAAGATTATATAATGGTTTTCTCTTATTTGCAGGTTTATAAGTAAGTTTAGTCTCCAGATGTTCTACAGTAAGAAAATGTAGTTTAATATTCAGAAAAATTATTCTCCCATTTTCACTGAAGGAATGCTGTTGAGCCTGTGTATATATGATCCAAAATTTTACACTGTGAAGAATGAAGATGAGCTCATTGGAAATTCCTTAGATTATTTTTATTTTATGAATAATTAAAGGGAGACTTGAGGTCCAGGCCTCTGCCAAGTGTTATGAGAGTGTGTTAAAGCTAAAATTGTTTTAAGTGAGAAATTAGAGCGAGAGAGAAATGAAGCAAGGTGGAAAAAACAAACAATTGGGATACACAGAAAAAAAATTAGAATTTTGTAGAAGAACTGGGGTAGACAGATAAATTCTTTATCTAAATTGGGATTTTACTGGAATTAGTAAGTAGTAAAGAAGGTGAAAATAGATACTAAGTACTTAGGAATTCTCTATCATAAAAGTTTGTTGAAAGATGCAAGGATTTTGAAATACTGTTACACTGCAGTATAATACACTTTGAAGAGTTGAATAAGACAAGGGCTTGCTTAATCTAGAAAGTATGAATATATTAGTAAATATTATTGTTTTTAATTTCTCATATGAAAAATAACTTGTCATGGTCTGGGTATGGGATTTTACTGTTTTATTAAATCTGGAGAAATTTGATCCTCTTTAAAGGAGAACAAGGCCTCATATGGTTCAGGTTCCCTTTATGATTTTCTGCAACCGCCACATGTAGATGTGTAAAATAAATTTGAGAACTCTTTATTATTTCTGTGATATTTTAAAAATAGAATGCAGATCTGTAAGTGAATCTGTTAGTCATGCTCTTGGCCTAAGCCAGTATTTCTAAATCATCTTCTTGATAGGTAGTCCTTTAAAAAAATAAAAAGGAAAAAGCATAATCACCAAATTACGAACTTTCCAGTTATTGGGGATAGAGGGAAGTTTTTCTCTCCTTGATTATTTAAAGCTAGGCAGTTTAGAGTTAACTTTCTGGCTCAGTGTTTGGCCATATGGCTTCAGACTAGTTGAGCCAGCGTGGGTTTAAGTTTTCATTCTTGCTCTTGAATGCAGCTCCATGATTATGAGCTGTAAGATGTTGGACAAGTTGTCTGATCTCTCTTTGCTGCAGTTTCCTCATTTATAAAATGGCACTGATAATAGATGTGTTTAGTACCTACCTCATAGGATAAAAATGATGTGACAAATGAAACACCTCATGGCCTGCTTCACAGTATATACTGAATAAATGTTAGCTGCTGTTGGTGGCGACATTGCAGCAAAACAAGACAAAGATCTGAGTCTGTAATGAGGTAGTCAGTAGCTGATTACAAGAGGTTTGGGAAGAATTCTTTTCTGTTTTGCAGTTGTCATTTATGTATAAAAGTCCAGCCCAGCAATTTATATTTTCTAATCATCTGTCAAAGCCTGTTAGAACCACAAAGGGTGTATGTTTAGGGATTACTGCTTTTAAAAAATACCACCTTTTGTTTTTAAAATATAGACCACCGTCTTGTCAGTGCCCAGACAGAATTGGTGTGAATCAAGAGATACCTACTTTCTTGTGATTTTTTCTTTATCGTATTTTTTGAATGTAATACCTGATTATGTACGTGCAATGTATTTGAGGTTTAAAGCACAATGATACACTGAGTACCTCCAACCCACTATGCAGTCCGGCAGCTAGAGTGTTAACAGTACTGCCCATGGACTGCCATTCTACAGCCTTCCTTGCTACCCTGTCCCACCACCCAGGGGTGGCCTGGATTTTGTGTTTGATTTCTTTGCCTTTTAAAAACAGTTTTCTCAGAGATGCGTATGTTTTTAAATAATATATTTAGTTTGGCCTATTTTGACCTTAATAATACATAATATCACTTTATGTAGTCTTTTGAGACTTTGATTTTTTTCACCCAACAATAGGCTTCCCAGGTTTATTCATATTATTGTGTGAACTAGTGGCCAGTCGTTTTCAGTGCTATATAATATTCCATTAGGTGAATATATGTTTTATTTATTATTATCTTGCCAAGGGACATTTTCTTTCTGCTTCTTTTTTTAGTCATATTTCTGGGTGAAATAGCTGAAGGCCATTAGGAATATACTTATCTTGATGAGCACTGAGCAACATGTAGAATTATTGAATCTTATAAACCTGAAACTACTATAACATTGTATGTTTACCATGCTGTAATTAAAAAAAAGTATAAATAAGTATTGCTGCTATGAACATATTCCTGTTCAGGGTTCCTGGTGTACATGTATAAAGGTTTCCCTACAGCAGTTACCTAGGAATGGGAAGTGCCTGCTGATAGGTCAACGTTATCACTTACTGTTGACTTGTTTTTCAAACAATTTATACCAATTTATGTTCCTGCAGCAGCATATAATCATTTTTTTGGTGGGGTGTAATTTATATACCACAAAATTTGCCTATTTTAAGTGTATAATTCAATAAGTTTTATGTAATCATCACTTTGACTCCAGTCTTAGAGCATTTGTGTCACCTCCAAAAGCATCCTAATGCTGACGTATATTCTCTTGAGCACTTAATATTGTTCATCTTCTTACTTATTATCAGTCTCGTTCCTGTAAAATATCTTCTGGGAATTGGCATTTCTCTGATTGCAAATGATGTACAATATCTTTTCATGTCTTTATTGGCTATTTATGTTTCCTCTATTGTGAAACATCCTCTGCCTATTATTCTATTAGATTGTTTGACTTTTTCTTATTATTTGTAGTTTTAAAAATGTACTCTGGATACCAAAACTGTGCCAGTTATTTTTGAATTATTTGCTCTGACAATAATATTTGAATTATTTGCTTCAGTTGTGGCTTGTTCCTTTCACTTTTCTGTTTCTTTTGATTTTTGTCTTTTTTTTTTAAGATTTGATTTATGTATTTATTTTAGAGAGAGAGAGAAAGAGACAGTGCAAGTGGAGGGAGAGAAAGGGACAAGGAAGCTCCGTGCTGAGCACAGAGCCCAACAGGAGGCTCGATCTCATGACCCTGAGATCATGACCTGAGCTGAAATCAAGAGTCTGATGCTTAAGTGACTAAACCACCCAGGTGCTCCTCTTGTGTGTGTGTGTGTGTGTTAAGAGATGAATTTAAATTCTAGCACTTGAAGCTATACAAGTTTATACTTTTATCAAGTTCATGGGACTGTTGTACACATTAAATAAAGCGGCAGCTGTATCATACCACTTAGTATGTCAGAATCAAGAACATACTTTTGAATTGCTTAAACACAATCTGCAGAATTAGAAACAAAATTATAAGCTGCTCATAGTTATACTAATTGTCAAGTAGATGTTTTACATTTAATAGTTGATATAGCAGTCAGTGTCTAGTAGGGGATGTTGAAAGTGAGTTCAGATTTTCATCCTGTTATATTCAATGGCGAAAGTATCTCGAGTAGGTATGTGACTAGCCAAAGGTGGGTACCACTAGGACCAGATGGCAAGTAAAGTTCTACCACAGTTTCTGTAATTTTCACTGATTTTTTTCTTTGCCAGTTAGAAAATGAGCAGCAAGAGTGAATACTTTTTTACATATATACAAGATATGCTGTGGAAGCATATTTGTTTACAAACATAAAAATAGTAGCTTTTGATCAGAAAATAATGAATAAAGGTATATAGCAAAAACATTAATCATTTCTGACCTTAGAGAGACCAATTTCATATTTTATTACTTCAAAAAATATGGTTAGTTTTTTTTGAATCCCTTGTCCAGAATTATTTGAAAAGGAAGACAGACAAAATATTTATTTTTACTCTCAACATGGCTATGAAGAGTTAAATTAAAAATGAAGAACATTGAAGTAAGTCCAGAATAAGCTCATTTATTTGGCCACATAGAATTATTATCATCTTCAAGGGTAGGTGTAATAATGAAGACTTTATAAGCAGTTTTTAGTCCATAAATACAATAGCCATGTTGGTATGTTGGCCATTTGGAAAATAAAAGCTGCAGCATTAGTAAAGGTCTGAGATGTCTCTGTTTTGTAGATTCAGTTCAGCATATTTAAGGTTAACTAAAGCTGACATCAAAATTTTTAGAGATAAGTTTATTTACAGTGTCAATGAACAAAGATTTTAATTTTAATGTGATTGATTTTATCAGTCTTTTTCATTTAATTTAGTTTTTGAATATTTTTTAATAATATTTTTTTTATTATATTATGTTAGTCACCATAGAGTACACCCCTAGTTTTTGATGTAAAGTTCCATGATTCATTACTTGCGTATAACACCCAGTGCACCATGCAATACGTGCCCTTCTTAATACCCATCACCAGCTTATCCCATTCCCCCATCCCACCTCCCCTCTGAAGCCCTCAGTTTGTTTCCCAGAGTCCATAGTCTCTCATGGTTCATTCTCCTGTCTCTTTACCCCCCCTTTCTTCTTCCCTTTCTTCTACTGATCTTCCTACTTCTTATGTTCCATAAATGAGTGAAACCATATGATAGTTGTTTTTCTCTGCTTGACTTATTTCGCTTAGCATTATCTCCTCCAGTCCCGTCCATGTTGCAGCAAATGTTGAGAAATCGTTCTTTCTGATAGCTGAGTAATATTCCATTGTATATATGGACCACGTCTTCTTTTTTTTTTTTTTTTTTAAGATTTTATTTATTTATTCGACAGAGATAGAGACAGCCAGCGAAGAGGGAACACAAGCAGGGGGAGTGGGAGAGGAAGAAGCAGGCTCATAGCAGAAGAGCCTGATGTGGGGCTCGATCCCATAACGCCGGGATCACGCCCTGAGCCGAAGGCAGACGCTTAACCACTGTGCCACCCAGGCACCCCTGGACCACGTCTTCTTAATCCAGTCATCTGTTGAAGGGCATCTCGGCCCCTTCCACAATTTAGCTAATGTGGACAATGCTGCTATGAACATTGGGGAGCATATGGCCCTTCTCATCACTACATCTGTATCTTTGGGGTAAATACCCAGTAGTGCAATTGTTGGATCATAGGGTAGTTCAGTTTTTAACTTTTTAAGGGACCTCCACACTGTTTTCCAGAGTGGCTGTACCAACTTGCATTCCCACCAACAATGTAGGAGGGATCCCCTTTCTCCACATCGTCTCCAACATTTGTTGTTTCTTGCCTTGTCAATTTTTGCCATTCTAACTGGCGGTATCTCAAGGTGGTTTTGATTTGAATTTCCCTGATGGCTAATGATTTTGAACATTTTTTCATGTGTCTGTTAGCCATTTGTATGTCTTCATTGGAAAAGTGTTCATATCTTTGGCCCATTTTTTGATTTGTTTATTTGTTTCTTGTGTTTGAGAAGTTCTTTGTAGATCTTGGATGCCAGTCCTTTATCTGTAGTGTCATTTGCAAATATCTTCTTCCATTCTGTGGGCTGCCTCTTAGTTTTTTGACTGTTTCCTTGGCTGTGCAGAAGCTTTTTATCTTGATGAAGTCCCACAAGTTCATTTTATCTTTTGTTTCTCTTGCCTTTGGAGATGTGTCATGAAAAAAGTTGCTGTGGCCGATGTCAGAGAGGTTGCTGCCTATGTTCTCCTCTGGGATTTTGATGGATTCCTGTCTCACATTGAGGTCTTTCATCCATTTGGAGTTTATCTTTGTGTATGGTGTGAGAGAGTGGTCAAGTTTCATTCTTTTACATGTAGCTGTCCAATTTTCCCAGCACCATTTATTGAAGAGACTGTCTTTTTTCCACTGGGTGTTTTTTCCTGCTTTGTCAAAGATTAGTTGCCCAAAGAGCTAAGGGTCCATTTCTGGGTTCTCTGTTCTGTTCCATTGGTCTATGTGTCTGTTTTTGTGCGAGTACCATGCTGTCTTTGTGATCACAGCTTTGTAGTACAACTTGAAATCTGGCATTGTGATGCCCCCAGCTTTGTTTTTCCTTTTCAACAGTTCCTTGGCGATTCATGGCCTTTTCTGGTTCCACACAAATTTAAGTTCTTTGAAAAATGTCATTGGTATTTTGATCGGGATGGCATTGAAAGTGCAGATTGCTCTGGGTAGCATAGACATTTCAACTATGTTTATTCTTCCGATCCATCAGCATTGAATATTTTTCCATCTTTTTGTGTCTTCTTCAATGTCTTTCAAGAATGATCTGTAGTTTCTAGAATATAGATCCTTTATGTCTCTGGTTAAGTCAATTCCGAGATAACGTATGATTTTTGGTGCTATTGTAAATGGGATGGATTCCCTAATTTCTCTTTCTTCAGTCTCATTGTTCGTGTATAGAAATGCAACTGATTTCTGAGCATTGATTTTGTATCCCGCCACATTACTGAATTGCTCTATACCTTCTAGTAGTTGGGGGTGGAGTCTTTTGGGTTTTCCATATAGAGTATCATGTCATCTGCAAAGAGAGACAGTTTGACTTCTTCTTTGCCGATTTGGATACCTTTGATCCCTTTTTGTTGTCTGATTGCTGTTGCAAGGACTTCTAGTACTATGTTGAATAATAATGGTGAGAGTGGGCATCCTTGTCGTGTTCCTGATCTTAAGGGAAGGGCTTTCAGCTTTTCCCCATTGAGAATGATATTTGCTGTAGGCTTTTCATAGATGGTTTTTATGAAATTGAGGAGTGTACCCTCTATCCCTACACTCTGAAGTGTTTTAATCAGGAAAGGATGCTGTATTTTGTCAAATGCTTTTTCTGCATCTATTGAGAGAATCATATGATTTTTGAATTTTTCTTTCAGCCCCCAATTGATTTGTGAATGTTGAACCACCCTTGCATCCCAGGGATGAATCCCGCTTGGTCATGATGGATAATCCTTTTAATGTACTGTTGGATCCTATTAGCTAGGATCTTGTTGAGAATTTTGGCATCCATATTCATCAGGGAAATCAGTCTGTAATTCTCCTTTTTGATGGGGTCTTTGCCTGGTTTGGGGATCAAGGTAATATTGGTCTCATAAAATGAATTTGGTAGTTTTCCTTCTTTTTCTATTTTTTGAAACAGCTTCAGGAGAATAGGTGTTATTTCATCTTTGAATGTTTGGTAGAATTCCCCGAGGAATCCATCAGGCCCTGGACTCTTGTTTTTGGGGAGGTTTTTGATCACTGCTTCATTCTCTTCATAATTAATCGGTCTGCTTAAAAAATCACTTTCTTCCTGTTTCAATCTTGGTAGTTTATAGGTTTCCAGGAAGGCATCCATTTCTTCCATGTTGCTCAATTTATTGGCATAAAGCTGTTGGTAAAAGTTTCTAATGATCCTTCCTATTTCATTGGTGTTGGTCGTGACCTCTCCCCTTTCATTCATAATTTTATTAATATCGGTCCTTTCTCTATTCTTTTGAATAAGTCTGGGCAGTGGCTTATCGATCTTATTTATTCTTTCAAAGAACCAGCTTCTAGTTCTGTTGATCTGCTCTACTGTGCTCCTGGTTTCTAATTCATTGATCTCTACTCTAATCTTGATCACCTGCCTTCTCGTGCATGGGTTAGGCCTGTTCTTCTGTTCCAGCTCCAGCTTCTTGAGGTGAGAATATAAAAACTACATTTTAGATTGTTCTGATCTTTTGGGTGAGGCTTGGATGGCTATTTATTTTGAATTTTTTTCTCTCCTGAGACTGTGATAACCCTAGATATACTTATTGTTCTAAGTATTACTTCACTTTCAGATTTTCTGTGTCGTCATCCTTCTGTACTGCACTGTGTGGTAAGACCTTAAATTTTATCTTCTCGTTAACTACCTCTCTTGTTTAAATCTTTTATTGCATTTTTAGTTTAATAATGATGTATTTCCTTTCTGGCAGTCCACCCCTTCCTCCAGATCTGATAGTCATTCCAAATAGTTTATGTTACGAGCTTGTCTTTGTGATTCCATATTTTATTTCTTTAAATATTTCATGTTCTTTAGAGTCTCTTTGGTAATTCTAATGTCAACAGCTCTTGCTGGAGATGGTTCTAAATGCTTTGTCAGCAGGTTTTGCTTACTTTGTCCAATGTTGCCTTGCCTTCCTGTGTGTATGGTGATCTTTGGTTTTATGCTTTGACTTGATCTTAATTTGTGAAAAATTTATAGGTTTATTTTTTTTTTTTAAGATTTTATTTATTTATTTGACAGAGATAGAGACAGCCAGCGAGAGAGGGAACACAAGCAGGGGGAGTGGGAGAGGAAGAAGCAGGCTCACAGCGGAAGAGCCTGAGGTGGGGCTCGATCCCATAACGCCGGGATCACGCCCTGAGCTGAAGGCTGGCGCCTAACCGCTGTGCCACCCAGGCGCCCCCAAAATTTATAGGTTTAAATGGAGGATGCTTTTCTCCCAGGAGGGTTGGGATTGCTTCTGCGTGGATCTAGGGGCACATTAACCTAACCTGAAACCCGTAATAGTCCAAACTCAATGCAGGAGTCCCAGGCTCTCTGCAGTCTTTTATTTGACCAGGCATTTCTACCTTTTTCTTCTCTCCCCTTTTTCTTTTCATACTCATAATTACCTTTTTATGGTGAATAGTCTTGTGTTTTTTTTATGGTACTTTTGTTGAAGAATTTTTTTGTTCTTTCAACACTTTTTCTACATTGGTTATTGTCTAGACTTTTAGAAAGAAAAGGCACTGCTATAAAATTGTAAGTATTTTGGTGTATAAAAATGTAAAGGGAAAAGAGGTCTGTTTTATTTTTATTTATTTTATTAAAAAATTAAAAAATTTATTTAAATTCCAGTTAGTTAACATACAGTGTAATATTAGTTTCAGGTGTACGACGTAGTGATTCAACACTTCCATACATCACCCAGTGCTCATCATGATAAATGTACTCCTTAATCCACATCACCTATTTAACCCATCCCCACACCCACCTCCCCTCTGGTAACCATCAGTTTGTTCTCTGTAGTTAAGAGCCTGTTTTTTGGTTTGTCTCGCTCTTTTTTTTCTCCCATTGCTCATTTGTTTTATTTTTTAAATCCACGTATGAGCGAATCATATGGTATTTGTCTGACTGACTTATTTCACTTAGGATAATACTCTTTAGTCCCATTCATGTCGTTGCAAATGACAAGATTTCATTCTTTTTTATGGCTGAGTAATATTCATTCTATCATCTATCTATCTATCTATCTATCTATCTATCTATCTATCTATCATCTATCTATCTATATCCATGTACCACATCTTCTTCATCCATTCACCATCTGATGGACACTTGGGCTGTTTCTGTAATTTGACTATCATAGATAATGATGCTCTAAACGTTGGGATGCATGTATCCTTTTGAATTAGTATTTTTGTATTCTTTGGGCAAATACCTAGAAGTGCAATTGCTGGATCATAGGGTAGTTTTGTTTTTAACTTTTTGAGGAAAGGAGGTCTGTTTTAAAACTCAAAAGTTCAGAGAATGTGAGACTTTTATGGAAAGAAAGAAAAAGGGCTATCATGTCACATGTTGTAATGAACTTTAAACAAAATGAATTTCACATGGGTCTAATTTTATTCTTATTGTGTAAAGATCTATAGGAAATCCTCAGTCTATTTTAAAATGTGGATCAGAACTTTCATTTTAGTTATGGAAAGGTACAAATTTCACACATTATTGTGTAAAATGGATTGAATTTTGAAGTCTTTAAAGCACTAACCAAGTTTTATTTTTCTTTCTCTGTGTGCATTACCTTTGAGACTTCAAGGACTTGTTAAAGCCATATGAATTAGTGGCAGTAGTTTACATTAGCCTAGCTCTAAGTTCCCAGTGAATTAGTGGAGATTGGTGTATGGTCTTTTGTTAGGTGTTGGGTCGACTGGGCTGTGACAGGGTCATTAAAAGGGATGGTATGAGGCCTTCAGAGGGGAGGGGGGTGGGGGAATGGGATAGACCGGTGATGGGTAGTAAGGAGGGCACGTATTGCATGGTGCACTGGGTGTGATACGCAACTAATGAATCATTGAACTTTACATCAGAAACCAGGGATGTACTGTATGGTGACTAACATAATATAATAAAAAACATTAAAATAAAAAAATAAAATAAAACAAAATAAAATGAGGATCCAAGACAAAAAAAAATAATACGGAGCAACCAGAACTCTCGTATTTTGCGGGTAGTCATGTGAAACCATTAGTCAGTTTTCTATAAAGTTAAGTATACACTTATCATATAACCCTGGAAAAGCACTCTTAGATATTCATCCCAAATAAACAACAGCATACGACCATAAAATCTTGTATGTGAACATTCATAACAGGGTTACTCATAATAGCCCCAAACTGTAAACAACCCAAATGTCCATCAACAGGAGAACGAATAGACAAATTTGAACTATCCATACAGTGGTGTACTAGCCAGGAATAAAAAGGAATTAACTCTAGATACACACACAACACTCAAAATATTATGTTCAGTAAGATATTAGGTAGTCACATAGGAGGGCATCCTATATGATCCCATTTATATGAAATACCAGAAAAGAAAAAAACTGATCTATAGTGCCTGGGGCCAGGGGTGGTGGGGGGAGGGATTGACTGCAAAGGGGGCACAGGGAAACTCTGGGGTCATGGACATGTTCCATGCTTGGGTTGTGGTGGTGATTATATTTGTCAAAACTCATCAATTTATATACTTAAAATGGGTCTTTTTTTTTTTTTCAAAGGCAGTAAATTTGCTTTCAAAGCCCACAGTAAAAAAAAAAGGGGGGGGGATGGTAAAAGCCAAATGAGGCAAAGCATAATCTTTTAAAAAATACTTAAACATTAGTATTTTATTTAATTAGTTTAAGTAGAGATACCTAAAAAGTTTAAAAATACTGCATAGTGCACATTACGTGCTAATGAGAAACACCATATCATAATACTGAATTATAAAAATGGAACCAACTCCAGTATTTCTGAAGGGATTGATTACAAAGAATTATGATTTGCTAGACAGACAATATATTTGCTGCTGAGGAGACTGGCTGGTCTAAGTCTCAAACAAGGAGGCCTGTTAAATTACTGACCATCTTATCTCCATCCGTAAAATGAGGGTGTTTTGCTAGCATGGGAATTATCTCAGTGCATGTTAGGTCTCTGCATTAATAAAATAATTGTTGAATAACTGCACTAGTTTTTTTGGTAGATATCAGATATAAAGAAAATGTTGTTTTTCTTTTTTTAAAGCTTGTTTACTAATTTTTTTTTAAAGATTTATTTATTTATTTGACACAGAGAGAGATAGCCAGCGAGAGAGGGAACACAAGCAGGGGGAGTGGGAGAGGAAGAAGCAGGCTCATAGCGGAGGAGCCTCATGTGGGGCTCGATCCCATAACGCCGGGATCACGCCCTGAGCCGAAGGCAGACGCTTAACTGCTGTGCCACCCAGGTGCCCCCTGTTTACTAATTTTTAAAGATTTTTTTGCGTACATCACTTTGTTTCTTCTTAATAATCTGATGGGGGATGCAAATCTTGTTATTAGGTATGAGTTGTCCCCAATTCTGCAGTTGATAGGCTTTGAGAAAGGTAATTTAAATAGGTGCTAGCTGTGTTAGCTCTTGTAAAGACCAAGAGCACAACATAACTTAGTGACGACATTTCTGTGTTAGAAGAAATACTCTAATTTGGCTTATCTGTTTTTTTTTTTTTTTATAACCTCATTTGAATCAGGAGCAGACTGGAAAGCTTTTAGAGTCTTTAATAATTTCTTTCAGTATTTTCTGAGTCTTACAGCATCTAGGAGGTGGATCTTCTTTTTTTAATAAGTGGATTTTCAATGAAATGGTGTTTTCCCCTTAAAATTCTTAACATTTCAGAATTTTCTGTTGGTCATTGTGAGTCCACTTTAGAGCTGGGCATGTGCCACTGAAACTCAGGAGAGAGATTGGGGGCTCATAACATTGTTTGAAAAGTAGCCCTAAGGGTGTAACATTGAAGGTGCTGAGGATGATGGCAGGAGATGGGGTGGGGAGAGAAACGTGGTTGGATGTTGATAATGTTGAGGATAGAATATAGCAGAATGATGACAATGAAGATGTGGAAAGCCCTAAGTGAGAGATTAACTAATTTTGGAAAAGAAGAGCCATATGGATTCTTCTACTGTATGAAGGGTGCCATAAAAATATAATTAGTAATAGTGAGTGTGTCAGTTTATCAGTTATTGTTCTATGGCCACCCAGCTTTTGTGTAAAGCAAATGAGAAAGCAGTCCCTGAAATATGTAAAATAGAGTGAAGAAGTTCTTGACTGGTTTGAGTCTTCAGTTGGAAGTGTTTCAGTGGTCATGCAGGGCTTTTTTTACATGATTGTTGTTGATACTGTAGCAGTTTCTCATATTTACAGGCAAGTGATTTTAACTCTTCTACTTTGTGGACAAAGCAGAATGTATAGTCAGGTTGACCTTGGTGCATTACAGCTCACTGAATTGTCACTTGGCAGGTGTGCATATTGTCAATGCCTGTCATTTGGCAGGTGTGCATGGTGTGGCTAAATTCTTGCACAGCTTTCTTCTGCCCTCTTTTCATTCTTAATTCTGGCTATTGTTTTGCAGAGGCTTGTCTGAAGAAGTTACATAGCTTTGTTCAGGACTGTTTTGCCTAAACCTGTGTGCTACGTTCCACTGATCTGTGCTTGGTTATTCAGTTTTCATAATCACTCAGGCTTTGCATTTTACCATTTTACTTTGTGTCTTTCTGTTCATTTGCATATTGGATTTCTACACAGTGATGGAATGGGAGGACAACGTGTATATGGAGAGTAGATTCCTGTCATGACACTTGCACAATTTCACTCTGGTTACTGGACACGTTTATAGAATACCTGACATTGTTATTTAGTGTTGGGGAAATGTATGATTAGTTTTAAAAATCTGAGCAGTGTCTCTGCCCCAAGCTCAGTCACTAACTTTGTATTTATGGCCTATCTCCAAAACTCCTTCCTCCTTCATCACTTTTAAATTATTACAATAAATGTGAACTCTTTAATGCCTGCTACCTTTTTGCAGAAGTGGCCACAGATGTATTTTGTTTGACCCACATGGTTTTAAAAGTTGGTTAATACCACATAAAATTTGGATTTGGGGCTTCTCTTAAAAGATCAGAAGATCTGGCAGCATTTCTAGTGACAGCAATAGACAGGACCTGAGTAACATCTGTCCTTGTTAGACAGGATAGTAAATGTCTCCAAATGGGTAGGGTCTCCCTGTTTGGGAGGGGAGTAGGGTCTCCAAATGGTCTCCCCCCCTCTTTGACTTACACCTGGCGGCTTCACTCACTGATGTTACGTGCTGGGCTCTTTGGGCACCTGAATTTGTAGCTCCTGCTTTGTCGCCCAGCTCTTCACTTCCTGCTGTGCACTTTGGAACATGCTGCTGACAGTTCTCTTTGAGGTGAGGGGGGCCCTGAACCCCAGGGAATACCACTCAAGCTGTGGTCCTAAAACCCCTTCCCATGTTTTTGAAAGAAAAATTGAGTTAGAATGGAAATTTAAAAAAATATTTTCATATGTATTTTGTAATCTTACCTTTACAGTTGTCCTATGAGGTAAGCAGGTCTGGATTTATGTATTCTTGGGAAGACTTAGGACCCTACTTCTGCTGGCAAGGATATAATTTTTGAAAGTAGTTCCAGTTAGAGACTGGGCCTTTACTATGGCTGTTTCAAGGTGGTCACAGTCTTGTCATGGCCTAGTTGGCAGATTTGAACTCTGGTCACTGCTCTGCCACAAATGACCATTGAGAAGCTATCAGATCCTGTAACCCTCGTAAGTACTGGAGCCAATATTTCATCAGAGAGCTTTTGACTCCTGTACAGCATGTTGCTTTTCTGAGATTGTGTCATTCTTTGAGATAGAAGTTCTTCATTTCATTTTGTTATTTGCTGGGTGAGGACAGAAAGAGTGTATGTATTAACCTTGATTTTCATAAGTTTGCTAATTTGTCTTTTGTCTTAGAAAAACCTTTATGTAGGCTTTGATTGATGTACTTTCATTTTTTTTTCCCAAAGATTTATTTATTTGAGGGGCGCCTGGGTAGCTCAGTCAGTTAAGTGTCTGCCTTTGGCTCAGGTCATGATCCCAGGGTCCTGGGATTAAGTCCCACATGGGGCTCCCTGCTCAGCAGGAAGTCTGCTTCTCCCTACCCTCCTTCCATTTGTGCTCCCTCTCTGTCTCTCAAAAATAAATAAAAATAATAGATTTTATTTATTCGAGAGAGAGAAATAGAGACCACAAAGGGGGAGGCAGGTGCAGGCAAAGGTGAGAGGGAGAAGCAGACTTCTTGTTCAGCAGGGAGCCGGATGTGGGGTTTGATCCGAGGACCCTGAGAAATGATCTGAGCTGAAGGCAGATGCTTAACTGACTGAGCCACCCAGGTACCGCATGCCTTAATTTTTACATACTTTTTTTTTTTTTTAAGCCCATTCTCTGGTCATCAGTATATTTTGGTAGTTTTAAAAAGTTTGATCATGTCTTCTGTGTTTTCTTCCTAGTTTTAACCTCTTCGTATATCTTCATTTAGAAATACCTTTTGGGGAAGGTTTTAAATGCATTAAATTTACACTATCTCTATGTGTTTTTAGGTGGCACAATCGAATTACATATGTATATTATGACAATAGATGTTACCATAGTCCAGCCACACCCTCATATACCCTGGGTTTTGAAATGCCATCACAGCTGTGGCTCAGATTATTTTCTCTTTTACTACTGAGTTATTTGGGCTGAGGCATTTAAGGAGCAGTTTACTATGATCCTTCCCTGAATGTGCTGTCCCACACAGCATGATTTTATGGAATTTTAATGTATTATATAAACAAAATTCCATGGTTAAGCAATATTTGGGGAATTTGGAGTTAAACAGAGTTAAGCAGACTTTCTTATACTAGGACCTCTCACATCCTTTGGAGTACCTCTCAGCGCTGTGACTCTCTCTAAGAGGAGGAGAAAAAGAAGCCAAAGTTTGACCATAGCCTCTGGTAGGATTAATGTCCCACTGGAAATATTTTGGGAAAAATTGGTTTACTATGAGTTTTGCATTATTTCTCTGTGTTAAGTGGGAATGGCTCATTGTTGGTGAGGTTTCTCCCATGGCATGTTATTGCTGTGTCATCCTTCAGTCTTCCAGTGACTGAGTGCAGTCACTGTAGGGGGAGTCACAGATGTGCACAGTCCCAAGGAGAGGATGCTTATTGTCCTACCTATGGCCTGTTTCAGGGATGCAGGCCCAGAGTGCAAGGGCCAGGAACTCAAACTTGGTACTGTCTCTCTGTGGAGATGTATAAATGCATTGTTCCTGTTCTGATGTTACTCCCTCTGTGAAATCCAAAGCCTGGCTCTGGTTATGGTAATGAAGACTTAAGACTTCTTTCAGACTGCCATCTGATTCCTGATAGGTGGAAGATACAGATATTGAAAGGAAAAATCCTTCATAAACTTCTCAATTATGCATATGTGCACAAATCATTGGCCAATTGTGAATTATTTCAAAAAACCTGACAGATGCAGGGTAAATAGACAAACGGAACAGGACAGGCCCAGAATGCCAAATGGGTGATTGGAGTGAAGGGAGTGGGAGCTGGCAGGTAATGTCTGCCCAGTGGAAGTCAGGTGAATTACAAATATTACTCAAGCATCTGCTGAAAGCTGTGTGGGAGAGCTTTATTTGAGGGGTTGGAATCTGGGAATAGGCATTTGTCTATGAACTTGGGCTGGTATGCAGACTTTCTGCTAAGACTCGATGGCTGTAAGCTTTGAATAGTTGGGCAAATTTTGACCTGGCATGTGGGGCTTGTTTGCAGCTAAGGTCTTTTTGGAGACTGCTTTTACACTAAATGAGTTCTGTTACCACCTCAACAAAAGTAAAGCAGGCTTGCATTTTAAGCTTTGCCAGTGTTCGTGTAGGATGGCTGTACCTGTGGGTGGGAAGAATATGGGAACTCGATGGGTTTGCCCATCCTAAATCCAGGGTTTGCTCCTTGGGTCTTTGTTGAGGAGGCTGACAGATGAGGATGAGAGGTTTTATTTTAAGATGATCAGAACTGGAAGCATAGAGTTTAGGCTTAGGAATCTGATTTAGGTTTATCTTTGCCACCTAATACTTGCTAGGAGTATTAGTTTTTCCATTTGCTCATTTAGGTATAGTGTTACCTATTTTACAGGATTGTTTTGAATAGGTATAGTATGTATGTATGTATAACGTAATGGGGTAGAGCATGGTATAACACTTTGTCTAAATAATAGACTAGGGGTACTCCTTGTCTAGATCTGTGAGGGCGACCTGGACTCTTCAGTGTTTGAGAAGAGCCTGTCCTTGGTAGCAGGTAGGTAGTTCATTCAATAGTAGAGAACACAATTTGGAGAAGGAATTTTGAAGCAGTAAAATTTATTTTTAGTCTCTGTTATGCCAGTTACTCTTAATATAACCTCTTTAGTTGGAATGATAGGACTTTTTATTTTAGTAAAAGAAATTAAGTTTCAGCATTATGGCAACCGTGGCTCTGCTCAGAAGAAAGTACTACAAATATGTTACTTGTCCATTAATGGAAAGAACCACTAGTGAATTTCACAGGACTTTATTATCACTTATCTCGTTGTCTGGGGAGGCTTTCCAGTAAGATTTATTAGAGAATAGTGGAGATGTTTATTTCATAGGTTCTAAGAAATAGTAGGTGTTATTTTCCAAAGATTTTGTGTCTGTTAGTCTGTTCAGTACTCTGAGCAGCTCTAGGAAGATGTAGTAGCTGTCATGTTTTCATGAAGAAAGACTGGAAGCTCAGAAAGTCTTAGTGATTTTTGCCCTGGTCAGTGGCAGAGCTGGGGCTATAATCTGGGTCTTCTCTCAGCACTCTTTCTTCTCTACCTTCTTTCCCTTGGAGCTGCAGGTCAAGGGATGTCAAGGGATTCAGCCTCAGTGATTTCTGAAAGATAATGTCAGAAATAAAGAAGAATTCTCCAAATATAGGAATTTCAGAGGAATAGTTCTTAAATTTGCAAGCTTGTTCAGTTTAAAATGATTCCTATAATATGGTGCTCATTTATTACTTTAGATTCATTGCCTCAGTAATGACTTTCAAATAGGACTCTATTATTAGAGTGATTGGACCGAGGTCTGACTAAAGTTAAGAGACTGCATCACTATAAATAGAGTGAGATAAAACATTTTATAGAATTTGATTTAATTTTTATGAGGTCTTATAAGTTGGAACCTAGGATCTTCTCTCAAAAGACACTTTGACCAATTTCCAAATAGCAACTTCCCACTATGGGGTCTAAGTTGTAGATAGAGTGGCTGCTTAGGGGGATTGGGGAATTAAATTATTTCCTTTGGGACTTTTAATTACGTTACCTGAGGCAGAGCTTCAGTAACTGCTGCATCAATAATTTCCCTAACCCAAAGCTTGAGGACGTAAGATTAGCAGAGAATTGTCTAAGACCAAAATGAAAACAGAACAGCCCAGGAAGTTTTTAGTGTGTAAGGGAAGTACTGGATGTGGTTGTCTGTGTGGTCATTGGCAGTCACTGGAGAAGGCCTTATCAGTGTAGAGGAACACATCGAACACCCTTCTTTAATAGCACCACGAGGAGATTGAAATGGATTTAAAGGCATTGCAGTTTCCTCATGATTGCATAGAGATGGGCCCAGTCTCTAATCTTTATGTTTCATTATGAGAAAGGCATGCAGGAAAAATACACAGTTTGTAAAGATCTTAAGCAATTGTGAGTTATAATTGAATAATTGGTAAGTTCTAATAAAACCAGAATCTTTTCCTATCACCATAACTCTAGTATCAGTGACCCTTTTCTCTCTATCATCACCATTATTGCTATAAAACTAGATTTCCCCAGCAATTTTATCGTTTGGATAAGTATTTTTTTTCAGTTATTCTGTGTTTAAAACTTCCCATCAACATAAGAAGTTACTATTTAGTTGAAGGAACAGTAAAAGCACAATGATCTGTGGTTTAGAAGAATGCTAAGAGCTTTCCCCATAATTAGAGGTGGGATTTTTAGGAAATGATGTATCACATGCTAAAATTGAAATGAATAGGGATGAGAGTGGGAGCACAGAAGATATATTTTGCCATTGGTATCTTGAGATGATGTCTGACATTGAACATGACTTCTAAATTAATGTACAAATAAATAAACTAAAAAGCAAAAGACTATCTCCCCCCTCGAATAAAAGGTATGCCAAAGATGGAAATCATATTCTTTGAATCAGTGATTTTTTGTTAACAACAACTGAGGGGTGGAGCCTTACCTTACACTTCCATTTGGAATCAGGAAGTTTTTTGCTATACTTTCATGCTAATGTTCACATATAACTGCATTATGCCAGTAGTTATTTTGGATAATTTATAATTGATATATCACCTGAATAATGATTGCTTTATTTTTCATTTCTCAGTAAATTAAAATATACAGTGTGATAATTTTGGCACATGACAGTTTGATTAGTAAATGTTATTTTATTAGCTTATTAATGTTTGATTTTTTTTTTTCCTCTCTCTCCTGGTTCCAGGGTGTGGACGAATGGAACATAGCTCGCCTAAATACAGTCTTGGATGTGGTTGAAGAAGAGTGCGGTATTTCTATAGAAGGTGTAAATACCCCTTATCTCTATTTTGGCATGTGGAAAACCACATTCGCATGGCACACCGAGGATATGGACCTCTACAGCATTAATTATCTCCACTTTGGAGAGCCCAAGTCTTGGCAAGTTACATGTTTAATATTCATTTGCTTAGGAGTTTTGAAATTTGGGCAATACGAACCTACTGAAGAGGATTTTCTTCCCTTATCTGGTGAATTCAGATTTATATGAATTGAAAGTTTTTGAGTGTAATAATTGATTGTCTCCCATTCTGCCCCTGGTTTTGCTCAAAACCATAAAGCTAGTAGTGACTGGTATATCCAAAGTGGCTTGCAGACCATTTTGTGGGGGATGGATTGATAGATATTGTAGTCTTGAAGAATTTTATTAGGCATTTTTACTTCTCTGAGCATTTGTTGGAAGGTATGGTGGAAATAGTTAAGAGTGAAAGTTGATTTCATTGATGTTGAGTATTAGATAATAATAATGATCATCTGGTCCAGCCTCTTCTAAATAAATGACAAGAGTGGGAGAGGAAGGATGAATCAGGAGGCTTGTTACTGCTCTCCAGGTGATGGGTGTGGGGAAAAGAATGTTATTGTTAATATGTGTTCTTAACTTGCAATTTCCTGTGTTTATGAGCCTCTTTCCTCATCTTTCTGAGCAATGACTTAAAGATGTACCACTTTGTAAAATCACGTAGTATATTCTTATGTACTTGTTAGTACACATATGTAATTGTTAGTCAGTCACCCTGGGATCTTTTGTGGTTAGCCAGTTTCATGTTTTGAACTTGTTTTTGTGGGTTTTACTCTTAGGGAAATTTAAGTATCAGTTCTGTTTTCTATAATACACGTATGTGCGGGAAAACACAGAGGCATATGAAGCATGACCTTGACCAATCCAGGAAAGATGATGTTTCAGATGGATGTGAACATGACAGGATGCTCTTCAAGTGCTTGTGTCAGCCCAGTAGCTTTCTTGCCTCCAAATTAAATATAATGGCCTCTTTCCAAGTTCTCCTGCTTGATTAGGTGTTGAGATGCAGTAATTTGGGGATAATCTCCACCTCCATTTTGCCATTATTACTTGCCCTTGAGGTTTTATCATGTATTGAGATGTTAAGTTGTAAATTTTCTCCAAAAAATTCAGATATAGCAAAACTTCCTAATGATCAAAATGACATGTAGTTGGAAGGCAAGTTTTATGTGAAGAGCAAAGTTCTTAGGTAGGACGTACAAGAAAAATCCAGGCAGTTCTCATTTCTTATGGAGTTTTGTGATCTAAAAAAAGTTATGGGGAAGCTGTTTAACTCATTTTAAAGTTTTTTTTTAATAATAATTTTTTATTAAGTTATGTTAGTCATCAAACAGTATATCCTCAGTTTTTGAAGTAGTGTTGCATGATTCATTATTTGCGTATAACACCCAATGCACCATGCAATGTGTGCCCTCCTTAATACCCATCACCAGTCTATCCCAGTCCCCCACCACCCTCCCCTCTGAAGCCCTCAGTTTGTTTCCCAGAGTCCATAGTCTCTCATGGTTCATTCCCCCTTCTGTTTACCCCCCTTTCATTCTTCCCTTCCTTCTCCTACCGATCTTCCTGCTATTTCTTATATTCCATAAATGAGTGAAACCATATGATAATTGTCTTTCTCTGCTTGACTTATTTCACTTAGCATAATCTCCTCCAGTCCTGTCCATGTTGCTGCAAATGTTGGTAATAGTTCTTTCTGATGGCTGAGTAATATTCCATTGTATATAGGGACCACATCTTCTTAATCCAGTCATCTGTTGAAGGGCATCTCGGCCCCTTCCACAATTTAGCTAATGTGGACAATGCTGCTATGAACATTGGGGTGCATATGGCCTTTCTCTTCACTACATCTGTATCTTTGGGGTAAACACCCAGTAGTGCAATGGCTGGATCATAGGGTAGCTCAATTTTTAACTTTTTAAGGAACCTCCACACTGTTTTCCAGAGTGGCTGTACCAACTTGCATTCCCACCAACAATGTAGGAGGGATCCCCTTTCTCCACATCCTCTCCAACAATTGTTGTTTCTTGCCTTGTCAATTTTTGCCATTCTCACTGGCATAAGGTGGTATCTTAGTGTGGTTTTGATTTGAATTTCCCTGATAGCTAATGATTCTGAACATTTTTTCATGTGTCTGTTAGCCATTTGTATGTCTTCTTTGGAAAAGTGTCCGTTCATAACTTCTGCCCATTTTTTGATTTGATTATTTGTTTCTTGGGTATTGAGTTTGAGAAGTTCTTTATAGATCTTGGATACCAGTCTTTTATCTGTAGTGTCATTTGCAAATATCTTCTCCCATTCTGTGGGCTGCCTCTTAGTTTTTTTGACTGTTTCCTTGCCTGTGCAGAAGCTTTTGATCTTGATGAAGTCCCACAAGTTCATTTTATCTTTTGTTTCTCTTGCCTTTGGAGATGTGTCATGAGAAAAGTTGCTGTGGCCGATGTCAAAGAGGTTGCTGCCTATGCTCTCCTCTAGGATTTTGATGGATTCCTGTCTCACATTGAGGACTTTCATCCATTTGGAGTTTATCTTTGTGTATGGTGTGAGAGAGTGGTCAAGTTTCATTCTTTTACATGTAGCTGTCCAATTTTCCCAGCACCATTTATTGAAGAGACTGTCTTTTTTCCACCGGATGTTTTTTCCTGCTTTGTCAAAGATTAGTTGCCCAAAGAGCCGAGGGTCCATTTCTGGGTTCTCTGTTCTGTTCCATTGGTCTATGTGTCTGTTTTTGTGCCAGTACCATGCTGTCTTTGTGACCACAGCTTTGTAGTATAGCTTGAAATCCGGCAACGTGATGCCCCCAGCTTTATTTTTCCTTTTCAACAATTCCTTGGCGATTTGGTGCCTTTTCTGGTTTCACACAGATTTAAGGGCTATTTGTTCCAGCTCCTTGAAAAATGTCATTGGTATTTTGATCGGGATGGCATTGAAAGTGTAGATTGCTCTGTGTAGCATAGACATTTCAACTATGTTTATTCTTCTGATCCATGAGCGTTGAATGTTTTTCCATCTTTTTGTGTCTTCTTCAATGTCTTTCAAGAGTGATTTGTAGTTTGTAGAATATAGTTCCTTTACGTCTCTGGTTAAGTCAATTCCGAGATAACGTATGATTTTTGGTGCTACTGTAAATGGGATGGATTCCCTAGTTTCTCTTTCTTCAGTCTCATTGTTCGTGTATAGAAATGCAACTGATTTCTGAGCATTGATTTTGTATCCCGCCACATTACTGAATTGCTCTATACCTTCTAGTAGTTTGGGGGTGGAGTCTTTTGGGTTTTCCATATAGAGTATCATGTCATCTGTGAAGCGAGACAGTTTGACTTCTTCTTTGCCGATTTGGATACCTTTGATCCCTTTTTGTTGTCTGATGGCTGTTGCAAGGACTTCTAGTACTATGTTGAATAATAATGGCGAGAGTGGGCATCCTTGTCGTGTTCCTGATCTTAAGGGAAAGGCTTCCAGCTTTTCCTCATTGAGAATGATATTTGCTGTAGGCTTTTCATAGATGGTTTTTATGAAATTGAGGAGTGTACCCTCTATCCCTACACTCTGAAGGGTTTTAATCAGGAAAGGATGCTGTATTTTGTCAAATGCTTTTTCTGCATCTATTGAGAGGGTCATGTGGTTCTTGACTCTTTCTTGTTGATATGATGTATCACACTGATCGTTTTACGAATGTTGAACCACCCTTGCATCCCAGGGATGAATCCCGCTTGGTCATGATGGATAATCCTTTTAATGTACTGTTGGATTCTATTAGCTAGAACCTTGGTGAGAATTTTGGCATCCATATTCATCAGGGATATCGATCTGTAATTCTCCTTTTTGATGGGTTCTTTGTCTGGTTTGGGGATCAAGGTAATATTAGTTTCATGGAATGAGTTTGGTAGTTTTCCTTCTGTTTGTATTTTTTGAAACAGCTTCAGGAGAATAGATATTATTTCTTCTTTGAATGTTTGGTAGAATTCCCCGGGGAATCCATCAGGCCCTGGACTCTTGTTTTTGGGGAGGTTTTTGATCACTGCTTCAATCTCCTCATAATTAATCAGTCTGTTTAAATAATCAGTTTCTTCCTGTTTCAGTCGTGGTAGTTTATAGGTTTCCAGGAAGGCATCCATTTCTTCCAGGTTGCTTAATTTATTGGCATAAAGCTATTGATAAACGTTTCTAATGATCCTTCCTATTTCATTGGTGTTGGTCGTGATCTCTCCCCTTTCATTCATAATTTTATTAATGTGGGTCCTTTCTCTATTCTTTTTCATAATTCCTGCCAGTGGCTTATCGATCTTATTTATTCTTTCAAAGAACCAGCTTCAAGTTCTGTTGTTCTGCTCTACTGTGCTCCTCGTTTCTAATTCATTGATCTCTGCTCTAATCTTGATCAACTGCCTTCTCGTGCATGAGTTAGGCCTGTTCTTCTGTCCCAGCTCCAGCTTCTTGAGGTGAGAATATAAAAACTGCATTTTAGATTTTTCTATTCTTTTGAGTGAGGCTTGGATGGCTGTATATTTTCCCCGTAGGACCGCCTTTGCAGTGTCCCATAGGTCTTGGACCAATGTGTTTTCATTTTCATTCGTCTCCAAAAATTGTTTAATCTCCTTAATTCCCTGGTTTACCAAATCACTCTTGAGCAGGATATTTCTTAGTTTCCAAGTGTTCAAGTTTCTTCCAAATTTTTCCTATGAATGAGTTCCAGTTTCAAAGAACTGTGGTCTGAGAATATGCAGGGAATAATCTCAGACTTTTGGTATCTGTTGATACCTGTTTGGTGACCCAGTATATGGTCTATTCTGCAGGAAGTTCCATGTGCATTTGAAAAGAATGAGTATTCTGTTGTTCTGGGGTGTAGTGTTCCTTATATTTCTGTGAGGTCCCTCTGGTCCAGTATGTCATTCAAAGCTCTTGTTTCTTTGCTGAAATTCTGCTTAGGTGATCTATCTATTGCTGAGAGCGGAGTGTTGAGGTCCCCTACTACTAAAGTATTATTATCTATATGTCTCTCTATTCTGGTTAAGAGTTGGGTTGTGTATCTAGCTGCTCCCCTGTTGGGGCCATAGATATTTATAATTGTTATATCCACCTGTTGGATACATCCTTTAGGAATAATATAGTGTCCTTCTGTATTTCTAAGTACAGTCTTTAGTTTAAAATCTAATCTGTCTGATATGAGAATTGCTACGCCAGCTTTCTTTTGAGGTCCATTGGCATGAAAAATGATTTTCCATCCCTTCACTTTCAGTCTGGATGTATCTTTAGGTTCAACATGAGTCTCTTCGGGACAGCAAATGGATGGGTCATGTCTTTTTATCCAGTCTGCAACCCTGTGGCATTTTATGGGAGCATTTAGGCCATTCACATTGAGAGTGATTATTGAGAGATATGATTTTAGTGATGTCATGTTGCCTGTGAAGTCTTTGTTTCTCTAGATTGTAAATTTCTGTTCTGTATCACTCTTGGGGTCTTTTTACTTTTATAGAAGCCCCCTTAATATCTCATGTAGGGCTGGCTTGGTGGTCACAAATTCCTTCAGTTTCTGCCAGTCTTGAAAGGTCCTCATCTCTCCGTCAATTCTGAATGACAGCCTTGCTGGATAAAGGATACTTGGCTGCATGTTCTTCTCGGATAGAGCTTTGAAAATACCTTGCCAACCCTTCCTGACCTGCCAGGTCTCTGTAGACAGGTCTCTGACCTTATTCTGATTTCCTCCTTCTGTAGGTGAGGACTCTTTTCTCCCTGGCCGCTTTCAAGATTGTATCCTTGCATCTCAGATTTGCAAATTGTACTATTATGTGACATGGTGTTGGTCTGGTCTCATTGATCTTGGGAGGGGTCCTCTCTGCCTCTTGGACACGAATGCTTTTACTTTGCCAGATTAGAGAAGTTCTCAGCTATAATTTGTTCAAATATCTCTTTTAGACCTCTGTTTTTCTCCACCCCCTCAGGGATGCTGATGATTCTGACATTGGAATGTTTCATTGAGTCAGTAATCTCCTGTAATCTACATTCTTGAGATTGGATTTTTTTTGAGCCAAGTTCCCATTTTTTCCTTCTTTTCTATCATCCCATCTTCCAATTAACTAATTCGTTCTTCTGCCTCATTTACCCTGACCTTCAGAGCATCCAGTTTAGATTGCATTTGATTCATAGCAGTTTTTTTTTTTAAAGATTTTATTTATTTACTTGAAAGAGAGAGAGAGAAGGCCAGCGAGAGAGGGAACACAAGCAGGGGGAGTGGGAGAGGAAGAAGCAGGCTTCCAGCAGAGGAGCCTGATGTGGGGCTCGATCCCAGAACGCCGGGATCATGCCCTGAGCCGAAGGCAGACACTTAACGACTGAGCCACCCAGGTGCCCCTGATTCATAGCATTTTTAATTTCTGCCAGATTCGCTTTCATTTCTGCCCTTAGAGATTCTGTATTGTCATTAATATTTTCGTTACTGTTTTTTTCAAGCCTACACATCATCTTGACCATTGTTACTCTGAACTCCATTTCTGACAATTTGGTTATATCCATATCCATCAGTTTTGTGGTAGAGGCCACAGTCTCATTATCTTTTTTTTTTGTTGGGGGGGATTTCTCTTCCTTGTCATTCTGATGAGGAGAGGTTGCGGGGATGCACAGAGCCCAAATTATTGACCAGGACCCAGGCAGTGTGCACTTGTTTTATAGGGACCTTAGGGATGTGGACTTCTTGATTTTTCAGCCTGCCTTCTGGCAGAGGGGCCTGCCGCGCTGATACTGAGGCAACCCTGCCCGGGTAGAGTCGCCCCGTCCCCTGCGAGGGGGGATGGGGTTGGCACAATGCGAACTGGTATTTCCGGGCTTTTGTTCTCTGGCTGCTTTCCCGGGCTTTTGTTCTCTGGCTGCTTTCCCTGGCGGTCTTCTGTGACTCTTCTGAGAGTCAGAGCAGCAGTGGCTGTATCCTAGTCTCTGTCTCAGAACAGAGAGATCGCAGTCTGCTCTCCACCATGCTCTCCTGGCCACTTTAACTCTGTTTCTGTCGGTGCTGCTAAAAACCCAGCAGCCTCCTGGGTTGTGCACCCCGCAGCCGGTGTCCCAGCCGTTACTTCCAGGGCCTACATGTCTCTGTCCTTTGTGCTTCTAACACCACCAGCCACCTTGGGTTCCCGCATGCGCTCCTGAGCTCCCTGTTTCATTGTGGTTCACGGGCGCTCCGGAGCTCTGGTTTTCCGTCTGGTTGGATGCTCGTTTCCCTGGCTCACAGTCTCAGTCTGCTTTCTCGCCGGTGCCGGTCCTCGAGTCCGGCCCGCTCCCCAGTGCAGGTGGCTACTGCTTCCTGGTGCTCGAGCGCTGCAGCTCCCTCCCCCTTCCTTTTATTTTCCGATATCTGTGCGCGGATTCACGGCTCCCTGCCTGATACCTCAATACTCAGCGCTGGAGATGTTCGTTTCTGGAGATCCAGATGTATCTTCCTACGTCTCAGGCTGATTTCCTCGGTGTTCTGGATGGTCTGGTAGATATCCAGCTCAATTCAGGGGACCAGCTGAAAAAGGGGTCCCCTACTCCTCCGCCATCTTTTTCCTTTCCTAAAGATGTTTTATTTTCACATTTCGTTTGATAAATTCTTAGCATTCTGCTCTCTAAATGGAATAAATAAAAACTGAACATTTTTAGTAGGTGGTCTAGGACCCAGAGAGGCTTTTGTGACAGAATGGTATGGTGGGACTATTCATTACATAGTTGTCTACTGAGGGCCAGTTTTGAGCACATGCTTTACT
Source organism: Ursus americanus (assembly GCF_024610735.1). Lineage (NCBI taxonomy): Eukaryota > Metazoa > Chordata > Mammalia > Carnivora > Ursidae > Ursus > Ursus americanus. The sequence continues at coordinate 58,936,056 of NC_142144.1, read as the reverse complement.
CCCTGTGGGTCTCTGTTTGTCATGTTTCTTCAACATCACAGTAACATCTGTTGAAATGTCGTCCTTTAGTACTTTTGGGACTTTGAAAGACTCAGAGAAATATTTTAAGCAATCCATAGGCACTGGGGCAGTTTCTCAGCTGTATAATTACCTCCATGCTGTTTCTGACATTCACTTTCAGTGTGAACAAAATTAAATGAAATGGGTAAATTCATTATAGGTAACTATATATTTTCCTTAAGAAACCTGGAAAGTTAGTAACAAAACCTTTCTGGAGGTGTTTTAGAAGTCAGCTAATGAGAATGCCCAGGACAATAATTTGAAATTACAGTATTAGAGGAGTTTATTTTATTCTCCCGCATCCCCCACTGTTAGAGGAGTTTAGATGATATCTCTGCTTTCTTATCAAGAAAGATGATCCCCCCACTGTACTTCCTGAACAGAATTATGTTATCTTCTGAAGATCGCTTAGGGGAGAGTATGCTGGTCAGGGAGAAGCCTGATTCTAGAGTCTTGTGTCTTTGTGAAGGAGTACCATCGTTCATGAGTGAGAATAATTTTGCCCAGTTTCAAAAAATTTCTTTCTGCTAGCATTTCTATTTTCTGTAATTACTCTATTAGTTATTATAGACATATAGACATCATTATATGCATTAATGGTAGATTTATAATCTCACTATTATCTTTAACCTTGACCATTATTTATAATGATAAAATGATAAAATCCAGCAGTGAGTTATGACCACTAATCTACATTCCACTTTCTAAGATAACTACTGTAGGAAAAGAATGATATAAATGACTCTAAGAATATTTCCCAGTAGATTTATGAAAGATTATGTTAGTTTAGCATAAATAATTTTGAGGTAAATTCTATTATCATTAAAATTCATTTTAGTACCCATCATAATATATTTTAAGTGAGCTTTGAAAGGTGGTAGAAGCAATACAAATTTATTAAATATTGGGAGGTAGGCAGTGTCTCTTGGCAGAGTTTAGATTCAAGGGACCAGCAATCTGGGCTCTACTCCTTCTGCTACTAACATTTGTGGCTTTGGACAAGTAACTGTACTCCTTTGTTTGTTTTGAGAGATTTTATTTATTTTAGAGAGGGGGGTGGGCTGGTTCAGGGGAGAGGAGCAGAGGGCAAGGAAGAGGATGAGGGAGATAATCTCCAGCCAACTCCAGGCTGAGCAAGGAGCCCAACTTAGGGCTTACTCTGTCTAGAAAATGAGAAGATGAGGAGGTGACATAAGGTTCTCTATGTGCGTGCACGTACGTGCACTGGTTTCCTTTTCTGCTGTCTTTTCCTTGTTGAGTTGTATGTGGGATAGTTGCCTTTACTTTTCTCCAGGGGTGCACTCCCTTGTGCTTGACATTTCTGACCCTAGCAATGTGTCTTTTCCTTCTAGCCTTATAGGTTGGTGTTGAATTTCGACTTCTTCTTCTTCAATTCTACCCTTAGGTATCAAGTTTTGGATGTGATTTTTGCAAAACTGTCTTAAGATTTCCTCCTTAATTCCATGTCTACAGTGCTCTCTGCTGTTCTCTGCCTGTGTATCCCTTATTTTTTGCCCAAAGGCTTTCTGGGCTCTCTGCTGCCTCTAACTTAGACACCTGTTTTTGTACTTTTCAGGTGCTTCTGACTACCTCTCCACCCTTTCCTGTGTCTGCCTTGAAGTTGGGTCTGTGTCTGCCTTTGAATGATCAGCACTTAACACAGGGCCTGGCTCTAGGACAATCTGTTTAAGGGCAGAGAAGGAAATATATATAACATTTTATAAAAATTTTTGTCTAAGGTGTAGCTATTAACAGTACTCATTTTCCTGGGATTTCTGAGGAGCTGCAGATGCACAGCTCCAGGTAGAAGCCTTGAGACATACTTTTCTAGGCACTGAGTGTGGCACATTTTGCTTAGTAAGTGTTCATGAACACAGGGTTGTACTGAAGAGACTTCAGTGGCGTGAACATTTCTGGCATAAAGGTTTAGGGCAGAAAGAATGCTTTAAATAAGCAGATAGAAAACTGCTTTAGCAGTCAGTGGTAAAGTATTTATTTTCTTGGAATGAACATTGATTTTGGAGCCAGAAGACCTGTTTTAAAATCTCAATCTGTCACTTACCAGCTGAATAACTTAGGGCAAATAACTGTACTTATTTCATCATGAGTTTCTTTAACTGCTGAATGGAGGTGTGATTTATTCTCTGTCTCCTTATAGGATTGCTAGGAGGGTCCAGGGATATGCTTTGTTTAAAAGTGCTTTGTAAACTGTGAAGTACTGTACAAATATTTCCAATTACTATTATTTTAATAACCTTATGAAAGTAAATAATTTTTTGGTCATAGTAATGACGAAACATGAACTTGACGTGATATATCTATATATAATAGAGTAGGAGTTTCAAGGATAAATAAAATATAATTCTCCCTTTCAAGTGTCATATGTGACAGTGATTAATTGCTGGGAGCTATAGAATTTAGGTGGTGCCTCGAATCCTTCTTCCTGAGACTGTGTCCAAACACAGTGAATAAGAGACTTTCAGATTTAGTCTCTAGAGAATGAGAAAGGTAAGATTTGAGAGGACATGTCTTAAGCTATGAGAAGGTCTAAAATCAGGCAAGAAGTTTCTCCCGGATGTTTTTAGAAAAATTAAGAATGGGGTAGTATTTTGGACTTGGTTAAATTTTATTCCCTAACTGTGAGATTTTGTAACAGTACCACGTAGCATTAAGAAGTGTCAGATTATTCAGGATAGATAGTTTAAACCTAGTTTGATGCTTTTTCATTAGATCATTTATTCAGTGTTGTGTGGTATTTAAGAGCATGGATTTTTTGTACCTGAGTCTTTTGTTTTGAGTTCTGACATTACTTTTTACTGAGCATGTGACCTGGACAATTATTATATATTCTTTCTTGAAAATTAAGTTCTGTGCAGTTATTGTTTTTACTAAGTTTTATAATGATTTCAGACAAAAAGTAACTTGGTTTTTATGATTGCTCAGGATATTAATTTACCCGTATATGGATATTAAACTGTATTTTGAATCCCAGATGTAAAAGAGCTGCTTATATTTTTAATGGTCACTGAAACTTCCTTGTTAGAATTCTTTTTTTTGCTGCAGTTTCCTGACTTTTGACTGTCTGCAGATGTGGCTAGTAGAGTTTCTCTTTTTCATTTAATTGTTCTTCAGGAAATAGGCTATAAGATGGCATAAGGGTGGGGCTAAGCTCTGCTGAATTCCTTTGCTCAGGGGCTTTTTGTGTAGTCTTGTAAGGCCTCAGCTCAAATACCGTGTTCTCTAGGCCATGCTTTTAGATGCCTAGCTTTAAGTGGCACCTTACAGACATATTCATTGTAGCTCATGAAGTCCACTCTGAAGCTCAGATTTGTGTGCCAGAGGTGTCTTGGACAACACCTGTGAGGGGGATGGAAGGAAGGACTGGGCAGTAGGGGGAAGTTAAACTGCAGTAGAGCCATGGGCAGATCCCACAGGCAGCTGGAGCTGGCAAGTGCCTTCAGAATTACTCCAGGTTGAGGCAAGAGCATGAGGCTTTTATAGTTACGTCTGTATCATTCATTGTATATGGGCCACCACTGCCATGATCTTCAGGGAGGGAGCATGATTTTGGGTGGGTGTGAGGTGGGGTGAGAAGCCTTCCATTGAAGAATGCAGCAAGGGCCTCTTCTGGAAGGGGGAGCCTGGCACCTACCACAGCATCCGTTATAGTCCTGTGTTACTGTTTCTCACATCCATCTGTTTTTAAGAACTGAAAATGAAGTAAGCAATCTTCTATTTTCTGCAGTTAACTCATGAGACTTTATAATTTAAAATATGAGTGCTTAAATTTTACTAAATGCACAATATTTAAACTTCTTAACATCATCAGTAATGTGAAAATGTAACATAATCTACACATATAAAATCCACAGTTGTTCAGTCTTCTTTTTGACACTATTAGGAATATGCCTTGATTAAAAAGTATATTGTAAATTAACCACTTCAGAAATATTGAGTTTTGTGAAATATAAGTAGGTACTTTACTTTTTGATTCATGAAGTTTTTTGTAACAAGAACCAAAGGGGGGAGGAGTTAAGATGGCGGAGGAGTAGGGGACCCCTTTTTCAGCCGGTCCCCTGAGTCGAGCTGGATAGGTACCAGATCAGCCTAAATAACCACGGAATCAGCCTGAGACGCAGGATGATGCATCTGGATCTCTACAAATGAACATCTCCAGCGCTGAGTATTAAGGTACGAAGAGGGGAGCTGTAAACCGTGCATGGATATCGGAAGATAAACGGAAGGGGGAGGGAGCCGCCGTGTTTGGGCTCCGGGAAGCGGCAGCCACCTGCACGGGGGAGCGGGCGGACTCATAGAGGGCACCCGCGAGAGAGCGGACTGAGACCGGTGAGCCGTGAACGCGCGCGCCACCAGGCATCTCCCGGACCACCGGAATCCCGGAATCCCGGTGTGCTCACGGGATCCAGACTGAGACCGGGAACTCCCGGAGCGTGCGCGGGGCGGCTGGCGGGCCACCTGCACGGGGGAGCGGGAGGACTCGCGGTCGGCACCCGCGAAACAGCAGACTGAGACCCTGAACCGGGTGCGCGCGCCACCAGGCTTCTCACGGAACTCCGGAATCGAGGTGTGCTCACTGGGCATAGACTGAGACCGGGAGACCCGGGAGCGCGCGGGGCGGCCGGTGGCTGGCGGCATTAGAAACACAAAGGACAGAGACGCAGGGGCCGGTGGCTGGCGGCATTAGAAACACAAAGGACAGAGACGGGGCGGCCCTGGAAGTGAGGGCAGGGACGCCGGGTGTGGGGCGCACATCCCGGGACGCTACAGGGTTGAGCAGCACCAACAGTCACAGAGTTAAAGTGGCCAGAACATCAGTGGAGAACGGGCCGCAATCCCTCTGTTCTGCGACAATGCAGCCTCTGCTGCTCTGACCCTCAGAAGAGGCATAGCTGGCGGCCAGGGAAAGCCGCCAGAGAACAAAAGCCTGGAAATACCGGCTCAGAGAGTGCCCATCCCCATCCTCCCTCTCAGGGGACACGGAGACTCTACCCAAACAGGGTTGCCTGAGTATCGGCGCGGCAGGCCCCTCCCCCAGAACACAGAAGGCAGGCTGAAAAATCAAGAAGCCCACAACCGGAGGCGCCTGGGTGGCGCCGTCATTGAGCGCCTGTCTCCGGCTTAGGGCGTGATCCCAGCGTTCCGGAAAGGAGTCCCTCATCGGGCTCTTCCGCTGGGAGCCTGCTTCTTCCTCTCTCACTCCCCTGCTTCTGTTTCGTTCTTGCTGACTGTCTGTCTCCCTCTCTCAGATAAGTAAATAAATAAAATCTTTAAAGAAGAAGCCCACATCTCTAAGATCCCTATAAAACAAGGGGCACGGCCTGGGACCCAGTCAATAATTTTGGGCTCTGGAAACCCCACAACCTCTCTTCATCAGAATGACAAGAAGGAGAAGCCCCCCCCAGCAAATAAAAGACAGTGAGTCAGTGGCCTCTGCCACAGAAGTAACGGATATGGATGTAACCAAATTATCAGAAATGGAATTCAGAGTAACAATGGTCAAGATAATGAGTAGACTTGAAAAAAGTATTCAGGAAAATATTACTGAGAATATACAATCCCTAAGGGCGGAAATGAGAGCGAATTTGACAGAAATTAAAAATTCTATGAGCCAAATGCAGGCAAAACTAGAGGCTCTGACGGCCAGGGTCACGGAAGCGGAGGCAAGGGTTAGTGAATTGGAGGATGGGTTAATAGAGGAAAAAATAAAAATAGAAGATGGTCTTAAGAAAATCCACGCCCACGAATGTTGGCTACGGGAGATTACTGACTCAACGAAACGATCCAATGTTAGAATCATCGGCATCCCCGAGGGGGTGGAGAAAAACAGAGGTCTAGAAGAGATATTTGAACAAATTGTAGCTGAAAACTTCCCTAATCTAGCAAGGGAAACAAACATTTGTGTCCAAGAGGCAGAGAGGACCCCTCCCAAGCTCAACCATGACAGACCTACGCCATGTCACGTCATAGTGCATTTCGCAAATATTAGATACAAGGATACAGTATTGAAAGCGGCCAGGGCAAAGAAATTTCTCACGTACCAAGGCAAAGGCATCAGAATTACATCAGACCTGTCTACACAGACCTGGAATGAGAGAAAGGGTTGGAGGAGCATTTTTAAAGCTCTTTCAGAGAAAAACATGCAGCCAAGGATCCTTTATCCAGCAAGGCTGTCATTCAGAATTGATGGAGAAATAAAGACATTTCAGAATCGACAGTCACTAGCCAATTTCGTAACCACGAAACCAGCCCTACAGGAGGTATTACGGGGGGTTCTATAAAAGTAAAAAGGCCCCAAGAGTGATACAAAACAGAAAGTCACAGCCAATACAAACAAAGACTTTACTGGCAACATGGCAACATTAAAATCATATCTCTCAGTAATCAGCCTGAACATTAATGGTTTAAATTCTGGCTTCAAACGCCACAGGGTTGCAGATTGGATAAAAAGACATGACCCATCCATTTGCTGTCTACAAGAGACTCATTTCGAACCCAAAGATGCATTCAGACTGAGAGTAAGGGGATGGAGTACCATCTTTCACGCAAATGGACCTCAAAAGAAAGCTGGGGTAGCAATTCTCATATCAGATAAATTGGATTTTAAACTACAGACTATAGTTAGAGATGCAGAAGGGCACTATATTATTCTTAAAGGAAGTATTCAACAAGTGGATATGACAATTATAAATATATATGCCCCCAACAGGGGAGCAGCAAGATACACAAGCCAACTCTTAACCAGAATAAAGAGACATATAGATAAAAATACATTAATAGTAGGGGACCTCAACACTCCACTCTCAGAAATAGACAGAACACCCTGGCAGAAACTAAGCAAAGAATCAAAGGCTTTGAATGCCATACTCGACGAGTTGGACCTCTTAGATATATATAGAACACTACACCCCAGAACCAAAGAATACTCATTCTATTCTAATGCCCATGGAACATTTTCAAGAATAGACCATGTTCTGGGACACAAAACAGGTCTCAGCCGATACCAAAAGATTGAAATTATCCCCTGCATATTCTCAGACCACAATGCTCTGAAATTGGAACTCAACCCCAAGGAAAAATTTGGAAGAAACTCAAACACTTGGAGCCTAAGAACCATCCTGCTCAGGAATGACTCGATAAACCAGGAAATCAAAAATCAAATTAAACAATTTATGGAGACCAATGAGAATGAAAATACAACAGTCCAAAACCTATGGGATACTGCAAAGGCAGTCCTAAGGGGGAAATACATAGCCATCCAAGCCTCACTCAAAAGAATAGAAAAATCTAAAATGCAGTTTTTATATTCTCACCTCAAGAAGCTGGAACAGCAACAGAGGGACAGGCCTAATCCACGCACGAGGAAGCAGTTGACCAAAATTAAAGCTGAAATCAATCAAGCAGAAACCAGAAGTACAGTAGAGCAGATCAACAGGACTAGAAGCTGGTTCTTGGAGAGAATCAATAAAATTGACAGACCACTGGCAAGACTTATCCAAAAGAAAAGAGAAAGGACCCAGATTATTAAAATTATGAATGAAAAAGGAGAGGTCACGACGAACACCATTGAAATTGGAAGGATTATTAGAAATTTTTATCAACAGCTATATGCCAATAAACTAAGCAATCTGGAAGAGATGGAATCCTTCCTGGAAACCTATAAACTACCAAGATTGAAAAAGGAAGAAATTGATTTCTTAAACAGGCCAATTAATGATGAAGAAATTGAGTCAGTGATAAACAACCTTCCAAATAACAAAACTCCAGGCCCGGACGGTTTTCCTGGGGAATTCTACCAAACATTCAAAGAAGAAATAATACCTATTCTCCTAAAGCTATTTCAAAAAATAGAAACAGAAGGAAAGCTACCAAACTCATTCTATGAGGCCAATATTACCTTGATCCCCAAACCAGGCAAAGACCCCCTCAAAAAGGAGAATTACAGACCGATTTCCCTAATGAATATGGTCGCCAAAATCCTCAACAAGATACTTGCTAATAGAATCCAACAGTTCATTAAAAGGATTATCCACCACGATCAAGTGGGATTCATACCTGGGATGCAAGCGTGGTTCAATATTTGCAAATCAATCAGCGTGATACATCATATCAACAAGAAAAGACTCAAGAACCATATGATCCTCTCAATCGATGCCGAAAAAGCATTTGACAAAATACAGCATCCTTTCCTGATTAAAACCCTTCAGAGTGTAGGAATAGAAGGTACATTTCTCAATCTCATAAAAGCCATCTATGAAAAGCCTACTGCAAATATTATTCTCAATGGGGAAAAGCTGGAAGCCTTTCCCTTAAGATCAGGAACACGACAAGGATGCCCACTCTCGCCACTATTATTCAACATAGTACTAGAAGACCTTGCAACAGCAATCAGACAACAAAAAGGGATCAAAGGTATTCAAATCGGCAAAGAAGAAGTCAAAATGTCTCTCTTCGCAGACGACATGATACTCTATATGGAAAACCCAAAAGAAGCCACTCCCAAACTATTAGAAGTTATAGAGCAATTCAGTAACGTGGCGGGATACAAAATCAATGCTCAGAAATCAGTTGCATTTCTGTACACGAATAACGAGAACGAAGAAAGAGAAATCAGGGAATCCATCCCATTTACAATAGCACCAAAAACCATACGTTACCTTGGAATTAACTTAACCAGAGACGTAAAGGACCTTTATTCTAGAAACTATAAATCACTCTTAAAAGACATTGAGGAAGACATAAAAAGATGGAAAGATATTCCATGCTCATGGATCGGAAGAATTAACATAGTTAAAATGTCCATGCTACCCAGAGCAATCTACACTTTCAATGCTATCCCGATCAAAATACCGAGAACGTTTTTCAAAGAACTGGAACAAATAGTCCTTAAATTTGTATGGAACCAGAAAAGACCCCGAATCTCCAAGGAACTGTTGAAAAGGAAAAACAAAGCTGGGGGCATCACAATGCCGGATTTCGAGCTGTACTACAAAGCTGTGATCACAAAGACAGCATGGTACTGGCACAAAAACAGACACATAGACCAATGGAACAGAATAGAGAGCCCAGAAATGGACCCTCAGCTCTTTGGGCAACTAATCTTTGATAAAGGAGGAAAAAACATCCGGTGGGAAAAAGACAGTCTCTTCAATAAATGGTGCTGGGAAAATTGGACAGCCACATGCAAAAGAATGAAACTTGACCACTGTCTCACACCATACACAAAAATAAACTCCAAATGGATGAAAGACCTCGATGTGAGACAGGAATCCATCAAAATTCTAGAGGAGAACATAGGCAGCAACCTCTACGACATCAGCCAAAGCAACCTTTTTCATGACACATCCCCAAAGGCAAGAGAAACAAAAGATAAAATGAATTTATGGGACTTCATCAAGATTAAAAGTTTCTGCACAGCCAAGGAAACAGTCAGAAAAACTAAGAGGCAGCCCACGGAATGGGAGAATATATTTGCAAATGACACTACAGATAAAGGACTGGTATCCAAGATCTACAAAGAACTTCTCAAACTCAATACACGAGAAACAAATAAACAAATCAAAAAATGGGCAGAAGATATGAACAGACACTTTTCCAATGAAGACATACAAATGGCTAACAGACACATGAAAAAATGTTCAAAATCATTAGCCATCAAGGAAATTCAAATCAAAACCACACTGAGATACCACCTTACGCCAGTTAGAATGGCAAAAATAGACAGGGCAAGAAACAACAATTGTTGGAGAGGATGTGGAGAAAGGGGATCCCTCCTACATTGTTGGTGGGAATGCAAGTTGGTACAGCCACTCTGGAAAACCGTGTGGAGGTCCCTTAAAAAGTTAAAAATTGAGCTAACCTATGATCCAGCCATTGCACTACTGGGTGTTTACCCCAAAGATACAGACGTAGTGAAGAGAAGGGCCATATGCACCCCAATGTTCATAGCAGCAATGTCCACAATAGCTAAATCGTGGAAGGAGCCGAGATGCCCTGCAACAGATGACTGGATTAAGAAGTTGTGGTCCATATATACAATGGAATATTACTCTTCTATCAGAAAGAACGAGTTCTCAACATTTGCTACAACATGGACGGCACTGGAGGAGATAATGCTTAGTGAAATAAGTCAATCAGAGAAAGACAACTATCATATGATTTCTCTCATCTATGGAACATAAGAACTAGAATGATCAGTAGGGGAAGAAAGGGATAAAGAAAGCGGGGGTAATCAGAAGGGGGAATGAAACATGAGAGACTATGGACTATGAGAAACAAACTGAGGGCTACAGAGGGGAGGGGGGTGGGGGAATGGGATAGACCGGTGATGGGTAGTAAGGAGGGCACATATTGCATGGTGCACTGGGTGTTATACACAACTAATGAATCATCGAGCCTTACATCGAAAACCGGGGATGTACTGTATGGTGACTAACATAATATAATAAAAAATCATTATTAATAAAAAAAAAAAAAGAACCAAAGGGAAACTTTAGTAGTGGTTTAATGGCTTTATTTATTTATTTATTTATTTATTTATTTAAAGATTTTATTTATTTGTTCGACAGAGAGAGACAGCCAGCGAGAGAGGGAACACAAGCAGGGGGAGTGGGAGAGGAAGAAGCAGGCTCATAGCGGAAGAGCCTGATGTGGGACTCGATCCCGTAACGCCGGGATCACGCCCTGAGCCGAAGGCAGACGATTAACCGCTGTGCCACCCAGGCGCCCCTAATGGCTTTATTTTTTTATATCTACATTTTATTTAAAATGCTGTTGTCTTTTGCTTGGTGCCCACTGTAATTTTAGTTTGAGAGGTTAGTGATTTTTTTTTCTAATTGTGAGTTTTAAAAGTGGTTAAAGGTAAGAAGGGTAGCTGGCAGAAGTAAGTATTCTGTGTGAATACTGGAACTTTGTTCTGTTAAGCAGCAGGCTGAAGACTTTTTCTTCCAAAAGTTGGATTATCCTCCAGTGATTGCAGTGATCATTGTATATGTCCTTGAGGATAGGGGTACTTATTAGCCCCTCACACTTCCTTCTGGTTGGCATCTTTGTGGTGATTGGTGAGGAAACAGGAATGAAATATGGGGCTGGAAAGCACATCTTGGGATTTGGAGTCACATTGGTCTAAGGTTGGGTGCCACCTCTATTATCCTTCTTGCTCAAGTAAATTAAGCCTTCTAAGCCTTGGTTTCCTCATCAGTAGAATGGAGGTGGTAGTAGTAGAATTTGGATTACATGATCTTAACACAAGGTCTGCTATATTTTAAGTGCTCAATAAATGGTGGCTGTGATGAACTGTTATAGTATTTATTAGTCAGTTAATCTTTTCACTGAGCTTTCAATCCCTTAGTAACTATAGAGAACAAGTCAGGTAGAAGTGGGGAGGTTCAGTTTAGACTTGTTGTCTGTCAGAAACCTGTCCTTGGGAATGTGAGCTTGATTCCTTTTGGGAGATGACTGTAAGAGGAAACAGCAAGAAGAAATGTAAACACAAGAGGAGGAAAGGGCTATTTTACACACAGTCTCAGTTAAGGGAAGGGAGTAAAGAGCAGCCCTTTTTTAGGACTGATCTGCTTAAGCATGGCATGGACCCGGAAGAGGTTCTGCACTCTGTGCTCTGGGCTTGGTGACTGCCCTGGATGTTACAGGGGAGGTTGAAGCGGGGCCAGCAGGAAGCTCCAGCAGCACCTGTTAGTGAGACTGACAGAGGGCCTCAGGCAGCTACCTATGTCAGACAGCACAGTGACAGAGGTATGGGCGGAGGGGGTGGGGGAAGCTGAGAACATTTATTTCTAACCACATTAGTGACAACCCCAGGGTCCCAAGTTAGGGAGACTTTCAGGGAGTGATCTGAAAAGTAGGAGTTTCCCTTTGAGAAGTGCTGATAAATGAACTTCTAATGGACTTATGGACTGAGCGTATTTTGAAAAGAGAAATATAGTGGACCACTTCATAAAGAAAACCTGGATCAGAGAAATGGATCTACTACATTTTAAAAAATACAGCTTTGCCTACTGACAGTTTGAAAGGTCAGCCTGATATTCATTCAAGGTAGTGTTTGTATCACACCCATCAGGACAGCATCACTTTAGGTCTCTTCTTTGAGTAAACCACCCAAAGATGTGCTTATAGGGATTGTTACGTTTTCTCTGGCCTTTAAATTAGATCTTTTTTTTTTTTAATTCATAAAAGACTCTGGTTTTAAATAAAACATTACCCTCTAAATATCTAATTAGTGTGTTCATAGTTCATTAGTGATTCATAGTTTCTGAATATTAGCAGAATTGTTGGCAGTATTGATTGTATACGAAACAAAAATACTGTCCTGAAGGTTAAATGAGCAATTAACAATTTCAACAAACCAGTATGTACTTGAGGATATACAATGGTAGGCATCGTATTTGGTGGGTTTCAAAGAATACACAGAAGGGCAAGACACATTCCTATCCTCAAAGAATTAAGTATTAGCTGTATAATCAAGCAATTTTGGTACATAGTAGAGTGCCTGGTTATGAACTGGGCACTCACTATACAAGGTATGTTAAAAAGGATAATTCATGTGAAAATTTCTGGATTGTGGTAGGTATTCTCTCCCTCATAGAACTCAGTGGCTATCCAGTCAAAAGTGACTTATGCACATTGAACTGCGGCTAGCTTTGAAAAGTAGTAGATGATAAATACTACGTGAAAAATATAACAGAAGGGCACTGGGGGGAAGAAAAGGGTGAGATTGCTGAGATTTAAAATGGTCAGTGAAATCTTCAAGGAAGTACAATTTGGGCTTGGAGGCTGGGATTTGAAGTGGAATGGGGGTGCTGTTTGAGGTGAGGACTGAGGTCAAAGGCCATTTGAGTGACAGAATAATTCATAGTTTAGCCTACTGAAAGCAGACTGTTGATATTTAAGGCTAGGTCTAGATTGTGTGTGTGTGTGTGGGGGGGGTGTCCTTGAAAGCCAGGGGTAGTAAGGAAGGAATTAAGGTTCTTATGATAGTGTTTTGAACACTATAGCTGTTCAAAGAGATGCAGGCAGAGTTCAGTTATGATAGTAGTCTAGTTGGGGGCAAAACAAGGTTGAAATTGATGTGATGCTACCAGGAGCTGGATATGAGGTTTTGTGTGTAGAATGGTTAGAACTTGTGACTGACAATGGGGGCAGAGAGATTGAGAAATAAGGAAGAGTCGACCGACAGTTCCAGTTTGGAAGGCTAAGGGAAAATGGAGTTATGAACTGAAATAGGAATGCTGGGAGAGAAAGAACCTTTTTTAAAGGGAGAAGTCATGAATTTGATCTTGTGTATTTGAGACTTCTGAAGTGATGGAATACTTTTATAGAAACATCTAGGAGCTTTTCTGGGCCATGGAACTAGGACTTCTCTCACTGAGGTCACTCATTTTCTGTAGTAAGCCCCTCTGCATATAGGCCCTCCAGCTTGCCTCTAGTCACAAGTTCCTCTTGCTACATAGATTTTTTTTTTAAAGATTTTATTTATTTATTAGACAGCCAGTGAGAGAGAGAACACAAGCAGGGGGAGTGGGAGAGGAAGAAGCAGGCTCCCAGCGGAGTAGGGAGCCCGATGCAGGGCTCGATCCCAGGACCCTGGGATCACGCCCTGAGCCGAAGGCAGATGCTTAACAACTGAGCCAGCCAGGCGTCCCATGCTACATAGATTTTAAACAGGGAAGGAAAGTGACACAATCTGATTGGGCTACATGGACTAGAGAGGGCAAGGCTGGAGACAGGGTGACAATTTAAGAGATGAAGCAGTACTGTGTGTGATAGAGAATAGTGGCTTGGATCAAGTGGTGGCAGTGGGATAGAGAAATAAAAGCATGAGATTCATGAGACTTCTCTTGAACAGGTACAAGGTAGAACACATAAATTGGGGATTGGTTAAATAATGGGAGTACAACCACAGACAACTCCCACATTTCTGGACAGTTGGTTGGATGAGGAACTGGAGGAGAAGCTGGTCTGCCAGGAAGATGTTGGAAGATTAAGCTTTGGACAAATTGTGTTTGAGGACTGCCAAATGGATTTGTTGAATAGCTGCTTTGTTGTAGATTTTCAGAGCTCAAGAGAGGTGCTTGGAATGGAGATGTGGTTCAGCACCACAAGGAAGATTTTGAAGCCTTGAGTGAAGGTGGTTTCCTCAGGGAGAAATGTGGAAGCACTAAAACATGGAGGCCTGGAGAATGTCACTGTGAGGTTTGGCAAGAGGACAAGGTAGAAAATCACTGGAAATAAGTTGGATCTGGTCAAAATTTTCAGAGAGGACCAAGTAGGTAAGGACTAAAAAATGGGGCAAGCTTTATCCAAGTAGTTATATCAAGAATGGTAAAAATAGAATTCAGGTTGCAATGGATTCCAGGGTGAATGGGAGTGAAAACTGTGGGAGTATTTTTCTTTTTCCTATATCCTTCCTCCCCTGGAGGATCAGGAACATGATTCATCACTTGAGAGTGAGAAAAGTCAGCAAACACTGAGCATCTGCTTAGCTGGTGCTTTGTTCTTAGGGAAAGACACTGGCCTTGCCACTAAAGAGCTTGAGAGGAGAGCCGGGAAGCCGAAAAGGTAAAAAAAAAAAAAAAAAAAAAAATTCTGAGTGCCATGGTGGAGGCCTGTATTCCATGTGGGTGATACAGCAAGAGAGGGAGGGGGAAGCTCTTCCTAGGGGTGACTCAGGCTGAGCTTGGAAAAAAGAATGTGTGTTTTTGTTGACTGGACAAAATTGACGGCATGTAAAGCCCAAGAAATAGGGGATGGAAAATAGTAGAGGTGTGAATAGCAAGGGCACTGGAAAGAACTTCAAGTGATTTGTTAAAGCCAAAGAACAGGTTTGATTGGGACATCAGAAAAGTTGCCAAGATTGCAGCAGGCCTGTGTGCCCTTCAGAGCAGTTTGGCTTTTGTCCTTCAGGTTATATAGTCAGCCATCGAAGGTCCAGGGCTTTGTCATGATCAGCTGTAGTTTGCAGAGATGACTTTGGCACACTGTGGAGGGTAGTTTGGGAGGGAGTGGGGACACCCCTGGAATGGTTATTTTATACCTTAGTGGCTTAAAGTATTTTATACCTTAAAACTTAAAGGGCGAGTTGCATCAAGGGGACACACTTAGTGCCTTATGGTCATGTATCCAATTTAAAGAATTTTTGTCATATGTTTAATGTATGGAGAAAGTCTTTCTGGTGATTAGCCTCTAGAGACGTTTCATGAGTATCCCTTTAGAAGATGAGTTTACTCTAAGTGTTGGTTATGTGATTTTGTCATAGAGTTGTTGTGTGGACTGACTGAAAGACTACGTCAAAGATATTCTTTATCCTTATATATGTTTATACTTATGTTTATATTTACATTTAACATATATGTTTATATTTTCTTTGAATAGATGTTTATATTTTCTTTGAATACATGATTGAACCTCAGAAAAATGAGCTTTAACTTTGATGCCAATTTTCAGAAAAGTGACTCTCGATCTATATCTCCATCTGTGTCCAACCATTTGTGGGCATGCATATATCCATTACATGTGTGCAGGCGTGTGTGTGTGTACACGCACACGTGTGTGTATGTAAGGGGGACATGACCCTGTTGTCGGGAGCATAGATAAGTTGTTTTCCCCCTTTGTGGGTATATTTGGTGATGTAAACTGGGATTAAAAATGTAAGAGGTGGCTAGTGTATAAATAAATTGGATGATTGTCATTTAGTTATGCTAAAATTTTATCTTCGCAGTTCAGTTGGAATAATTTCATTAACAGTGCCTTAAGGAACAGGATATATGGTTGAATTTTCTTTTAGAAAATTGCCTAGTTATATCGGATCCAATTAAGTTTTGCATATGTTATCAATGACATTAAATGCAACCAAGTGTGGTCTTAGGTTAAATGAGAAAAATTATTTTAGTAAAAAGTAACTTGTACTTAATATATATTGAACTAGTAAACATAGCAAATGTAGGTCTTAACAATAACATCATTTTTACTTAAAACATGAAATGATCACTTTATTTTTAATATCCTTAAATTTTCTCATTAAACTTCCTATAATATTTATTATTTGTGTAATAAATTGGGAGGTTTTTTGTTTGTTTTGTTTTTTTTAGAGAAAGAGTGAGTGAACAGGAGTGGTGGGGCAGAGGGAGAAGGAGAGAAAGAATCTTAAGTTGGTTCTATGCAGAGCCACCCAGGTGCCCTGTGAGATTATTGTTTTAAAATTTGTTAGTAAGTTCACAGTAGATAAGTTCAACTTTTTCACTTTTGAAAATACCAGAAACTAGAAATGAGTATTTCTGTTTGAGGGTGAACATTTTTTTTTCTATAATCAGTATTTTAAAAGCTGTAAAATAATAAAATCCATAGATACTGCTTTCTTATCGCTGGTAATTTTTTATTTAAAATCTATTTGGGGGCGCCTGGGTGGCTCAGTCATTAAGCGTCTGCCTTCAGCTCAGGGCGTGATCCCAGCGTTCTGGGATCGAGCCCCACATCAGGCTCCTCTGCTGGGAGCCTGCTTCTTCCTCTCCCACTCCCCCTGCTTGTGTTCCCTCTCTCGCTGCCTGCCTCTCTCTGTCAAGTAAATAAATAAAATCTTATTAAAAAAAGTAAAAATAAAAGCTGTAAAATCATAAAATCCATAGACACTGCTTTCTTATCGCTGGTAATTTTTTATTTAAAGTCTATTTGAGGGGTGCCTGGGTGGCTCGGTCAAACTTCTGACTTCGATTTCGGCTCAGGTCATGATCTCAGGGTCCTGGAATCTAGCGCTGTGCCAAGCTCTGTGCTCAGTGGGGAGTCTGCTTGAGGATTTTCTCTCCCTCTGCCCCTCCCACTCCTTGTGCTCTTTCTCTCTCTCTAAAGCCAATAAATAAATCTTAAAAACAATAAAATCTATTCAAAAAGTATAATGTTCTTAGGTTTGGTGGAAATATGAGTATTGCTATAATAATTTTGTGTTCTATCCTGCTTGTCAATAAAAACATTTTAAAAGGTTAAAAAAAAAAAGCACAACCACCTAGGTTTTCTAAAAAACAAAGGCCAAACTAGCCAACAACAAAACATAGAGCATACAACCAATAAGAGGCCTCGATTTCTGGGGTGAAGGGAGTGTTGGAAAAGAGGTTTTAGTCTCCCTGCTGTGGCTAGCAGCCTTCCTTGTCCAAGTAGTTTACTGGCCTTGGGCCTTTGTTCCCTAATCCGTAAAATGTGGTTGGGTTGGTGAGCTTGGGCACTGAAATAGGTGGTTTACAGTTCATTTTTCTTCTGTCTAGTGTCCAAGGGATATGACTCTGTGATTGGTTTTCTAATCTCTGTTCATTTTGTCTAAGTGGAATTTGGCTTTTTTTTTTTTTAACGTGACATTATCTAAGGATACTAGCTGAGCAGTTATAAATCTAAAATTTTTATTTATGTTTAAAATTTTAGGTATGCAATACCCCCGGAACATGGAAAACGACTTGAAAGACTAGCTCAAGGTAAACTTGCTTTCTGTGTTTCTCATCTGGATGGAGTCTTTGCTTTTGAGGTATTTTTACAGTACGGAATGTCACTGTTAGTTTTACTGTTTTCAAGTTAATGACTTTTGAATGTTTTTCTAACTGAACAATTAAATTTTTTTTCACATTACTGTGTGAATGTTTTTCCCTGTTGTATAATCTTCATGATTATTTTAGTTGGCTGCTTAGTATTTCATCAAATGATTGCACTTAACCTATTTTGATTATTTCCAATTTTTTTCTCTTTTATATTATATATATATATATATATATATATACACACACACATATATATAAATATACACACAAACTTTTACTTAACATTATTGTGCTAATAATATTTTTCTTTCCTTTAAGTTACACTCTTGAGATAAATTCCAGAGTGCTGATGCTGCATCTCAGGGTGCAGGTATTTTGTGAATACTTTTCATGTTGTCACATCATTTACCAAAGAGTTGTGTTAAATCTCCTTCTGACCCTGGTTTGGCCCCTGGGCTTGGGATTGCTATTATGGAAGTATTAAGATGACTGTCCCCGGATAACCAGATAAGGATGAGAGTGTATGCCTTCTTAGACTGGCAAATTTAAAATACCTTACTGGAACTTGAATTTTTATTTTTTGTGGCTTTGTCTATCTTCATAAGGGGCAGAATGAAGAACTCTATTAATGGTTTCATTCTGTACCCACTTGTATCTGCAGAAAGTGCCTTCTTCTTTTCTTTTTCCTAAATATTTTATTTATTTATTTGACAGAGAGAGAGAGCATACAAGCAGGGGGAGTGGCAGGCAGAGGGAGAAGCAGGCTCACCACTGAGGAGGGAGCCCCATGCGGGGCTTAATCCCAGTACCCTGGGATCATGACCTGAGCTGAAGGCAGACGCTTAACTGACTGAGCCACCCAGGTGCCCCTCTTTTCTGTCTTTAAGATACCAGAGAAAACCTTGCCATATTTGTTATTACAAGGGAGGAGAATCTGATTCACCCCTGCCAACCTCATCTGTTTTGCTAGCCACCCTTACCAAGGAAGAAGTAGGCTGGTAGTGACTTATTTCTAGGGGAAGGTGGGGTTGCATTTGAGTGTCAACTAGTATAAGACTTTCTGCTTTTATCCAGGATCAAATCCTCAGTGACCACTGTCCTTTTAGTCAGGTGCTGATCTGTCTTATTGGTGTGTTAGGTTTGCCTTTTAGTAGGAAAGGATTTTTGTATATGCTTTCATTTAATAATGAAATGGGGACATTGAAAAACCCCTTTCATTGACTTGACAGTTCTGAACAGAAATTGTTAATGATATCTAAAAGTTACTTTCCCCCAAATTATGGAAGAGTATTAGAAGGAACAGTTACAGTATCACATTTGTCAGAAGCATTATTATAATTTTGGCAGGCTAATAACTATAAAGCCTTAGTATTTTTATAATGTAATACATTGTAGTAATAATAGCAATGTAATTGTAATCTTGAACTTTGTTAGGGAGTATTTTCATGAATATTAAGGTGGATGAACCCTGGTTCTGAAGAATAGATTAGAGCGCAGCTGAGAAAATGATTACCATAATCCTTAAATACACAGGCAGTGAACTTTGTGCTAAATCTGTATGCTGAACTATACTCTTCTCTATAATAATTATTCTACCAGTTTCTATTTGCGTCTCCTCTAGGGACCTGGAGCCAATGTAAACTTTACAGTGTAGAGTCACACATTAAAATTTCTACTATAAATTGTCTGCAAAAGCTTTGGCATAAACTGTCTGAAAATGACATTCTAGGAAAATGGGTACCATTTGTTTAATCAATAAGAGGTTAATAAACTTGAAGGATGTACAAGAACTTTGAGTCAGTTGCACGTTTATTCAAAACTGTTTTGCAGGATTATTTTGAGAAATGACACAGGGAAAAGACCCTATGATACAGTAGAGGATTCCCATCCTGACTGAGCAGATGCCATCCAAATTAATTAAATTCTGCTAAATAATTAAAATAAAATAATGCAGTAAATGTGATGGAGCATTATAGGATGTCTAGGTCAAGGCAGCACTTGATACAGAAAATGAAAAGCAGCCGAGGATATTTTCCATTATCTTGTCTGCACATCATAATTATCACACTTGCCTTTTATGCATGAATGCTTTCATCTCTGGTTTCTATTGAAATCTTGATTGACTGTGGCACCTACAAATATTTTATCTCAAAGACATTAAGTCTGCATCTAATAAAGCCAGGAGTTTGATTTTGCCCTTCAGCTGCTTTCTCATTTATATAGGTTTTTTTTTCAATATTGTGTAGACATAAGTGTAATAAAAAAAAACTCAAGTGAATTGTTGCAATTTTTATACTTGTTATGTTTGCCTATAATGCCATTACATTCTTTCTAATTTTTGGTTTGGTACAACTGAATGGAAAGTATAAGGAAGAATAGAGGTATAATATTAAATCATGAATGACAGTTTTGAACATTTTCACTTTTTAGAATGTCTAAATCTCATCTATTTTAGAAATAAGACAATATCTTTGCTATTCTATTGAGTTAAGCAAAGTATGGATTAAGGTAAATTGGGAATGACTAAAATTTTTTGCAAAGGACTGTATTCCATTAGTCTTTTATTGTGGATAAAATGCCAGCCAATATTTAAAAAACTGAAGATGATTTACTGTGGTCAAAATTTCGGAAAAGAGTATATGAGTTAGGGCTTTGTGCAGCTGAGTTTGGAAGTGTGAATGACCGTCAGGAATCTTGTTTCAGATGGCAGTAAAGGAAGTGAATTCTTATACTTATCAGTTATTTTAGTTGTGACTTACTTTAAAACAACATTCAGGAAGAAGGAACAGAAGAGTCATTATTATGAAGAATTAATTTAGTTTTTTTTTAATAGTTAGTTTTGGGGTGTGTGTTTTTTAATGACTAGTAGTCTTGAATTTAAGCCTGTGGAACAGAGAGCCTTAGCCTAATTTGCAGGGATCCCTGTTCCAGGAGGTGGACAAGCGTCTGTGGTGGGATGCAGGCAGTCTGTGGACTTTCTGAAATTATACTCAAAATTTGTCATATATGTGTATTTCTGGGAGGCCGTCTTCAGATCCCTTCAGAGGGTTTGATCTAATAGAGATTGTGAACCTACTGTCACAGAAGTGCCCCAATAAATAACAAGTCATTTTAATTTTATGAATAGATCCTAAATTGACCCATTCTTATACCTCTGTCTTGGAATTAGGAAAATATACTTTTATCTGCTCTCCAAATGGTAAATACCTTATTCCCTTAAGCATTCATTTAGCTGATGGTCTGAAAATATTATATTAAAATGCCTGGTTATGAAGGCTAATAAATAAAAATACCCCTGATTATAAATAATCAATTTTAAGGGGTCCCCAAAGCCATAAAAAATGAAGTTCAGTGATATATTCTCAGCCTTCATGCCTAACGCATGCCTTAGGCATGGAGATCAATGTGTGGTGTGTTAGGGTATGTTATTTTCATCTTTCTATCAGCTAAGTTGTATTAAGAATGGTTCAACAGTCCCTAAGCTTACTTTCCTCATAATTTGATGTCAGATATCACTGTCTTGTGTTTAAATATGTCTGAATATTTTATGTCCAGCTATGTTCTAAGATGTTAGACATTGGTCAATAATACATAACATACATCAAGGCAGTGTAATTCTAATGTAGGGTGAAAGACAGTTTTGAGAAGTGACAGCAGAGAATGGGAAGGAAGAATTCAGGAAGGGACTATCAGCTAGCAGGGAGGAATTACTGTGGAGGGAAATTAAGAGTACTTTGATTCTTTGGGTGAAAGCTGAGCCAGGAAAATTCTGGATAGCTTGACTATGACCTGTTTGAACCCAAAGTACTTGGCCTGGGAAGTCCTTGAGCTATGCCTGTATGGTCCATATGTCATTTCAAGGGGAGAGAAGTGGGATCTGAAACAAAGTAGTCTTAGGAATGCAATGAAAAACCATAAATAATGACCCATATACTTGTTAAATTGGGTGGAAATTTTAACTCCAAACATTCTGCCAGCCAGCTTGAAATGGAAAAAAAAAATTGACCATTACATGGTATACTGTGTTCAGGAGATAAAATAAGGCAGTTGTTTCGGAGAACCACTATCCTTCTCAAGACCATAATCAGTGTGAATTTCTCCTGGTGCTCCTCTGGAGTGTTGCATGGAGCTCTCTCTCGTAGTCCTGATGTTGATGGATCTTGGGACACTTAGAGCAGAGTGAAGCCTGTTTTGATAGATTATGGGACACTTAGAGCTGAGTGAAGCTTGCAGTGTGATAATTTTCTACCCATTCCTGAGTAATTGCACCAAGAATGTTAAGACACACAGAGAGGTCAACTATAACTTAAACCTCTAAAGTTGATGTCTTAAGTAGGGATGTGGGTAAAAATTACCAGGTTTCTCCCCACATGCTGTAGTTAATTGGTTCTTTTCATTAATAAGCTTGTTAAGAAATTTCATGTGTAAATTCAATATATCTGTCTAAAAACATTTCCCATAGAAGCAATCCTTCCACATCCTTTTTCTGTGTTCTTTACCTTAACCATTTGTTTTTATGGTTGCTGTATATTTTTAAGCCTATCAGTTATATGAATATCTCAAAACCATTATAAAAACTGTATCAAAGCTGTCTTGGGTAAATTTCAATGATATTTAAATGAAATTGCCTTAAAATCTATTGCTTATGTGGACATATGTTCTACATGTCTGATTTCTTCATCTTTCCTCACTCCTTTCTTCCCTTCCTCCTTTCTTTCCTCAGTGACTAATAACTAATTTAAGCTTCTGCAAAGTAGTGTTCACAGATCCATAGAGAAAGTTACTAAACTTGATTTATAACCTTTTTCCAAGGCTGAAATTTTGGTGACTTAATAGCAACAGCATGTGTTTGTGTTTGTCATGTGAGATTAGGATTTAAAAGGAATTCCTTAGTGGGGTGCCTGGGTGGCTCAGTTGGGCATCTGACTCTTGATCTCAACTCAGGTCTTGATCTCAAGGTTGTGAGTTCAAGCTCTGCATTGGGCTCCACACTGGGCATGGAGCCTACTTGAAAAAAGTAAAATAAAAGAAATTCCTTAGTAAGAGCTAATATATTAGAAAATGTAAACCAATTGACAGTGTGGAGAAATTTTTATCTGAATGAAAGAACACATATCTTTAGAGTATATCTCCTCTATTTCTAAAACAATTTAAAAACATTTAATGATTATTTTGGGAGGTCAGATTAATTGAAGTATAATATACTTACAGTAAAAGCCACCACCTTTAAATACATAGTTAAATGAATTTCAACAAATATGTACCGTGATGGAACTACCACCATCATCAAAATAATGGAACATTTCCAATTCCTTGAAAAGGTTTTCTTGTGCCGTTTCTCAGCCGTATCCACAGCTGTTGGCAACCACTAAATCTGATTTCTGTCCCTGGAGTGTCATAAAAATAGAATTTCACAGTATGTAGACTTCTGTGTCTTCTTTCACTTAGAATAATGCTTCTCATATATGCTCACTTTTCCATTGGATACAGGACATGCAATCGATGCACCTGGTCTTTGAGAGCGCTTATGGGTTTCTGTACTTCCCATGCTGCACAACTCCTAGCAGTACTTTGTAGTGTTAGCAAAGGTTATTATGGGGTACTTTTAGGGCTTCGGGGCTCCTTTGGGATCTCTGGAGTACATGCTTTTTATCATGCTAGCTTTTCATCCTCTTTCATGTTGTTTGGATTGGAATAATGGTTCCAAAGACCATCCTTCTTGCTTACCACTGTGTAATATCTTAAAAAACAAACAAAAATATTGTCTTTAGTTTGTTAAGAAATTGGCAGCTAACAGTGTCCTATCTTTGTAGATAGTATAAATGAAGTTCAGACTCTAAAAACCAAGTTATATTTCTAGATGAAATTATATAATATGTGGGCCCTGCCTCAAAATAATACAGAATGGAGAAAATGAGTGGGAATATAGAAGAAACAAGATTGACCATGAGCTGATGATTGTTGAAGGTGGGTGATGTGTATGTACATGGAGGTTCATTATACTCTTCTGCTTTATGTTTGACATTTTCTATAATAAAAAATTTCATAGTTCTCATCATGACCAAAAAAACAAAAAAATAAAAATCAAGTTACTTAAGCAGCCTATTATAAGTTTTTATTATTGCTCTTCCTTTTTCTTGGATTCTTCTTGAAATATTTATTTAAACTATTTTGCTCCTTGGATCCTATGCAGGATTGCAGTTTGTTCTATTTTTGAATATTTATTTAAAACAGATTATGTATTCTTACTATTTAGCAGGTTAGTAGAAACATAGATTGTATTTTTCCAAACTATTCTTTTAGTTTCCTACCTCCAAATCAGACACCATTTCATCGGGAGATCATTGATTTACCTGTCACAGAAACCCTAATGTGTTACTTGTGGGGGGGAGTTGGTATGGAGGGAATAAGTTGTAAAGTGGTGTCCGTACCCGTATCCATTGCTTGGAGTGTAAAAGAAGTGATTATCTCTCTTCTCAGTCTAATCTTTCTAGTTTTACAGGGTTTTTACATTGGAGCCCAATTGTGAGTGGTCATTTGGAATCCAGGCTTGAGTTTTGATATTTAATCTTAAAACAGTAGAGTTAGAGAACAGATGGAAGAATCTATAAGTGAATACAAGGTTAAAATAGATGTATATAGTTTAACTCAAGTTGTGCTTGACTGTTAGAACTCCTTTTTGAGGGGGGAAGTTTGTTACTTGTGACTAGAACTGTTAGGTTTAGGTCAGAAGGGCCAAGGGGATGAGGCAGTTTTTAAGGCTTTGTAACCATTGACCTTTCACAACAGCACCCCGGTCAGCTCTCTAGGTCTCTTGGGATTGTGATTCCCCCTTCTCAGCTAGCAGGCTGCAGAGATAATGGAAAAGGAAGACTCGTTGAACTAACATGAGGACTGGAGTCAATATGGTGGAAATGAGTAATAAGGATAAAAAGAATGGTTACTATTTACTGAAATTTACTTTGTGCCAAGTATACCGACAAGTTTTTTTTTTTTTATTGAGGTAAAATTCACATAACATAAACTAGTAACCATTTTGAAGTGTACAATTTCGTGGCCTTTAGTATATTCTTATTGTGCAATCATCACCTCTATCAAATTCCAAGAGAATTTCATCACCCTATATGGAAACCTGTATCTACTAATCAGTTCCTCTCTTTTCTTTCCTGCTTCTCTCTAATCCCTGACAACTACTAGTGGCTTTCTGTCTAGGTATTTACCTATCCAGGATTTTTCAGTATACATGGAATCATGCAATATGTGACCTTTTGTGTATGGCTTCTTTTACTTATCATCTTTCCATTTTATAGTATGTATCAGTATTTCATTCTTTTTTATGGCTGAGTAATATTTCATTGTGTGAATATATCACATTTCATTCATCCATTTATCAGTTGATGGACATGTAGGTTGCTTCTACCCTTTGACTATGGCTAAGTTTTTTTTAGCACTATGTTGTTGGATTCCCATAGTGATCTAGTGAGAACAGCCACTATGGAAAACAGTATGGAATTTCTACAGAAAATTAAATATATAACTACTGTATGATCTGATAATTCCTCTTCTGTATATATATCAAAGGGAAATGAAATCATTGTCTAGAAGCGATATCTGTATTCTCATGTTCATTGCAGCGTTGTGTCCATTGACATTTGAATGGGTAAAGCAAATGTTATATGAAGACAATAGAGTATTATTCAGCCATAAGAAGGAAATTCTATCGTTTGTAATAACATGGATGAATCCTGAGTACATTATACTGAGTGAAATAAGACAGAGGAAGACAAATGCTGTATGATCTCACATGTGGAATCTAAAAAACCGAACACACAGATACAGAGAACAAATTAGTGGTTGCCAGAGGTGGTGGGCAGAGGTGGAAAGGAAATGGGTAACGGTGGTCAAAAGGTACAAACTTACAGTTATAGGAAAGTTAAGTTCTGGGGATGTACTGTACAGTATGGTGGCTATAGTTAATACTGTATTGTATATGTGAAGGTTGCCAAGAGAGTAGATTTTATTTTATTTATTTATTTTTTTAAAAGATTTTATTTATTTATTCGACAGAGAGAGAGACAGCCAGCGAGAGAGGGAACACAAGCAGGGGGAGTGGGAGAGGAAGAAGCAGGCTCATAGTGGAAGAGCCTGATGTGGGGCTTGATCCCTTAACGCCGGGATCACGCCCTGAGCCGAAGGCAGACGCTTAACCGCTGTGCCACCCAGGCGCCCCAAGAGAGTAGATTTTAAAAGTTCTTACCATACACACAAAAAATTGTAACTTTCAGATTATGGATGTTAGCTAAACTTATTATGGTAATCATTTCATAATATGTATACAAATCAAATTCTTTGTATACCTTAAACTTACACAACGTTACATGCCAATTATATCTCAACAAAGCTGGAAAAAGAGAATCCAGTGAGGAAGATTATAATTGTACAGATGAGGAAACTGAGGAGCTGAGAGATCACATGACTAGTCAGAGCTACATGAGTGTTGATTTTGTCTTTGGAATCCATGTCTCAGCAAGGCTCAGCAAGTTCTTAACAACTATCTCTCTTGTTTTGCTGGCCATGTGGACAAGGTGAGGGTGGCTTTAAATATTTCAGACCAATTTCGGACAATTGGTCTAAAACTTAGCTCTGCTATTTAATACCAATGAAGAGGTGTGTGTTTGTCAAGAGTGGTAAAGGAGAGAGGAAGAAGGTTGGTGCTCAAGTAAGCGTGTGTGTTAAGTACCAGTAGGAGGGGGTTGAGTAAGATTTATACAGAATCCCATAGCATAGTTTATACCTTGTAGTCTGCCTCTCAAATGCTCCTACCAAATATCCCTGTAGAAGAAGAGACTGGGGGCACCTGGGTGACTCAGTTGGTTAAGTGTCTGCCTTTGGCTTGGGTTATGATTGGGATCCTGGGATTGAGCTGGGGCTCTCTGCCCTGCAAGGAGTCTGCTTCTCCCTCTCCCTTTGCACCTACCGCCCCCCGCCCACTTGTTCTCGCATGCTCTCTCTCTCAAATAAATAAATAAATAAATACAATCTTTAAAAAAAAAAGAGAGACTGAAACCTCATCACCCCACAGCACTCACGCAGATTTTGTATCTTGTTCCCTTAATATGTTTTTTATGTGAGAATAAACCAAGTGACCTAACATGACAAAAGTAGATGCTACAGAATGATGTGTCAGGTTTATCCTGTGTGTTCTACGTGCGGCGTATTAGCTGGTGACCATGGGGTGTGAGGTATGGTAGTGGGATGCTAGCTGCTATTTCCACTACTAGATGATTAAAGGGTCAGTGTAGAACTTTTTCTTTATTGGAACGTCTTGATTTCCAAGATTGTTGAAGAGTGTACTATCGCATTGTGTGACTGGTAAACTGGAAAATTTTATAGACTGTTAATAGTAGTTACATTAAAATATTATAACTTTTAGAGAGTACTTCTAAATAAATTATTCAAAACTTTAAAAAGGGAACATCAAGAAAACAAATATTAGAGTAGAAAAAATGATTCTGAAAGGCATATTTTAAAAACTTACTTGCAAAAATTTTAATACATACTATGTTTTTTTCTTTTCTTGGTGACTCTTAAAAAACTCTAATTGTCTTAAGTTGAATTTTTACTTAAATATTATCTTTTCTATCTGAGTTACTTTTGTTTTTTATGGAAGTGACTCCAAAGTTGTTTTTTTTTACTTATTATGAAATACACTAGCATTTCTTCAGCCAGCATAGTTTTGAGTTTTCAAAAATATTATCATCTTGTATCTAATAATATTCTGGTTATATTGGGTTGCTTATATGTTGAATAAAATACTTTTCATAGACTGTGTAGTGAGGATGAATATGAACCATGTATTTGTGCAGGTATTTTGAGGTAAAATTCATTTTGAGACACATGTTTTGAACATAATTTGTGCAGTTTATGAGGTGTTTTCCAGCAATGTAAAATATAATTCTGATAGCCTGTTGTAAATATAAATTCTAAACCAAAGTTTTTAATACACTGCAAATTACCTTCCTTCAGTGGTTTTCCAATTTAAATTAACTTATGACCAGTCATCATATTATTCAGGTCCTGGTTACAAATCCATATCAAAGAAAATTGAATAGACTCCTCTTTCTTCATTGATTTTAATTTAAAACTCAATTCATTTAGGATGCACAAAGTTACAGATTTGAAGAGTTTGATAAATCCACTTGAATTGTAATATTAAAATGTTTCCATGGGTTATGTGTTTGGGGACGACCCTTTACTCTCTGTGGTGTAAGACTCAGGACATCTTATTGTGTAGATATGGCCATTACATTAGTGTGGTATTTTCTCTCCCTTCACTAAAATCTGCATTTTTTCATGAGGTTGCTTATTTGGTATAATGTTTTATTTTCTATTTATGTATAGTAAATATTAACCATACACAGAGGGTTGCATCAAATGACCATATAGGGCAGAATGATTCCTTTTATTCCTATTGGTATTATAGGGAATGATTGTTCGTTCTTTTCCTTCCTTCCTCCCTTCCTCTCTCTCTCTCCCTTTCTTTCTTTCTTTCTTTCTTTCTTTCTTTCTTTCTTTCTTTCTTTCTTTCTTTCTTTCTTTCTTTCTCTCTTTCTTTCTTAGAGAGAGAGAGAGAGAGAGGCATGTGAGTGTGGAGGCAGTGTGGGGGGGCCAGAGGGGCAGAGGGAGAGGGAGAGAGAGAATCTCAAGCAGTCTCCACACCCAGCACAGAACCCACTCTCACAACCCTGAGATCCTGACCTGAGTGAAATCTAGAGTCAGATGCTTAACCAATTGAGCCATCCAGGTGCCCCTGGAATGATAGTATCTCTATTGTTTCCTTTGGCATGTACTTTTAAAATTTACAGCTATTTAAAAAATTCATGTGCAGATGCTTAAGCAGAACATACTACTTTTTTGCAGGTGGTTCCTTGTGCCTTAATGGCTCTTTCCTGGCTGGTTGATATGTTTCCTTCTGGTGATCACATACTCCATGGTGGCATCAATAAATTCTTATTTACTTTATTATTATTTTTTTTAATTTAAATTCAATTAGCCAACATATAGTACATCATTAGTTTTTGATGTAGTGTTCAGTGATTAGTTGCATATAATACCTGTTGCTCATCACATCACATGCCCTCCTTAATGCCCATCACCCAGTTACCCCATCCCCCACCCACCTCCCTTTCCACAACTCTCAGTTTGTTTCCCAGAGTCAGGAGTCTCTCATGGTTTGTCTCCCTCTCTGATTTCTTCCCATTCAGTTTTCCCTCCCTTCCCCTATGATCCTCTGTGTTATTTCTTATATTCCAGATATGAGTGAAACCATATAATAACTGTCTCTCTGATTGACTTATTTCACTTAGCGTAATCCCCTCCAGTTCCATCCATGTTGATGCAAATGGTGGGTTTTTATCCTTTCTAATGGCTGAGTAATATTCATTCCATTGTCTATATGGACCACATCTTCTTTATCCATTCATCTGTTGAAGGACATCTCAGCTCCTTCCACAGTTTGACTATTGTGGACATTGCTGCTATGAACATTGGGATGCATGTGTCCCTTCTTTTCACTACATCTGTATCTTTGGGGTAAATACCCAGTAGTACCATTGCTGGGTCATAGGGTAGCTCTATTTTTAACTTCTTGAGGAACCTCCGTACTGTTTTCCAGAGTGGCTGTACCAGCTTGCATTCCCACCAACAGTGCAAGAGGGTTACCCTTTCTCCACATCCTTGCCAACATTTGTTTTTCCCATCTTGTTAATTTTAGCCATTCTAACTGGTGTAAGGTGGTAGCTCATTGTGGTTTTGATTTACTTTAAAAATATTCTTGTGAAACACTTCTATGAGGTCAAAATGGTTCATGGTTAGTTAATGAGTGCAGGTAATCCTTTTGTCAGATTGGTCGAGTGCTTGAGCTATTTGCATGTGGTGAGCTACAGAGTTAGATAACATTTCCAGTGGCTTTCGCTTCATTTTGGAAGTGGAGGCGTTAAACAGCATCTGTGCCTCTTTCTGCTTTATTCATGTTCATCACCTTGTTTTCCTGGTGAGTTCTGTTTTCCTTCTGGGTTCTCTTTCTAGGATTTTTTCCTGTCTTTTCCATGAGTCTCTTTCTCTTCTTTCTTTCCCACTCGCTTTGGCATGGTAGTGTTTCTCTCTGAGTGAGAAAGGTGAAGAGCAGGGCTTCATGCATGTTCATTTTCCTTTAGCTTGCATGGCTGAATTAATGAGTCTGCCTCAGACAGAACTGCAGGGGTGAAGTCAGTGGTAGAGAAAAACGACTATGTTTTGGTCCATGACATAGTGTTGAGCAAAAGAGTTGCTGCATGTTAAGCTTCCTCATTTAAAGGACTCCTCCAAACACTGCTCCCACACAGACTGGTGGGGCAGGTTTCCAAGCATTTGA
This sequence comes from Ursus americanus, assembly GCF_024610735.1. Lineage (NCBI taxonomy): Eukaryota > Metazoa > Chordata > Mammalia > Carnivora > Ursidae > Ursus > Ursus americanus. The sequence continues at coordinate 58,906,035 of NC_142144.1, read as the reverse complement.
CAGGAGGTGTCCAGGAATTTCATTCAGGAAATTGGTAGGAGCTAACCTTTTTTATTTTTTTTTAAGTTAAAAAAAGTTCCATTTAGTTAACACACGGTGTAATGTTAATTTCAGGTGTACCGTATAGTGATCCAACACTTCCGCCAGTGCTCATCACAACAAATGTACTCCTTAATCCCCATCACCCATTTCACCCACCTCCCCTTGGTAACCATTAGTTTGCTTTCCATAGCTAAGAGTCTGTTTCTTCGTTTGCCTCTCTCTCTCTTTTTTCCCCCTTTGCTCTCTTGTTTTGTTTCTAAAAATCCATGTATGAGTGAAATTTACCCAAAGAATACAGAAACTCTAATTCAAAGGGATGTATGCACGCCTGCGTTTACAGCAGCATCAGCTACGGTAGCGGTTAACTGTATTAAATTGATTAGAAAGAAACACAGAAAGGTGGGAAACTGCTGTTTCTTCTCTTTGTCGGACGGCATTAGGACAAGTGCATCTGGAATGATCACTTCTAGGAGTCTCTTTAAAATGAGAGATTTCTCTGTTAATGTGTATTTCCTTTCCTAACAATCTTTATTATTTTGTCCATTTATCAGATATTAGGCAGATTGAATTAAAATTTGTAAGTTGATATTTGTAAGGTTTAGTAATTTTATATGTTACAAAAACAATTCTTGGTAGCTCATTTTGTAATGAAGGTCAGCCTGTAGTGATATAAATATGTGTCACTTAGCTCTTAAGAATTCTGACTCTAATTTATAGTACCGGGGTTTTTTTTTGATGATGGAGTTGGTCTGTATTTGCATAAAACTATCATTCTGTGAGAATAGTAGAACATAAGCTTTAAAAAATGTATCTGAAATTTTATCGTAATTGGCACATTACTGCTTATATTTATTTTTTCTATTTAGGTTTTTTCCCAAGCAGTTCTCAAGGATGTGATGCATTTCTTCGCCACAAGATGACACTGATATCTCCCTCAGTATTAAAGAAGTATGGTATTCCCTTTGACAAGGTTAGTGTTATTCTTTAACATTCATTTGTGCATGTAGTATTTATATGCAAGACAAATTTAACACAAACTGATATATCCTTGACTTCAAATAGGGTTTTTAGGATGGGGGGAGAAAAATTCAGATTCATGTTTTATAACAATTATTTATCTAAGTACTAAGTTGAAATTACTTTTATTTCAGGATACATTTACTATAATTTCATGCTGGTTATAGTTCACTTAAAACAATACTGAAAGTAAAATGCAGGACATTCAACAAAATAAGATGTAGCACTTCTACATTAAAGTCTTTTATATGGGTCCTGGAGTTAAGATGGCGGAGGAGTAGGGGTCCCCTTTGTCAGCCGGTCCCCTGAGTCAAGCTGGATAGGTACCAGACCAGCCTGAACATCCACGGAATCAGCCTGAGAGGCAGGAAGATACATCTGGATCGCTACAAATGAACATCTCCAGCGCTGAGTACTGAGGTACAAAGCGGGGAGCCGTGAAACCGCGCACAGATATCAGAAGATAAATGGAAGGGGGAGGGAGCCGCCGTGTTTGGGCGCCGGGAAGCGGTAGCCACCTGCACGGGGGAGCGGCTGACTCGCAGACCGGCACCCACAAGAGAGCAGACTGAGACCCTTAGCTGGGGAACGCGCGCGCGACCGGTCTGAAAACCGGAGCTCCGGAGTGCCCATAAAACACACTGAAACGGAGCTCCGGAGTGCGTGGGGGCGGCTGGCGGCTGGCGGTGTTAGAAATGCAAAGGAAAGAGATGCGCCGGCCCTGGAAGTGAGGGCTGAGATGCCAGGTGTGGGGCGCACATCCCGGAACGCTGTAGGGTTTAGCAGCACCAACAGAAGCAGAGTTAGAGTGGCCAGAGGAGCCCAGTGGAGAGCGGACTGCGATCCCTCTGTTCTGAGACAGAGGCTGGGATTCAGCTACTGCTGCTCTGACTCTCAGAAGAGGCACAGCAAACCGCCAGGGAAAGCCGCCAGAGAGCAAAAGCCTGGAAATACCGGCTCACAGTGTGCCCATCCCCATCCCCCCCTCGCAGGGGACATGGAGACTCTACCCAAACAGGGTTGCCTGAATATCAGCGCAGCAGGCCCCTCCCTGGGAAGGCAGGCTGAAAAATCAAGAAGCCCACATCCCTAAGATCCCTATAAAACAAGGGTGCACGGCCTGGGTCCCGGTCAATAATTTGGGCTCTGGACAACCCCACAACCTCTCCTCATCAGATTGACAAGAAGGAGAAATCCCCCCCAGCAAAGAAAAGACAATGAGTCTGTGGCCTATGCCACAGAACTAATGGATATGCATATAACCAAATTATCAGAAATGTAGTTCAGAGTAACAATGGTCAAGATGATGTGTAGACTTGGAAAAAATATTAGCGAAAACATTAACGAGAATATAGAATCTCGAAGGGCGGAAATGAGAGCAAATTTGGCAGAAATTAAAAATACTATGAATCAAATTCAGTCAAAACTAGATGCTCTGACAGCCAGGGTGAATGAAGCAGAAGAACGAATCGGCGAATTGGAGGATGGGTTAGTAGAAGAGAAAGCTAAGACAGAAACTTGGCTCAAAAAAAATCCAAACTCAAGAGTGTAGGTTATGGGAGATTACTGACTCAATGAAACATTCGAATGTCAGAATCATTGGCATCCCTGAGGGGGTGGAGAAAAACAGAGGTCTAGAAGAGATATTTGAACAAATTGTAGCTGAAAACTTCCCTAATCTAGCGAGGGAAACAAGCATTCATGTCCAAGAGGCAGAGAGGACCCCTCCCAAGCTCAACCACGACAAACCTATGCCACGTCACGTCATAGTGCAATTCGCAAATATTAGATCCAAGGATACAGTATTGAAAGCAGCCAGGGCAAAGAAATTTCTCACGTACCAAGGCAAAGGCATCAGAATTATGTCAGACCTGTCTACACAGACCTGGAATGAGAGAAAGGGTTGGGGGAGCATATTTAAAGCTCTTTCAGAGAAAAACATGCAGCCAAGGATCCTTTATCCAGCAAGGCTGTCATTCAGAATTGATGTAGAAATAAAGACATTTCAAAATCGCCAGTCACTAACCAATTTCGTAACCACGAAACCAGCCCTACAGGAGATATTACGGGGGGATCTATAAAAGTAAAAAGGCCCCAAGAGTGATACAGAACAGAAAGTCACAGCCAATACAAACAAAGACTTTACTGGCAACATGGCATCATTAAAATAATATCTCTCAGTACTCAGTCTTAATGTTAATGGCTTAAATTCTCCCATAAAACACCACAGGGTTGCAGATTGGATAAAAAGACATGACCCATCCATTTGCTGTCTACAAGAGATTCATGTTGAACCTAAAGATACATCCAGACTGAAAGTAAAGGGATGGAATACCATCTTTCATGCCAATGGACCTCAAAAGAAAGCTGGGGTAGCAATTCTCATATCAGACAGATTGGATTTTAAACTAAAGACTATAGTTAGAGATACAGAAGGACACTATATTATTCTTAAAGGTTGTATCCAACAAGTGGATATGACAATTATAAATATATATGCCCCCAACAGGGGAGCAGCAAGATACACAAGCCAACTCTTAACCAGAATAAAGAGACATGTAGATAAAAATACATTAATAAGAGGGGACCTCAACACTCCACTATCAGCAATAGATAGATCACCTAAGCAGAAAATCAACAAAGCAACAAGAGCTTTGAATGCCATACTAGATGAGTTGGACCTCATAGATATATATAGAACACTACACCCCAGAACCAAAGAATACTCATTCTATTCTAATGCCCATGGAACATTCTCAAGAATAGACCATGCTCTGGGTCACAAAACTGGTCTCAACCGATATCAAAAGACTGAAATTATTCCCTGCATATTCTTAGACTACAATGCTTTGAAATTGGAACTCAACCACAGGGAAAGATTTGGAGAAATTCAAACACTTGGAGACTAAGAACCATCTCACTCAAGAATGATTCGATAAACCAGGAAATCAAAAATCAATTTAAACAATTTATGGAGACCAACGAGAATGAAAACACAACGGTCCAAAACCTCTGGGACACTGCAAAGGCAGTCCTAAGGGGAAAATACATAGCCATCCAAGCCTCACTCAAAAGAATAGAAAAATCTAAAATGCAGTTTTTATATTCTCACCTCAAGAAGCTGGAACAGCAACAGAAGAACAGGCCTAATCCACTCAGGAGAAAGCAGTTGATCAAGATTAGAGCACAGATCAATGAATTAGGAACCAGGAGTACAGTAGAGCAGATCAAGAGAACTAGAAGCTGGTTCTTTGAAAGAATAAATAAAACAGAGAAACCACTGGCAAGACTTATCCCAAAGAATAGAGAAAGGACCCAAATTAATAAAACTATGAATGAAAAGGGAGAGATCACAACCAATACCAATGAAATAGGAAGGATTATTAGAAGCCTTTATCAACAGCGTTATGCCAATAAATTAAGCAATCTGGAAGAGATGGAGGCCTTCCTGGAAACCTATACACTACCAAGACTGAAACAGGAAGAAATTGATTTTTTAAACAGACCAATTAATTATGAAGAGATTGAAACAGTGATTAAAAACCTTCAAAAAACAAAATGCCAGGACCTGATGGATTCCCCGGGGAATTCTACCAAGCATTCAAAGAAGAAATAATACCTATTCTCCTAAAGCTATTTCAAAAAATAGAAACAGAAGGAAAACTACCAAACTCATTCTATGAGGCCAATATTACCTTGATCCCCAAACCAGGCAAAGACCCCATCAAAAAGGAGAATTACAGACCAATTTCCCTGATGAATATGGACGCCAAAATTCTCAACAATATCCTAGCTAATAGAATCCAATAGTGCATTAAAAGGATTATCCATCATGACCAAGTGGGATTCATCCCTGGGATACAAGGGTGGTTCAACATTCGCAAATCGATCAGTGTGATAGATTATATCAACAAGAAAAAAGCCAAAAATCATATGACCCTCTCAATAGATGCAGAAAAAGCATTTGACACAATCCAGCATCCTTTCCAGATTAAAACCCTTCAGAGTGTAGGGATAGAGGGTACATTCCTCAATCTCATAAAAACCATCTATGAAAAGCCTACAGCAAATATCATTCTCAATGGGGAAAAGCTGGAAGCCTTTCCCTTAAGATCAGGAACACGACAAGGATGCCCACTCTCGCCATTATTATTCAACGTAGTACTAGAAGTCCTTGCAACAGCAATCAGACAACAAAAAGGGATCAAAGGTATCCAAATCGGCAAAGAAGAAGTCAAACTGTTTCTCTTCGCAGATGACATGATACTCTATATGGAAAACCCAAAAGAATCCACCCCCAAACTACTAGAAGGTATAGAGCAATTCAGTAATGTGGCGGGATACAAAATCAATGCTCAGAAATCAGTTGCATTTCTATACACGAACAATGAGACTGAAGAAAGAGACATTAGGGAATCCATCCCATTTACAATAGCCCCAAAAATCATACGTTATCTCGGAATTGACTTAACCAGAGACATAAAAGATCTATATTCTAGAAACTACAGATCACTCTTGTACAACATTGAAGAAGACACAAAAAATGGAAAAATATTCCATGCTCATGGGTTGGAAGAATAAACATAGTTAAAATGTCCGTGCTACCCGGAGCAATCTACTCTTTCAGTGCCATCCCAGTCAAAATACCAATGACATTTTTCAAAGAACTGGAACAAACAGCCCTTAAATTAGTGTGGAACCAGAAAAGGCCACGAATTGCCAAGGAATTGTTGAAAAGGAAAAACAAAGCTGGGGACATCAGAATGCCAGATTTCAAGTTGTACTACAAAGCTGTGATCACAAAGACCGCATGGTACTGGCACAAAAAGAGACACATAGACCAGTGGAACAGAACAGAGAACCCAGAAATGGACCCTCGGCTCTTTGGGCAATTAATGTTTGATAAAGCAGGAAAAAACATCCAGTGGAAAAAAGACAGTCTCTTCAATAAATGATGCTGGGAAAATTGGACAGCTACATGCAAAAGAATGAAACTTGACCACTCTCTCACACCATACACAAAAATAAACTCCAAATGGATGAAGACCTCGATGTGAGACGGGAATCCATCAAAATCCTAGAGGAGAGCATAGGCAGCAACCTGTTTGACATCGGCCACAGCAACTTTTTTCATGACATATCTCCAAAGGCAAGAGAAACAAAAGATAAAATGAACTTCATTTTATTGATCGATAAAAAGATAAAATGGGTCTTCATCAAGATAAAAAGCTTCTGCACAGCCAAGGAAACTGTCAAACTAAGAGGCAGCCCACGGAATGGGAGAATATATTTGCAATGACAGTACAGATAAAAGACTGGTATCCAAGATCTACAAGGAACTTCTCAAACTCAATACACAAGAAACAAATAAAGAATTCATAAAATGGGCAGAAGATATGAACAGACACTTTTCCAATGAAGACATACAAATGGCTAACAGACACATGAAAAAATGTTCAAAATCATTAGCCATCAGGGAAATTCAAATCAGAACCACACTAAGATACCACCTTACGCCAGTGAGAATGGCAAAAATTGACAAGGCAAGAAACAACAATTGTTGGAGAGGATGTGGAGAAAGGGGATCCCTCCTACATTGTTGGTGGGAATGCAAGTTGGTACAGCCACTCTGGAAAAGTGTGAAGGTCCCTTAAAAAGTTAAAAATTGAGCCACCCTATGATCCAGCAATTGCACTACTGGGTATTTACCCCAAAGATACAGACGTAATGAAGAGAAGGGCCATATGCACCCCAATGTTCATAGCAGCATTGTCCACAATAGCTAAATCGTGGAAGGAGCCAAGATGCCCTTCAACAGATGACTGGATTAAGAAGTTGTGGTCCATATATACAATGGAATATTACTCAGCTATCAGAAAGAACGAGTTGTCAACATTTGCTGCAACATGACGGCACTGGAGGAGATAATGCTAAGTGAAATGAGTCAAGCAGAGAAAGACAATTATCATATGATTTCTCTCATCTATGGAACATAAGAACAGGATGATCAGTAGGGGAAGAAAGGGATAAAGAAAGGAGGGGTAAACAGAAAGGGGAATGAAGCATGAGATACTATGGACTCTGAGAAACAAACTCAGGGCTTTAGAGGGGAGGGGTGGGAGAATGGGATAGGTTGGTGATGGGTATTAAGGAGGGCACGTATTGCATGGTGCACTGGGTGTTTTACGCAACTAATGAATTATCTAACTACATAAAAAACCAGGGATGTACTGTATGGTAACTAACATAATATGATAAAAAATATGATTATAATAAAAAAAATAAAAAATAAAAGAAGAAAAGTCTTTTATATGAACAACATAATTTATGGATATGTGATCTATTTTTTAAAAAGAATTCACAACGGGGGCACCTGGGTGACTCAGTCACTTAAGCCTCTAACTATGGCTCAGGTCATGATCTCAGAGTCCTAGGATCAAGCCCCTTGGTGGGCTGTGCACTCAGTGTGGAGTCTGCTTGTCCCTCTGCCCCTCTCCCCACTTGTGCGCTCTCTCTCTCTCTGTCTCTGTCTTTCTCTCAAATGAATATAAATCTTAAAAAAAAAAAGAACTCAGAACAATTATTATTAGTTTGGTTTGTTAGAGTCTATGATTATGATACCAGTGTGTTGCTTCTAAACATATTCAGACATAATACAATTGAGAGTTCATTATGGATAAAATTGCCTGATGATTTAATAATTAGATATTACTTCTTTGGAATATTTCTGAAGATTAAGTTCTGTAAGACTTAGTCCATACTAAGTTCCTCTTTCTTTGTGCCCACAGGTAGTTACTGGGTCAGAATTATTATGGAGCATGAGAACTTCTTTTTTTTGAGCATGAGAACTTTTATGTGAAGAAGCTAAAGTGACAAAAAGCTTTTGACCAAGCAAACAAAAGCTCCCTCTCAGTTAGAGGAGGATTTAGTAATTAGCTACTTGTAGAAACATAAATAGCTCTATTCTCTTCTTCATCTTTTTTTTCTTCATTTTTAATTTGGCTTTTCTTCCCATGTTTGCTGTTTTTCACCTCAGAAGTTTTTCAGTTGTGACTAAATCTTTACCTTTTCTTCATCTCGGGCCACTTCAAGTGCATCCCACCCCACCCCCCACCACGGCTTTGTTCAAAGTAGAATTTTTGCAAGGACCAAGAGTCATTCTCCAACTTGAGGTGGTCCCTGCTCACTCACAAACTGTCTGTGCTGTATTCATGCATGAGATGAGACACATTTGTCTTCAGGGATGCTCTCACCACTGTTTTACTCACATAGTCTTAGCCACACAAAAAGTGTGCCTTTGAGATGTATACTGTGGGAGATGTGCATGTGTGTGGAGAGAAGCTGGAGATAGACTTCAGCACTGTCACAGGTAGAGAGGGCCGGGGCTGTGTCGCCCAGTTGGGCCAGTGCCACTGTGGGGCTCTGTCTTACTTGCATATACCTCTAGGCACTGGGCTTTTCAGTCTCAGATACATCATCAGTGAGTGTTTCTTTTAGGTGCTTGGCATTAGCTTAATTAGACACTTTTATTTAATTGTAATTTTAGAAGGGAGAGGAGAATGAGTGGACTAGAGTCTCCCAAGGACAGAAAATCCTTTATGATTTTAGTGCAGGCGATAGATATTGATCAAGCTGGTCTTTGGAAAGGGAATCATGTGAAATGGCAGATCATGGGATTGGTTCATTTCCCCAGGATTGGAGGTCTTTGGAGCTTGTAGCTCCTTTCCAAGCTTTGGGGAGAAGGAGGCAGGTGCCCTGTACCCCTTTCTGGGCTGGGGCTTTTCAGTACTACTTGGTAAATCACCAGATACACCAGGAGGCTCTCCTTTGGTCTCTTGAGGATGGGGCATTTCATGGCTTCTGCAGACACCAGTGCCTCACCATGTGATTGGTAATTTTTTATGTGTAATACTGCCACTTCCCCTTCTGCACTGATGAAGGGTGTGTGATGACTCTGTGCTCCTCAAGGAACTTATTCTCTGATGATGATAATGTAATATGGGACAGAGTAGTGTATGCTTCTGAATTAAACTTCCCACATTCATTCCTGATTTTGTCACTTGGGGAAATTACCTAATTTTTCTGAGCTTCAGTTACTTTAGCTAGAGAACGATGATAATGATAGTACCTACTAATAGGGCTATTATGAGGATGAAAAGAGATGATCTATACGAGGGCTTCGCATAGTATATGTTATGTAGAACATATTCTTTCTCCTCAGTTTGATTCTCTTTTTAGCCAGTCATTTCACAGTTGGAGTAACATTATTTTCCTTCTTCTTTCAATGTATTTGCACATAATCATATACATATATACATACACACACACACATATGTTTAATAAACTGATAATATCTGCTTTTAGATTATGTGTACTTTCCTTTCCAGCTTCTTTTATGATATGGAATTTTGATGATCGTTTAGTCTTATAATAAAAGGGACTTGTTCTTTTCTGTCACTGTGCTTTCTTATCTACGTATTTACGCAGAGGCAGTAAAATCAGCCAAAAAATATTTTGGCTAACTGGGATTGACTGTTTCTGGAAATTATACAGAAGCATAAAATTTAGAGTCCCTTTCAATGGGAACAGGTAATCTTTTTCAACATGGCAAGAGCAGGATTTTCTAGATAGAGTAGAAAAGGATTGTGGGGTGGGATTCAGTGGAGCAGTGAAGGTGGCTTCCTTATCCCAGTGGCAGCAGCCCTACCCTCTTCACCCATCTCTGTAGGGTTAGAAACAGCTGACCAGGGTGAGTTTTGTTTTATCACAGAGTACAGGGAAGTGCCTAGGTTCCAAGCACAATTATAATGAATGAAATTCGGTGAGACCAGGAAAGGAGAGAACTAGGCTATGTTCTCATGTGGCTCAGAATGATGGAACTGGAGCCATGTTGAACACTGATGAGTCATTCTTTGCCTTTCAGGATGTAGTGGAGTTGATGCTCATTGTAGTAGAACACCTGCTCGGCTGTCGGGGGCAGGGTGATGAGATAAATTTCAGATTTGTTGTGAAAGAAACTACTTTCGCATACAACATTTTAGTATACCCAAATGGCAACTGAATTGCCTTGTGTGTGTCTGTATTTATATAGTATGTCCCCTGTATGTCTGCATACACATACATACTCACAGATTCATTTCTCAACATTTTAGGACTGAATTGAACCACGGTGACAAAATTAACCATAGGTAATAAATTTGATAATCCATCATAGCATAGGTAAATTTTAAAAAAGCACAGAAAAATTTTGCTTTACTATTTTTCAATAGCTCATGGTGTATTTTGTGTGTTTTGGTGATTACAAAAAGCCAGATGTCTTTAACCTAAAGAATAGGAATGGAATAAATATATTTTTCATGTTTGCTTTTAAGCTCTGACTGGTTTACCCAAGTTACTTTAATTATATTTAAAGATGCACTCACACATACATATTTGAATACTTCTTTGACAGAAATTTTACTATTAAATGGAATATAGTTAATTGAATTTTTCTGAGTATTATAAAAGAATAATTTGGTGAATACCACCAACTCTTTAGCAACAGAATTCATAGTAAAGCCTGTTGAGCATGCATTATTGGAGCTCTAACTTTGAAGACAAAGCTCTAACTTTGAAGACACTTCAGTCAGAATAGGTCCTGTTAGATAACTCTAGTAACATGAATTTTTAAAGTATCAAAATATGCAGATTGATTGCTAACATGAACAAATTTACTTGGATAACTTAAAGACATCTTCAAATAAAATATAATATCTTTGATTATGGATTGAATAATTGAACAACATTGCCAGAAGGTCACACCCTGTTTAGAAAAGTCTTTAATGTTTCGTGAAAAACTGTTAATGGGTTGGGTAAAGATCTGGGGCTCCTTCTTTTATATTTGATAGCTCTGATATCATGGCATTTTTTTTCTTTTTCTTTTTCTTTTTTAATAGGAAATATATTTTAATTGTATTTGCAATTTGGAAAGTCTTATAATTGGAAACTATTTTATGTTTTCTACCCTACAGATCACTCAGGAGGCTGGAGAATTTATGATCACTTTTCCATACGGCTACCATGCTGGTTTTAATCATGGTTTCAACTGTGCAGAATCTACAAATTTTGCTACAGTCAGATGGATTGACTATGGGAAAGTTGCTAAATTGGTAAGTTATGCCTCAAAAATAAAGCATAAATTAAATGTGTATTCTGGTTACTGTAGCAGGAAACCTAAGATCACATGCAACACTTTTTTTCCTCATTGATGTTGTGTGCTTCTCAGCACGATGATTTATTTCAGACTAGATATATTTATTTTACATGGCCTATATTATCATTCGTAGCTACAGTTTTCTGTTTTGAGACTAATGTGGAGCAGAGGTAATTTTATGCAACCGATGTTTGCTTTCTTTCTTAAAGCCACCAATTGTTTTTTTGTGAGATTTTCTAGTGGCTCCCTGTGGCTCCATGTTAGGTAGACTTGGCTCTCTCCGTACTGAGTTTAGTCCATGGCTTAGAAAACAGCTACTTACGGATGAAAGTGTCTGTTAAAACTGTATAAGAGGTTGAGGGAGGATGGTAAGAAGAAATGATTAAAACTGTCTTTAGTGCAAAAATGAATTTCTTGAAAGTAATGTAGAACATACTTTAACAAGAAATATATCCTTATGTTAAATTTGGTATAAAATTTTGCATCTCCTGCTCAGTATATTTAATTTAGTTCACATACTATGTATTTTCATTCACAAGCCACACTTCTATTAAATTTAATTAATCTCCCCCTGTGGTGTTAAATAGAAGACATCTTCAAAGAGGTGGTATCTTCCATTAAGTTGCTTTCTTTCCTGTGGCTTTGAAGGCAGAAGTACAGGCTGGCAGAGGGCAGCTTCTAAATGAAACTGTGTATTTTACAGAGTATGTAAAATTGGCACGGATTTAGTAGAAAATGACACATACAACTTAATGTGGCTGTGTCTTGGCCACCGCATGGTGTAAGTGAGTATTATTCATTCTACATTGATAAAACTTGCGTGTAGAATCATTGGGTGAACTTGGATAGAAATATATTCAGGGAAGAGTACACTAGGTTTAATTTAGATGTGTATTTAGAAAATTACATAATTTATTAAAATAAAAGTATAGCCCTTTGGCAGCCTAGGAAACATTTGTGTGAACTTGTGAAAAAAAGGGGAGCTCCTGCTATTAGACTTTTTCTGTACTGAGTAATTTCTATTTATGAGGGGTAATTTAGAAAGGAACAGAACTGAACTACTTCTTCCCATTACACATCCTTTATATTATAATAAACCTAATAAAAAAAATAGAAAACTCAGTGTATGTGTCTTGGCCAGCCATTTGCAGTGCTTTCACAGAAAGGTAATGCTTTTATCAACATTGAAATAGAGGCATAGACCCGTAGTTATAGCAAGGTATGTTATTTTATGGTTTGCATCTTTAATCATTGACATAATAAGTCAGTTATCACAGCTGTTCAGTTACCAGAAAAATTAGCTCGTGCTTGTTTACTATGAGTTTCAAATCTGGTTCATGATATTGGTACCATGGGGAGAATAGCTTCTCCACAAAGCTAAAATCTTCTGGGTGGGTTTCCACATTTCTTTGTGCATGTAGATTGGGACTGGGGTATGGCCAAGGAAGGGAGGTGGGTAGTGGTCCTCTCTGAAATCGCAGCTGACAGAGCCTAGGTTTGTGGAACTGTTAAGAAGTGGCACACTGTGGTGGAGGAGGCAGGGATGCAAGGTCCAGCTTTTCTTCTAGGTAGCCATATGTCATTAGCAAAGTCATTTATTTATTTTGTTTGTTTCTTCCTGTATAAATTAGAAGTACCTCTCCACCCCATAGATTTGTTATGAGGGGAAACCCGTAGGTATGTGGGTATCCACTCATGCTGTGTTGATTTATATCATTCAATTTAGTTAAGGAATGTGACTGTCTTGGTTCTGGTATTTTGCTAGGTACAAAATTGTTCAATGACTATGGTGCAGTTTGGGCTAGTTAAAAATTGTCTTAATTGCATGCATTTGAGATGTTTTTAGGTGTTGTCTCCACCCTTTCCTTACTTTTGGTGATGTGCTCCCCTGAGAATGTATTTGTTTCTATTGCTGTTGGAGCAAATTACCATAAAAGTAGTGGTTTAAAACAATACCCACTTACCATCTCATGATTCCATAGGTAATAAGTTCGATATTAGTCTCAGCAAGTAAAAATCAAGATGTTTGCAGGGCTGCATTTCTTACTGGAGACACTGGAGAAGAATCCGTTTTCTTGCTCAGTCAGCTTATTGGCTGAATTCAGTTCTTTGCAGTTGTAGGACTGAATTCCCATTTTCTTGCTGCCTGTCAGTCAGGTCTTTGCTCCTAGAGGCGTCTCTCGCTCGGGTCCTTCCATGTGGTCTACATTTCAGAGCAAGCAGTCCACAAAATCCCTTTTGTCATATAAGATGACATATTCACAGATTGCAGGGAGTAGGATATGGGTATCTTTGTTGTTGGGGGTGGGAAGGTTGGGGCAGCGTTCTGTCTACCACAGAGAGTTCCAATTAATAATTGACATGGTGATGTATTAAGAATCTTCTTTGAGTAGATGTAACTAATTTTAGTTATTCTGTACAAGAACTGGAAACTAAATTTTTTAATGGATACGGTTTTAAATGTTTCACTAACACATACTTCTGCTTTCTTAAATTATATCTCAATATTTTCTTGGCTATTCTCAGTAAGTAAGTTCTCTTATATTGTAGGGTACTGTGATGTCATTTTTGTGCATATTTTGGTGTCTTTGTCATTTATTTGACACATTTTTATTGATCTCCAAGGCTATTTCTTTACACAGCCATATGAATACTGTATCATGTGTATGTGTGTACATGTGTGAATGCATTTGTGTGTGGTTTTTTATTTTGGGAAAATTTGTGAATTGGGCAGTTAGTTTTTGTGTTTTGCTGGGGACAAATGTATAATGGATTAATTATGAACTGCACTTAAAAGACTTTTAGCTTTGGGATGCCTGGGTGGCTTAGTCGGTTAAGCATCTGCCTTTGGCTCAGGTCATGATCCCAAGGTCCTGGGATGGAGTCCCTCACTGGGCTCCTTGCTCAGCAGAGATCCTGCTTCTCCCTCTGCCTGCTGCTCCCCCTGCTTGTACTCTCCCTCCCTCTGTCTCTCTTTCTCTGACAAATAAATAAACAAAATCTTTAAAAAAGAAAGGCTTTTAGCTTTGAGGATGCCTAAGTTAATTCTTAAACTAACAAATTTTTGCCTTCTTAATTCTTTGCTTTATCCAGTTTATTTTAAATGATAGCTATTAAGAAATAGTTTTTGTACTCAGGGCTAGTTTTATATTCACATATAGTAGCATCTGAGGGGTCCTGTAAGTCCTGTCTATAAATATCTTCCCTTCAAGTACCCAAAGTTTTATTCCTTTATGTTTTTATGGTTATTTGGGATTAGAGCACCTACAAATACTTACGTACTTGAAAAAATATATTTTAAACCTTTAATTACAAAAAAAAGAAATAGTAATTATTCACAAGGGATGTTGAATTGTGCTTTTGGGGGGAGGGCAGATAATTTAAAAAATAATGGAATGCTTTTTCATAGTTGAAGCAGTAGGGGGAGTGAGATCTCCTTTACTTTTCACAATGGGGTTGATATGAGTATGTAAAAGCTTCTAATACAGTGTCCCTTTGTGGGACAGAATTAATGTGGTACAGCATGTGGGGTCTCTACTGGTTACATTTCATATATTACAAACCAATATTTCTAATTCAGTGACTTAGAGAAGAGCTTTACAAAAGCCTATTTTTTAATTGAAAAAAAAAAAACCATCAAAACATTAGGTTTTGAAAAGATAACCCCAGGGTCACTGGTAATATTGGAGATATTGGTGATTTTTATTCAGAAAAATCCTGTATGATACTCCATAACAGAAGGGCCTTGCCTTTAAGAGAACTCACCTACCTAAGAAGGGGGTTATGTAATTTCTCCCCATTTCATTGATGAGAGTTAAGGTTTTCACTGAAGGAAAATTGAGAGGAATGTTCTGGATAGCTACCTGCCCATTTGCCTACTGAGTTAGGCAGAGTTCAGCTTCAGAGTGCTCGGTGAGTTCCTCCTTTGCAACAGGAATTGTGCTATGTGTTTTCTTTGTCTTCAGGGAGCTTTCATAAAGAGCAGAAAGGCTTTTAATAAACCTCCATTTTCAAAACTGTAGCATAAGAAGCACATACTATCTAGTTATTTATTTTAGGCATCTTTATAGTTTTGAACATCAGAGTAATTTAGAATGAAAGGCTGTATTTTTTTCTGGTTGAAATTTAAAACTATGTAACACTTTAGCAGTTGAAATAAGATATTGGTGCGTATTTGAGATGAACGTTTTCCATTTCTGGAGCGTTCTCTCCTTCCACGGTGAAATGGAGTCCGTGAGTACTTCTGTGCAGCAGCTGTGGTGGCACTCACAGGTCTGCTTCCTGGCGAGATTGGATCAAAGAGCTGGCCTGCAGGTTGTATTTCATTTTTCCGTTTGGTAGGATGAAGTGCAGCTGTTTTGATGTTAGGTTTGATGGATTTGTTTGCCACTGCATTCATTAGCTTCACATCAAAAAACTGACAGGCTGTTAAATGAAACTTTGGCTTAGATTTTCAGCTTGACTGTTTGGAGACATTTGTGAAGATATTTTGCTTTTGTGTTGCAGCAGCCTCAAGCACTGTGATTTCTCGAAGGGAAGAAAAGTTATTTACTGTACTGCTTGAGTAAAGAAGAATCATTGTCTTGGGGACAGTCATATCTAGCCTACACCATCAGAAGTAGTGTATTTATGACCACGTGTGCAGTGTAAGAGACTTATCTATGGCACAATAAATAATGTTATCTTCTTGGAAGGAAAGGTAATAGTGGCTCCAAAATAATACCTCTTATTTTGCATTAATTTTATTTTAAATGATAATCTATTAACGTGATATGCCAGAAAGTTGAAAAATTACATTGCAGAGCTGGAAATGTTCTCTCGTGAACTTTAGGAGCCTTACTTCACAATATAATTTTAAAGCATTCTGACATTTGAATCCTTAAACATTTGAACAAGTTTAAAAAGGTAGAATTTTGAAATCGATTTCCCTTTGATCTGGAGTGGATTTCAGTTATTAAATTGTCTTGCATACAAGTGCTGTGGTATAGCTTCATTCCATTTTATATTTTAATCCTTTTCTAGAATTAGATTTCCTTATTCTTAAATCAGGTAGCACCCTTCCAGAAAAATCTTTAATCATGGGCAGTCTTTTTTAAAACAATCAGCAATCATTTTAATGGTGAGTCCCTATGTTATATTTTAATATGCTTTAGATCACAGAATTTCTCTATTCTTAGAGCATGTGAAAGAAAGGAAATGTAGACAATCAGTTCCTGCATTGTAGTCTTGAGTGTCCGATGTGACAAATACAATATGAACTTTGGGAGCACAGAGATTTTATATTCTCCTTTTCTCTTTTACCTCTACTTTGTTTCTATTTCCTGGGAGCTGGTGGTAGGACATGAGTACAAAATACCATGTAGAGAAACAGAGTCATATGAAGTCATGTCCTTTGGAGCTTGTACTCTAACTGGGGAGTTAGTATTTATATATCTGGAAGAGATATTAAGAAAGAAAATATTCATATTATAACCTCATTTTATTCTGATAAAGTATTGAATAGTGAGATTCAGAAAATGTGAGACTTCAAGTAGTGTAGTAGAAAGCCAGTTAATTAGTAAATATTGTGTCTGCAGGAGAGATATCTGGGGCTCAAGTCCTCAGAGCTAGGGAGCCTGATTTTATTTATTGCTAACTTAAATTTGCTGGATTCTGGGATTTGAATGTTACATGATTTATGACACTGGTGTTTAGTTGCTGAACTGAAAGCAAGGTAGTGTCTGGTTTTGAGGCTTTAGTTTAAGTCAGTACCCTAAGAAAAAGTAGGTTGGTGGGCACCTAGGTGGCTCAGTTGGTTAAGCGTCTGCCTTCAGCTCAGGTCATGGTCCCAGGATCCTGGGATCGAGTCCCTGCATCAGGCTCCCTGCTCAGCAGGGCGGTGTGCTTCTTCCTGTCCCTCTGCCTCTCCCCCTGGATTGTGTCCTTGCACTCACTCTCTATCTCTCTCTAAAATAAGTAAAATCTTTGAAAAAAAAAAGTAAATTGGCTTTTTTGAATAACTTACATACTCTACTGAGAAAAAATTGTTTTTAAGTTATTCTACTTTCATATAGTTCGATAGTAATGACTGTGGAGACTGATTGTTCATGATATTCTAGGCCTTGTCCAGGGTACTTTATCCATGCCATTGCTGTGATGGTGCAGTTCAGAGATAATCTGGTATCTTCTGCCCTCTACCACTCCCTTTCTCAAATGCAGTGGAGGGGGGTGGTGGAGGAGAAGAGGAATGATGCATAAAATGAAGATGGTGAGGCTGGGATCAGAGGCAGAAGGTTGACCCCAGTGTGCTATTTCCTTCTGGACTCATCTCCCTGGATATGGTGGATTAAATAGGTACCAGTCTACTATGTGCATTGTGGGATCACTTTCAAGATTCTTGAGGATTCAGAGTGATCCTGTCTCCTATGTAAGTTGTGAGGGGGAACTTGCACCCTAACTGGGGAGTTAGAACAAAATTGAGGGTGCACCTACCTGTTCTTATGATTATCAAGGACCAAATTCTATTGCAGAACTTTTGAAACTTTGGGATTTTTTTTTAACCATCTCTTTTACCTTTTCCATATTTATTCAGTGTTTATAATAGTAAATATATAGTAAAAAAATTCTACAAAAGGCCCTGTCCCAGATAAGTGTTTGGAGAAGAGAGGGAAAGTTGAGGGGGGGTGTGTTCTAGGCAGTGGTGACCCAGAAAGGAGAGGAGTGGGACGCATACCTGGGGATACTTGAGGGAAGTAGGCTGGCCAGCACCCCTTAAAGGAGGAAAGGGATGATAGAATCAGCTGGGCTTTGGGTACCCCCAGAGTTTATAACAGCCTCGTTCCCCACACCTTTCCTTCTTTCCTGTGCAGGGTTTCCTGCATCCTGCTACCCCCGCCTCACAGCTACCACTGACTATAAACAAACAGAGGTTTATCTAGTAGGGTGTTGTTATCTCACTTGAGGGATTCAGAGGTAGGTGATCCCAGGATTGGTGTAACTGCTCAACAGTGTTATGAGGTCACCTGATATTTCTGTCCTTCTGTCTTACTGGCCTTAGTGGGAGGGTGTTCACTAGTGCTTACTCTAGGCATGTTCTCTCTAAGGACAGGAAGGAAAGAGTACGAAAAGGTGGCTCACTCACCTTCCTCTGTTTGGGATGAATATCTTTCCTTGATGTCCACCTGAAAACTTCCTTTTATATTCCATGGCCAGTCATAGCTGTAAGGAAGGCTGGGGAAGTAAATGGCAAGTCACTGGCATGTTTAGGCCCTGTTTATGCTGGACTCTGTGCTGTGGTTAAAGAAGTAAATAAGACAAATGTGATCTCTCTGTCTCTTGGAGCTCAGAGTCTGCAGCAGCTGTTCTCAACCCTGTGGATCTTTAAAAGTACAGACCGCTGGACCCACCCAAACCAGTAGGATAATGATCTCTGGTAAGGGGATACAAGTATTTGAATTTTAAAAATCCCCTTAGCTGAATCTGATAGATGCTTTGGGTTGAAAACTACAGGTCTTTTGTGAATTAAGTAGACCTTTGTTGTTTGGATTGAGGTCCTTCAACATCATATAATATTTTTTTCTACTAAAAGGTATTTTAGGTTCTAAACCATTAATGTAGAATTCATTTGTAAATTGGAGATGTGCAGTAATTTTCAAGTATATTATTAATAGCCCCTTTTCTGTGAGAATTAATGGGTATTTTGGGCACATGTAGAATCAGATGTTTCATGGATGTCCTGTGAGTATGCCCTTCAGCATTTTTAGAGGAAAGAAGAGAGTGTGTTGGAAAAGATTTCATAGAGGAGGATGACTGTTAAAGGTAAGAGGGTACTGTATATAGCTATTTCTTTTTTTTCTTCACATTTTCATATATTTTTAGTATTACAGCAGTTGATTTGCTTTACATAGTTAATATCACGCTGTTGCAATTTTCCCCTGCCCTTTTCCTTGAATATTAACATATGTATTTTTGAATGTTCTTCTAAATTCTTTGTGAGGACATTTTAGATTATACTCGTTTAAGTGAACATATTATAATTTATTCAACTACTCACATGTAGTTATGTACTTAGGTCACTTCTCATTTTACATTGTTATCAAATAAAGCAGCGATGAACATCCTTCTGCCTGATTTTTTTTCTGTACTTTGGATTATTGCTTTAAGACAAATTTCCTAAAACTGAATTGAGTCGAACATATTTAAGGGATCTATTGTTACATTGTTTCCTTATTACATTTTTATATTTTTCACTTCCTACCTACTTTACTTCCCCCCCCCTTTTTAATACCATAATTCCCCTTCTGGTCATCTACTTTCTTTTTTTTCTTTTTATTTATGTTTCTTAAATATTTTTTTTATTATTGACATATAGTGTATTATTTGTTTCAGGGGTACACATCTGTAATTCATCAGTCTTACACAATACACAGCACTCACCACAACACATACCCTCCCCAGTGTCCATCACCCAGCCACTCCACTGCCCCCCCTCCCCTCCAGCAACCCTCAGTTTGTTTCCTGAGATTAAGAGTCTCTTATGGTTTGTCTCTCTCTCTGGTTTTGTCTTGTTTCGTTTTTTTCCTCTCTTCCCCTATGATCCTCTGCCTTGTTTCTCAAATTCCACTCCATCAGTGAGATTATATGATAATTGCCTTTCTCTGGTTGACTTATTTCGCTTAGCATAATACCGTCTAATTCCATCCACTTCATTGCAAATGGCAAGATTTCATTTTTTGATGGCTGCATAATATTCCTGTGTGTGTGTGTGTGTGTGTCTGTGTGTGTGTGTGTGTGTGTGTGTATACCACATCTTCTTTATCCACTCATCTGTTTATGGACATCTGGGCTCTTTTCATAGTTTGGCTATGGTGGACATTGCTGCTATAAACATTGGGGTGCAGGTGCCCCTTCGGATTACTGCATTTGTATCTTTGGGGTAAATACCCAGTAGTGCAATTGCTGGGTCGTAAGGGTAGGTCTGTTTTCAACTCTGAGGAACGTCCATACTGTTTTCCAGAGTGTCTGCACCAGCTTGCATTCCCACCAACAGTGTAGGAGGGTTCCCCTTTCTCTGCATCCTCGCCAACATCTGTCGTTCCCTGACTTTTAATTTTAGCCATTCTGACCGGTGTGAGGTGGTATTTCATTGTGGTTTTGATTTGTATTTCCCTGATGCTGAGTGATGTTGAGCACTTTTTCATGTGTCTGTTGGCCATTTGGGTGTCTTCTTTGTAGAATGTCTGTTCATGTCTTCTGTCCATTTCTTCACTGGATTGTTTTTCCTTGGGTGTTGAGTTTGATAAGTTCTTTATGAATTTTGGATACTAGCCCTTTATCTGATATGTAATTTGCAAATATCTTCTCCCATTCCGTTGGTTGTCTTTTGATTTTGTTGACTGTTTCCTTTGCTATGCAAAAGCTTTTTATCTTGATGACGTCCCAATAGTTAATTTTTTGCCCTTGTTTCCCTTGCCTTTGGCGATGTATCTATCAAGAAGTTGCTGTGGCTGAGGGCAAAGAGGTTGCTGCATGTGTTCTCCTCAAGGATTTTGATGGATTCCTGTCTCACATTTAGTCTTTCATCCATTTCCAATCTACTTTGTGTATGGTGTAAGGAAATGGTCCACTTTCATTCTTCTGCATATGGCGGTCCAATTTTCCCCCCACACCATTTGTTGAAGAGACTGTCTGTTTTCATTAGATAGTCTTCCCTGCTTTGTCGAATATTAGTCGACCATAGAGTTGAGGGTCCATTACTGAGTTCTCTATTCTGTTCTACTGATCTATGTGTCTGTTTTTGTGCCAGTACCATAGTATCTTGATGATTACAGCTATGTAATAGAGCTTGAAGTCTGGAATTGTGATGCCATCGGCTTTGGTTTTCTTTGTCAACATTCCTGTGGCTATTCGGGGTCTTTTCATGTTCCATACAAATTTTAGGATTCTTTGTTCCATTTCTGTGAAAAAAGTTGATGGTATTTTGATAAGGATTGCATTAAATGTATAGATTGCCCTAGGTGGCACAGACATTTTAACAATATGTGTTCTTCCAATCCATGAGCATGGAACGTTTTTCCATTTCTTTGTGTCTTCCTCAATTTTTCATGAGTATTCAATAGTATTCTGAGTACAGGTTCTTTGCCTCTTTGGTTAGATTTATTCCTAAGTATCTCATGGTTTTGAGTGCAATTGTAAATGGGATTGACTCCTTAATTTCTCTTTCTTCTGTCTGATTGTTGGTGTATAGAAATGCAACTGATTTCTGTGCATTGATTTTATGTCCTGCCACGTGACTGAATTCCTGTATGAGTTCTAGCAGTTTTGGGGTAGAGTCTTTTGGGTTTTCCACATAAAGTATCATATCATCTGCAAAGAGTGAGAGTTTGACTTCTTTGCTGATTCAGATGCCTTTTATCTCTTTTTGCTGTCTGATTGCTGAGGCTAGGACTTCTAGTACTATGTTGAACAGCAGTGGTGATAGTGGACATCCCTGCTGTGTTCCTGACCTTAGGGGAAGAGCTCTCACTTTTTCCCCATTGTGAATGATATTCGCTGTGGGTTTTTCATAAATGGCTTTTATGATATTGGGTTATGTTCCCTCTGTCCCTACACTGTGAAGAGTTTTCATCAAGAAAGGATGCTGTATTTTGTCAAATGCTTTTTTCTGCATTTGTTGAGAGTATCCTATGGTTCTTGTCCTTTCTTTGACTAATGTATTGTATCACATTGATTGATTTGTGGATGTTGAACCAACTTTGCAGCCCAGGAATAAAGTCTACTTGGTAGTGGTGAATAATCCTTTTAATGCACTGTTAGTTCCTGTTGGCAGTACTTTGGTGAGAATTTTTGCATCCATGTTCATCAGGGATATTGGTCTGTGATTCTCCTTTTTGGTGGAGTCTTTGTCTGGTTTTGGGATCAAGGTAATGCTGGCCTCATAGAGTTTAGAAGCGTTCCTTCCATTTCTATCTTTTGGACCAGTTTCAGAAGAATAGGTATTAGTTCTTCTTTAAATGTTAGGTAGAATTCCCTGGAAAACCATCTGACCCTGGGCTCTTGTTTGTCGGGAGATTTTTGATTACTGTTTCAATTTCCTTGCTGGTTATGGGACTGTTCAGATTTTCTATTTCTGCCTGGTTCAGTTTTGTAGTTTTTACATCTCCAGGAATGCATCCGTTTCTTCCAGATTGCCTAATTTGTTGGCATATAGTTGCTCATAATATGTTCTTATAATTGTTTGTATTTCTTTGGTGTTGGTTGTGATCTCTCCTCTTTCATTCATGATTTTAATTACTTGGGTCCTTTCTCTTTTCTTTTTGATAAGTCTGGCTAGGGGTTTATCAATCTTATTAATTCTTTCAAAGAACCAGCTCCTAATTTTGTTGATCTGTTCTGCTGTTCTTTTGGTTTCTAGTTCATTGATTTCTGCTCTGATCTTTATTATTTCTCTTCCCCTGCTGGGTTTAGGCTTTATTTGCTGTTGTTTCTCCAGCTCCTTTAGGTGTAGGGTTAGGTTGTGTATTTGAGATCTCTCTTATTTCTTGAGAAAGGGTTGTATTGCTTTGTGCGTCTCTCTTAGGACCACCTTTGCTTCATCCTAAAGATTTTGAACAGTTGTGTTTACATTTTCCATGAGTTTTTAAAATTCTTCTTTAATTTCCTGCTTGACTCATTCATTGTTTAGTAGGATGCTCTTTAGCCTCCATGTATTTGAGTTCTTTCCAAATTACCTCTTGTGAGTGAGTTCGAGTTTCAAAGCATCGTAGACTGAAAATATGCAGGGAATGATCCCAGTCTTTCAGTACCCGTTGAGACCTGATTTGTGACTCAGGATGTGATCTATTCTGGAGAATGTACCATGTGCACTAGAGAAGAATGTGTATTATGTTGTTTTGGGATGGAATGTTCTGAATATATCTGTCAAGTCCATCTGGTCCAGTGTGTCATTTAAAGCCCTTGTTTCCTTATTGGTCTTCTGCTTAGAGAATCTATTGCAGTGAGGGGGGTGTTAACGTCCCCTACTATTATTGTCGATGTGTTTCTTTGATTTCTTTTTTTAAAGATTTTATTTATTTATTCAACAGAGATAGAGACAGCCAGCGAGAGAGGGAACACAAGCAGGGGGAGTGGGAGAGGAAGAAGCAGGCTCATAGCGGAAGAGCCTGATGTGGGGCTCGATCCCACAACACTGGGATCACGCCCTGAGCCAAAGGCAGACGCTTAACGACTGAGCCACCCAGGCGCCCCAGTCCTGGAAGCTTTTTATCACTCCTTCTATTTTCAATGACGGCCTAGCTGGATAAAGTATTCTTGGCTGCATCTTTTTCTCGTTTAGTACCCTGAATATATCATGCCAGTCCTTTTTTGGCCTGCCAGGTCTCTGTGGATAGGTCTGCTGCCAATCTAATGTTTCTTCCTTTGTAAGTTACAGACCTCTTGTCCCAAGCTGCTTTCAGGATTTTCTTTTTCTCTGAGATTTTCATGCTTCACTATTACATGTCAAGTTGTTGACCTATCTTTACTGATTTTGACGGGTGTTCTCTTTGCCACCTGGACTTCAATGCCTGTTTCTTTCCCCAGATTAGGGAAATTTTCAGGTATAATTTGTTCCAGTATACGTTCTACCCCTCTCTGTCTTTCTTCTTCTGAGATCCCAATTATTCTAATATTGTTTCGCTTTATGGTATCACTTATCTCTTGAATTCTTCCCTTGTGATCTAGCAGTTGTCCACCTCTCTTTTTCTCAGCTTCTTTATTCTCCATCATTTGGTCTTCTATGTCATTAATTCTGTCTTCTGCCTCATTTTTCCTAGCAGTTAGAGCCACCATTTTTGATTGCACCTCATTAATAGCCTTTTTGATTTTGACTTGGTTAGGTTTTATTTCTCCAGAAAGGGATTGTCTAGTGTCTTCTATGCTTTTTTCAAGCCCAGCTAGTATCTTTATAATCGTTATTCTGAACTCTAGTTCCAACATCTTACTAAGGTCCATATTGATTAGGTCCCTCTCAGTCAGTACTGCCTCTTGTCCTTTTCTTTTGAGCTGAGTTTTTCTGTTTTGTCATTTTGTCCAGAGAAGAATAGGTGAATGAGAGATGAAAGTGCTAAAAGGGTAACAATGACTCCAGAGACATATACACTAAACAAATCAGAAGAGACCCGAAATGGGGGGGGGGGAGGGGGAAGGAAAAAAAATGATCAGGCTGGTGAATAGAACAGAGCCATACACTAGATTTTGGGTGTATTTTGGTCTGTTAGAAGAAACTGCATCCCAAAATTATAAAGAAAAACAACCTATATATATATATATATATATACACAAAAATAAGGTTAGATACAATGAAGGGATGAAATCTGAATGTAAAAATGAAAATTAAAAAAAGATTTTAGAAAAGGAATTGATAAGATAAGAAATTGGTTGAAAAATGAAAGACGAAAAATTAAAAGAAAAAAAAAACACAATGTGATCAGGCGGGTAAATAGAACAGAGCCATACAGTAGATTTTGGGCATATTATGGTCTGTTAGAAGAAACTGCATCCCAAAATTTTAAGGAAAGAGAAAGTTATATATATACAAAAAATAAGGTTAAATACAATGAAGGGATAGACTATGACTGTAAAAACGAAAATTAAAAGATTTTAGACAGGAATGGATAAGATATGAAGTTGGTTGAAAAAAGAAAGAGGAAGAAAAGAAAAAGAGAATGTGATCAGGAAGGTAGATAGAACAGAGGAATACACTAGATTTTGGGTATAGGAAAGATGAAAAATTTAAAAAAAAGAAAATAAAGAAAATTTTAAAAACTAAAGTTGAAAGACTAAAGAATCATGGGGAAAAGCCATGAACTCTATGTGCTGTGTTCCCTTAGCGCTGGAGTTTTGCAGTTCTCATTGATCAGTAAATTGGTCCTGGCTGGATGTTCTTGGTGATCTTCTGGGGGAGGGGCCTGTTGCATTAATTCTCAGGTGTCTATGCCCCAGGTGGGATTGCACCACCCTTGCCGGGGGCCAGGCTAAGTCATCTGCTCAGGTTTGCTCTCTGTAGCTTTTGTTCCCTGAAGGCTTTCCATACAGGTTTAGAGGATGAGAATGAAAATGGCGGCCTCCCAATCTCTGGCCCCACTCTTCAGTGCGCCCTCAGAGAAAAGCAGTCACTCACTCCTGTCTCCGTGGTCTCCCGGCGGAAATCCATGCTCACCTGGCCTGTGACCACACGTTTCTATCTCTGGCACACGGTCCCATTTGGAGTCTTTAAACCCAGCAGATTTTTGTGGCACGCTCCTGAGCCGCTCCTCCCGGGGGAAGAAGGGGAGTCTGTCCAGTTCTGCTGCTTGTTGGGCCCCTTGCTGGAAGAGCAGTGGCACAACTGTGCCTCGGATCATCGTTTATGGCCACCCCAAGCTGAGAGCCCACTCCTCGGCTCCCTCTTTGCCACCGGCTTCCCCGCTCCGATACCTGGGAGCTCTGCCTCACTCACGCATCCCCAGTCTTTCTGTGACCCTGAGAGTCCTGAGACCACCCTGTCCCAGCAAGGGTTCCATCCCCGGCTTTGTCACCAGAGTGACGTCCCTCACCGGAGCGGACTTCTGCAAGGTCCGAGTTTGCGCTCTGCTGCTCTATCACTTGCCGGTAGCCGGGAGGCTCCCACCCCCCATGGTCTGTCTTCCCATATATTGCCTCAGATTCACTTCTCTGCACCTCCTACCTTGCAGAAAGTGGTTGCTTTTCTGTTCATAGAATTGCTGCTATTCTTTTCTTCAATCTTCTGTTGAGTTCGTAGGTATTCAGAATGGTTTGATAGCTATGTAGCTGAATTCCTGGAATATGATGAAATTTAGTTCTACTGCTCCGCCATCTTAGGCCACTGAGTGTATATAGCTGTTTCTAAGGTTAACTATGAGCCTTTTGTCTAAGGTACTGATTTTGTAACTGTTTGGGAGTCTTTTTTTTTTTTTTTTTTAATATCCCCTCTTAGTTTTTCTCCTGTTTTTTTTTTTTTTTTCCGTTATGGAAAAATAGTATAAAATAAAGAAAACTCTTAATCTCTTATAGTAATATAATTATACAATAGTGTATTTGGGTTATCAAAGCTGAATATAAATTATAAAATAGGTAAATACTCTCTCTACTTAAAATAATATGGAAACAACTTTATCCTACTCCCTCTCCCATAATCCTTCTATCTCCTTTAAGCTTATTTTTTCTCTTACTACTCTCTGGCTTACTATGGATAGTACTCTGTTTTTGTCTCCCTTTCAGTAGAATGAGAGATCTGTAAGACTAGGGATTTAAAAAATCATTAGTATCAAAAATATTATTAGTTATCATTTTGTGTTCTCTACCTAGCACATAATAGATGCACAAGACATAGTTTGTTGAATGATTAAATGACTTCTTGCCCAAGGCCATACAGTGAAAATATCAGAATGAAAATTCAAACGTAGGAATCTTGCCTATATTTTATTGTTTTCTTCTTATGTAAACAGTGTTCTCTTTTTTACATTTTAGCTAACATACACTGTTGCACAGAACAAAATAATTAGAAATGTAATGTATAAATTTACCATATTTAAAAATTTTCCTCTTGAGAACTTACAGCTCTCCAGTCTGTATCTGACATCCATTTTCACTACTTACCTCATCATATCACCTCAGATGGTAAAGCCTAAGATATCATGGCAGAAAAGGAAATGATTTGCAAAGTTTGGGGACAATGCAAGAAAACAAAAAACAGGACCATTTGAATATAGTCAGTTTTCCCTCTACCACCGATAAGCTGATTTTCTTTGGGAGATCACTCTGCCTTGCTGAGACTATCATGTTAAAATAGTGTTTCTGTTCCTAACCTGATTCAAAATCTGTGGTTAGACATATAATCACATATAAGCTAGGAGGCAGCCAATATCAATACTTTAGTATGACCAGTGAATAAATGACGAAGGGTAAAAGGAACACCATTTGTAGCTTGCGGGGCTGGATTTGAATATAGGCACTGCTGCTTGCCAGCGGTTGATCCTCTTGCTGGTGGTTTGATTCACTTGATAACTTTATGATTTGGTTGCTGATTGTTTTCTCTTACGTACTGGCTATCTCAAAGGACCTTTGTAGTCTTTTGATAAAATGTGGTAATTTAGGGGCGCCTGGGTGGCGCAGTCGTTAAGCGTCTGCCTTCGGCTCAGGGCGTGATCCTGGCATTCGGGGATCGAGCCCCACATCAGGCTCCTCCACTGGGATCCTGCTTCTTCCTCTCCCACTCCCCCTGCTTGTGTTCCCTCTCTTGCTGGCTCTCTCTCTCTCTAATAAATAAATAAATAAATAAATATTTTTTAAAAAATGTGGTAACTTAAAGAAAAAGCTAATTAGAGGAGTACTTGGGAAAAATTTTAAGTGAGGTCTGAACCCTTGGCTGAGCTACATACTGATTTTTCCTTCCTGGTGGATGAGCTAAGTGTGAATTAGGACTTCTTCTTTTTTAAAAGATTTTATTTGAGAGCCAGTGAGAGAGAAAATGTGCATGTGAGCATGAGTTGGGGGAGGGGCAGAGGGAAAGGGAGAGAGACAAGCAGACTCCCTGCTGAGCAAGGATGCCTGGCTCAATCCCAGGATCCTGAGATCATGACCTGAGCCAAAGTTGGACGCTTAACCAACTGAGCCACTCAGTCGCCCCCGCGAATTAGGACTTCTTAAATAAGGCATACCAACAAAAGTCATTGTTGCCTTTCCTTCGAGATACCTTTCTCTGCTGATGCAACAAGAGCAACATGTGCACATGCCTGATTTGAAGCTCTGGTGTAGGAGTCTTGCTTACTTGATCATTTGATAGGACCTTTTTGAATCAAAAGAAAGTTTTAATGGGATTTCACTGAGGTCAGTGGTTATAATTAAACTTTATTCTGTGGATCCATAGTCTATTCTCCCTCTGCTCTGAGCAAGGTGATAAATCACACCTCTTTTAGGACTGCTGGTCATAACTGTAGCCTGGAAATCCCCACAAGGGCTGTATCCCTGAGCACTATCTGTTAGTGCCAGGGACCAGACTCAAGCCGAAAGCTGAAAGTCATGAAGGTAAATTGCTGAACAAGGTTTTGACATTTAAATATCAAAAGGAATACAGAATGGGTGATGAAACCCATGATTACTCTCTATTACTGTTTTAATAGTTCTACACCTTTGTAATTAGAAGAATCAGAGTGTTAGTCAATTCAAAGAGGAAGGGTGTCCCCAGTCAGGCAGACCCTGAAAAAGTCTCATATAATATAGAAGCCCAGTACCTAGTTCTCTCCCTCATTTAGCCATGCCTGTTATTTTTAATTCACTCTACTTTTATCTCCTGTAAGCTATGGCCGGTAATAGTTTTTGCCTCTTTCTAAAACAAGGAAGGCAAAACAAGAGTGTCTTCTGGACACTCTGGATTGTATGGAGGGATGATTTCCTACATGATAGCTTAGAACACTGATTAATTCTTTGTGGCACTATCTACAAAAGTTAGTGCTTGCAGCTAATTCTTCCAGGCCTTATTTTTTATCTTTTATGATCAGTTTGCATTTTTCCATGTTCTGTCTTTAAGTGAGGACAACATCAATACTTGTATGCCTTGTTGCTTCTTGAGTGCAGTTTTTATGATGGTTTTATGTATCTCTTATTGTTTAATATTTCAATTTTTATTACACTTGAGTATGAGCAATGAATAAATGTTTAAGGGAAATTCCAACTTACAGTTATAATGTCATTTAAAAATATAAAGAATTAAAAAAAATGAAGAAACGAAATCTTAACATTGGAGAATTGTCTATTGTGTAATCATACATATCACTATTTTGGGGGATAAAGGATGAGGGTTGCATATGTACATATATTTCATTATTATTGCTATTATTTTATAACCTTTTAAGAAAAGACTAGAAAAACATTTTAAGGAAAAATTTAGCATGTGTTAAGTTCCATGTGTAATATCAAAGTTAGTTTTATAAAGTTAATCATATCTTGCATCTCCTTTCAATATACTTAATTAGAAATAGAGCTCAAGCAGTTATTGAGGCTCTGTGATCACATAGGATTGCTATCTGAGTCACACTCAAGGGAGTGACGCAGGGTGTGGCTGTGGTAGACCCTCTGAGGAGTAATACACTTTGTCCTGAATCTCTCTCAGGCTCTGTATATAATTGTGTGAAGCTTCATTTTTGTCATGTAGAAGGGAAGCATTGTTGTGTAGTGGTGAGAGGGTACAAGTTCAAGGGTTAGTCGGACTGACTGAAATTCACTTTTCCTTTTACTAGCTGTGTGATTAGAGTGCATACTTAACTAACCTGTCCAAATCTCCCTTTTCTCATATGTAAAATGGAGATTATAGCCTCTTTATAGTTGTTATGAGAAGTAAATACAATTAAATATGTAAGGAGCCTTGAAAAGTTGTGGTGAGTACTAGGTAGATATGTGTGCATCTTTCTTCCAGAATTCCAGTTTGGGGAATTGACCTTGTCTCTATGGGCGTGACTGGTCTAAGGGAAATCTGTTTCTTTTTCCAGTGATGATAGGTCGGTTCAGTGGGCCAGTTCCTGGCCCCACAGGAAGGAGGGTTGGGTTGGTAGAGTCAGAGGAAAATGCCAGCTTGCCCGCGTGAGTGTTGGGAAGCTCATCTCTCTAGGTGGGCACAAGGAAGCACTGAAGTCTGCAGCCTGCAGTCATAAGGTGACTGGGCCTAGCTTAAAGTCCATGCTTTGGTTCTGTTTAAACTCCAAGTCTAGAGAAAGCAGGCCAGTGTTTTATTTTTCATAACTTTGTCAGAGATACAAGTGTTCATTGCTCCATCTCTGTGGTACTTCCTTCCTTAAAAGGAGTTTTGATTGCAAATTTGAGTGCAGGTAAACAAAAAACCAACCCAATCACACAGACCTGTGTTAGAATTCTGGTTCTGTGTTGGGCTACTGTGTAAGTTGCCTCTGTGAGCCACATTTTTCCTACCTGTAAGGAGGGCTTTAACCCTCCCCTCATCAGCCTGTGGTGAGGATGGCAGCTGTAGCTGGTGCAGTCATCTAGCACCATGTCTCTCTCGCTGAAAACATTTAAAAAAAGTGATCCATCATAGGTCATTTCTAAGTCAGGGAACTCCCTGATACTAATTTGGAGAAGGCTGACAGAGTTCAGGCCTGAGGCGCTGAGAAACTGTGGCTGTGGGGATAGTATTTGCAGGATAAGTGCTAACAGCCTGCCGGGCAAATGGATTGCTTTATATATTTCTACTGATTTCTCACATTCATTCACTCTTAACTTACTGCCAATACGAGGGCAGTATGAAAAGAAGTGACATCACCCAGCAGTGCTTGGGGTTCTGTGGGCCAGAGTGCTAAGGGGAGGTATGGGGAGGGGCTGTTGCTTATGTTTTCAAAAGCATACTGTAACTCTTGGGCCCTGTGTTGAAACTGAAAAACCATGTGTTGTAAATCCCTGGAAAGAAAACCATCATGGATATTAGAGATTCCTGCTAAGTTTGACTCATCGTCCACACATGGCTTTCATATTTCATGGTTTTTATTTAAGTTAAGATACAAAAGCAGGTAGTTTCCAGCAACTTTCTAAATTTTCATAACAGATATTTATATAAGGCCTAATAATAATTCCAGTGAATCTTGGCAGAGTATTTCCAATTTTGGGGAATGTATATTCTGGGTCATCCTGTAGGTATTAATTTTTTAAAATTTGGACTGTTCTGATAATTATTAGAATAGCATGAAAACCTGTTCCTTTGCAGATAAATAAAATTGAAAAGTTGTTCAAACTTCAGTATTATTCAAAGTGATAGTGAAGGATTTCTTTTTCTTATCATATTAGTAAAGATAAAAGGAAAATTTCCATTGCTCATGAGAATGTAGCTGCTGGAGTGGGCACTCTGCATTTCTGATAGGTGGCAGTGTAATTGGTATAAGCATCCTAAAAAGCAGGTAGGTATATGCATCAATAGCCCTTGACATCTCCATGCCCTTGTCCCATTCTTCCACTCCTAGGAAATAATCAGAAGTGCAGGCAAAAGTTCATTGACAAAAATGATTGTTGTAGTGCAGTTTTGCCAGCAAAAATTGAATTATAACTAAAATGTCCAGTGATAAATGGGAATATGGAGTAAATTGTGGTGTGTCCATGTACTAGAATCCTTTTAATTTTACAGAAAATTGTTTGAAAGGAAATAACTATGGCTCTTAATATTATTACCCAAATACTCATTGTTAAAATGTATAAAAATAAAATAAAAAATTAATATATGTCCATAGATTAAAAAACAATTAGAGTACAGAAAAATATTTAATGACACGCTTGCCAGTCCCTTCCCTAAAGTAAAGCCTGTGAATAAC
The DNA here is from genome assembly GCF_024610735.1 of Ursus americanus. Classification (NCBI taxonomy): domain Eukaryota; kingdom Metazoa; phylum Chordata; class Mammalia; order Carnivora; family Ursidae; genus Ursus; species Ursus americanus. The sequence continues at coordinate 58,874,460 of NC_142144.1, read as the reverse complement.
TTGCATATCCCTTTAAGAATATCAGTATAAGTCTATATCTTTTTAAAAATCCACACAAATTTGATTAATATTGTAAACATTATTTTCTAATGTCTTTCCTTTTAACATTTTTCCTTTTAATGTATCTTTCATTATGCACGTCAAACATTTTTGGAATATAGACATTTATTAGGAAAATCTTGTAGCTTGTCCCCATAGAGTGTGACAGGTGGTTTGTGGTGGATTTTTTTTCTGAAGGGCATCATAGAACCACAGTAGTGCATGCGAGTTCATTGCACAGATCTTGTTAACAAATCAGGACTTTGAAAAAGAATGCCTTAGTTCATTGCTCTCTTTCATTCCCTTCATGCAGAGCAGATGGCTAGGTGGACCTGGTGCACTTGCATGTTTCCAGCCTTGTCTTTGTTGATGGGCCCTGCCTGCACCCGCCATCTCAGTTTATTCCACCACAGTTCATTCTGGAAGATGGTTAATGCCATCAGTGTTTTTGTTTTATCGAATAATAGCATTGTTAATTGTGTTCTCATATTTGAAGGATTGGATTGGTCATATAAATTTTAATAAGTTTCTTTAGAATTGCATTTCTTTGGCTTCATAAGGGATTATCCCCGTGAATTTGGAATACATGATAGGAAAAAGTAACTAAATGACTTTTGTCAACAGTTCTATGATAATGGGAAATTGAAATAGGAATGACACAAAGTGGGGATAAAACCCAGCCTGGTTTCTAAATACACACATAGGCAAGAAGGCCTGCATAATGGGGCATCTGGGTGGCTCAGTCGGTTAAGGGTCTGCCTTTGGCTCAGGTCATGATCCCAGGGTCCTGGGATGGAGCCCCGCATTGAGCTCCCTGCTCAACAGAGAGCCTGCTTCTCCCTCTCCCTCTGCTGCTCCCCCTGCTTGTGCTCTCTCTCTCTGTCAAATAAATAAATTTTAAAAAAATTTAAAAAAAGAAGGGCTACATAAAATAAGAAAATACCAACTGCAATAATCATAAAGGATACTCTAGATTTAAAACATGCACATGAAGTAAGACAATTAGGAAATTATTGCCCATTGTTGCAGGAGAGCAGATGGTGCTTAAAATACCCCGTAATTTTATGTCATTCTTAAAATCAAACAACGAAAGAGCATATACTATCTATATTTAAAAAGTCTAACGCAAACTTTTCTATTTTGGGTATGTGCTAGAGTTGAGTTGAGGAACAAATGCAGCATTAATCTGCCAGTAAGGACACACATTGGAGGCTGTCTTGGCAGGGGATTGAAGAAATTGATGAGAGAAAAGATTTCTAAGAAAGCAGTATTCCAAACCCTCCTTAGCTCCTGTGTGAAACTCTTCTCTGTTACGTATTTTCCCCCTAAGTGGGGCTTTGGTAAGTTACTTGATGTTGAATGTTGAAAGTTCTGAAATTGATTAGATTATGTCTCTAAAATGACATTCATTTAGGTACATGGTCATAATTTTTAGAAAATGTATTTTATGCTTTAGTATTTCACATTTTATTAGAAAGAATGTTGGAGAGGTTTTTCTGAGTTTTGGTGCTGCTTACTGCCCATGACCTTCAAAATTAATGCTGAATCCTAAGCCCTAAAATGTTTAGTTTGAGTAAGCATGACCAAGATATCTTACTAGATAAACTGCTGTTCTTAGATTTGTGCATAGGTTTACAGTATAGTGTAAATGTCAGTGGAATGCATCTTAGAAGGCATTTCTGGTATAGATTCTTTATGATCAGTTCATGGTACATTTTTGTCCAGTTACTGTACAGATGTGTTTGCTGGTGCTGGTGAGATGAATGGTGTCTGTGGCAAAGCTAAATCAGTCTCTGATTTATGCAGCCACTCAGCGCTGGTCTGAAAAATGTTGGTGCTGAGCACAGATTCTTGTTCAGTTCCTGTTACACTTCACTTTTTGTTCATATTGGTGACCTTGCTAGTCAGTGTATGCAAAAATGAAGAAAAGGAACTGGAAGTTTAGATCCATATTACTAAAAGTATCCAGTCTTCGAATTGTGCAGTGGAGAGTCTGAAGTCTATACTGAATAACTGATGTGGTTACTTATAAAGAAATTTGGACTGTGCAATTCACTGTGTTGCAAAGAAACATTCTGAGGTTAGGAAGTTTATAAACCTGGAGTTTTAATAGGCACATGAAGAGTTTAAATTTATTAGACTTATATAATGTCATTTGTGTTTATTTCATTTCAAGAGAGCCTCTCCCTCCTCTATGCCCCCCTTTATTTTCTCTATTTACCTTCTGAAACTGATTGACACCATAGCAGATTGAATTAGATATATTTTCTGAGACTTTATAATTATTCAGCTTTGAAGTAAATAAATGGTGCTTCTTATTTATGGAAACTCCACAGGACAAAGCCAAACAGGTACAACTGTGGAAGGAATTTTTTTCAGTGAATGTCATGTGTTCAGCTCCCCGCTGCCTGTTGTCTCAATTACTCAGTAGGGTCTGTGGACAGAGTGGTCCTCAGTGGGTAAGTTAGCAGTTCTGGGCCTTCTGCTTCCGTGGGTTTGTCTTTGAAGCAAAGACAGAGAAAGTGCTTCTCTACCTGTTATTCCCAGCTATAATAACTATGAAAACAAACCCATGCCAAACACAGTGGTTTTGACTTGAGTCAAAAGCTGGGAAACCAAAGGGTGAGGAAACTACAGATTTGGGGAAAATAGAAATAGGACAAAGAGGGAAATGGGCATTCAACAGGAAGTCAAGGCACAACCATAGATTAAATATTCATTCATGCACTGAGCTATACATTTAATGGAGGATGATAGACTTTTGGGACTGGGCAGTTTGCAAGCAGGGAAAACTTATTAAAAATCAGTTTCAATCTGCAGATCTATGGTTTTACAAAGCATGTGTGTGGAGACGTGCAGACTATAGAGTGTGCTTCAGTAAATTTAACAGGAAGGAACCTGATGACAGCTAGGATGTCTGTGATTGTGCTGTTCATTAATAAACCTTCAGAGTAAATTTATAGCTAAGTGAAGGGAGGAAAAACTTAGCCTATTTATGCCATTTGTATCTTATGGTTTAAGCCCACAGCAGAACTAATCATAGAGTTGTATGGATTACTGAACACAAATGAGGAAGGTTGAACTTCAAGGAAATGTACTATTTATAGAGTTATTTGTATTTTCAGTTGGGGATTTTAACTGTGGTATAAAGTAGGAGTCCATATAAAGAGGAAAGATCAATGGGATACTGTATGGTTGTAAGTGTGTTATTCTTAGGGTTACATGCTCACTATTTTTGTGAGCTTTATTGGTTCTTTAATGGACGGTGAATATTTTTAAATAGTCAAAAGCATATGAGTACTCACATAATATTTTTCACAAATATATGGTGTGCACTTCCCCCTTTCTATAGGTTTAGCCTTTGGTTTTTAATGATTTCTCTTTGAGTCACTGAAAAATTCCCTATTTTTATATAGTTACTGTGTACAGTTGTAGACTCATGTGAGTTTTAATATCAAGTTCCTTCTAAATGTTAGTTTGGCATACATAAAAACTGCACTGATACGTGTATTTTATTTCATGGAGACAGTATGAGATTTATGATAAAGGTTAGGAATCCTAGAAACCATTCTTGTAGCCGATTAAACAAGGATACTTAGAGCACTTCCCTCATTTCACTAGTGTGAAAATATTGTTACTAACAATAGAGGATGGGACTAGATTTTTAGAACATCTCTACTGTATAGCTGTTAAAAACAGTGGGTTAAATCTATATATACTGATGTGACAAAGATCTTCAAAATATATTGTAAAGCAAAAATCAAGGTAATAAGTATCTTATATAGTGTGAAGTGATCTTTTTTAAAAACTATCTTAAAATATGTAAATAGAAAAACAAATAGTACAATGCAAATGGTTAATTATGATGGCTTATAGCCAATGGAATGAATTTGAAGCCACTGGAATGAATGCACTTCTGTTGTTGGGATTTTTTTTTTTTTTTTACAAGGCTGTTATCTTTATGGTTTTCAGGTCTAAAGTAATGTCTACATGTGTCTTATAGGCACGTGGTAGAGATGTTCTGAAATTTATCTACTTCAAGATATTTAGTTTGTAACCAAGTTTTCACTGTAGGGAAGGGTGATAAATATGTGTCTGTACATGCTCATAGTACTTTTAAGGACTTTAAAACTTTATCCTGTAGTTACTAATTGATCTCTAAGGTAATATTCATCATTGATCCTAAAATGAAAATAAATAGCATTGATATACATTATTTAAAAAATTGCTGAAAGAATGAAAATGGAAATTTGCTTTGAAACTATTTGCAGATTGAATGTAATGTTCTGTATTTGTTGTAGTAAAAGCGCCTGAAATTGTATATTGGCTCTTGCTGAGACGTGTACAGTGTGTGTATTTATCATTCCCATATAATCAAAACTCACTATTAGACTCTGTAAATTGTATCATGGACCATGGTGCTTAAATATTAATGTATTTCATTACTTTGTTCTCAAATTAAAGATTCATGGACAGTGTGTTTCATTAACCAGCAGAGGGCAGTGTCTCTTCACAAATTTTCTTTTCCTGCAATGTCTTCACAAGAGTGTGTTTTCCTAATAGCATTTGACCTAATTTGACATATGGAGACATTGGAGATATTCATTGATTATAAATTTGTAATTGATATGTTTCATATGGAATAGAAGGTGATAAAAATGGATGTAACTTAGTGTAGTAAGGGATATTTGTACTATTATTTATAATCCTTCTAGATTAGTTGTTTCTTAAAAGAAATGTTCATTTTATGTGTAGGAAGTGTGTGCATTAGCCTAAAATATCATCAAATTGAAATGCTCTTCTTTGTGAAATAAATTTACAGTGCGCCCATGTCTGTTGCAAGTTGTTCATGGATTTGGTCCCTACATGTTGTGTAGTGCAGCTGCTGTGCAAAGGAGCAGTGTGTGCTCACACACACAGTACAAAAATAAAATAAAATGTATTGGGGAAAACTTACAAGCTGATAGTAGCAGTGTGTGCAAGACCCTCCAGGTCTCATTTCTTCCACAGTGAGGTGGACTTGAATGGGGTGTAGCTAGGAAAGGGCTTCAGT